>NW_006400056.1:2313158-2328594 GCF_000299155.1 Elephantulus edwardii
TAATCTGTTCTGCATATAGGTTGAAAAGGTATGGAGATAGGATGCATCCCTGGCATACACCCTTCCCAATTTTGAACCATGCAGTGTTCGCTTGCTCTGTTCTGACGACTGCCTCCTGGTCCAAGTATAGGTTTCGCATTAGCATGATCAAGTGTTCTGGGATTCCAATTCTTCTATTAGAAGACTTATTTGATGCACACAGGGACTGAGCCTAAACGAACTAGATGATGTACCGCTATCAATGCTGACCACTTTTAAAGGGATAACAATAGAAGATGGCAGAAAGTCACTGCTATCGAGTCAGAATCTACTCATAGCTGAGCCTCCTGTATGTTTTCAGAGACTGTAAATGGCACAAGATAGTTCTCATCTTTCTCCCACAGAGCAGCTGTGGGAGACACATGCCCTTAAGGTTAGCACCACAGCTCTCTATGAATTATGCCACCAGAGCTCCCTATGGTAGACAGAGTCGGGAGAAATGTGAAACAAAACTCAGAAGGAGTAGGATAGAAGGATTAACAGAAATAAGAACTAGAAGGATGAAATCGGCAAAGTGACTACAATGTGGGTGGAAGAAGAATGTCGCAGGTCCCCCAGGACTGACTCGCTGCTGACCATTCCTTGAGGAGGCCTACATATATCTTGGTAAGGCTTGACCATATCCTGACAAGGCAACTAGATGGTCAGATCCTTATAAGACCCTGGGCCCCTTCACATACTGACAAAATCCCTGTCCCCAAACTCCTGGGTAAACTACTATCTCCTCTAATCTCCTTAACAGTCCCTATGAAAGGAAACCATCTTTGTCTGCCTGTTTACCATTCTGATCTTCTCGGTGTGTGGTCACCTGGCATCCCTCTCAGGTCTACTTAATAAAGGCCTGTTAGCTACTTGGGAATAGCTTCTTTTTCTTTCTCTCTCAACTGTTTTTCTTTTCGTGCCTGTACTGTGGGTTGATTCAGAGACTGGGGTAATCAGGATGGGTGTTTCAGAGATAGTGTGATTGGCACGGGACAGAGCAGAGTTTAGGGATGTTATACATAGGGTCGCTATGAGTCACAAGTGACTTGACGGCACATAACAACAACAACAACAACAACAACTGTCAAATCAGATCTGACTGGTACAGGAGGAGATTGCCCCTCCTTCTGCAGAACATCTGGTGGATTTGAACTGTGCACCTCTGGGATTGCAGTGCAGCTTCTTGCCACTAGGCCACCAGAACTCCCTTTCTCAATTCTTTTTTCAATCTAACATATAGTGCGCTGGCTGGGAAGAACATCCCAGTCAGAAGGCCGAAACCTCCTCTCCACTTCTTGACAACTGGCCAAGAAGAAGAGAAAGCCTACCCTCTGAGCTCACTAACAGCTGGGTGTCATCCAGTGGCGACCCGGAGCTTAGCTGCCTTCTAAGAGGGAGTGGCTCTTTGCAGCTTCATTGCTACCCATAAGTGGAGCAGGAGTCTGCCTGGACTCCATATTGCTGTGGCTTGTACCCTAAAGAATAAGCCAAACTTCTCCCTGTCTTGTATTTCTCTCCTCCTGCCTTTTCTTCTGGTCCCAAAGGTCAAAGGCCATTAGCCATTTGAATCTGACAATACCTAACATCAATCTCAATTCTCAACCACTAACCCTTCAATTGACTTAAGAGCCCAAGGTTACTCCCTGAGACACCCAAGGACTGATCGATCATTCTCTGTATCCCTGTGCCTCTGCTCATCTCATGTCTCAGGGACATCTTTCTGATACCCAACAAGAGGATGCTTTCTCTGCTGCAGAAGGATCTACTCCACGAGTTTCTGGCAGTGGATACATTCCAATGACAAGTTTCTCAATGCCTAGGCTGTCCTTTACCTCAATATGAAGGCTGGATCTCCTGTCCCAGAGGATAGTCCTTTGTTCAGCCTCCTCTAAAATTCATACTCCTTGGGCATTATGCCCAATTTAAAACATAAAACACTTGTCCGCTTGTATATTCAAATTTTGTAATCTAAATCAGCATGTTCAATCCATCTGTCCTTCAAAACTTAAATAAATACCAAAATGGCAAAAAGCCAGAGGTTTCCTACACCTAAACTTCCTTTACTCTGTTTTTCCCCTTTCTCTGCCATTCTGCTCAGCCTTTCAGTTCCTCATGACTAACCTCTCAGTCAAAAGAGAATCTGAAGATGAAATCCCTTGCAACTAAAACATCACTCCCCCTCCTTTTCTGACCCTGACTCAACAGATGACCCCCCCCAATACCATCCTCCCTGAACGTCCCAAACCAAATCCCATGGATGAGCCTGCCAGGTGCCTGTGCCCTTTCCCTCCCACCATAATCCCTCCTCCATTCCTGTTTCCTCACTGCACGTTACACACTCTCAAAATCCACCCAAGCAACCCAAAAGAATGTATAAAATTTGTCCAGTGGCAAGAACCCTTCCTTCCTTTTCTTGCTGAGGCCTATTTTAATCGTTTCAAGATAACTTCTGAGACATAGGACAGTCAGGAACATCTTAAACCATAAAACAGCAAATAAAAACAAGTCTGCCATTTCTTCTATTTCTCTAACTGTACTAGTAACCTGATGCTTCCTCTCACTAGTAGGTCATGTAAAAACTTAATTCCCTCACATTCCTGCCTAAACAATCAATTTTACCTGTTTCTTTTTTTCCTGCAAGAAGCATATAAGATTGTTAAGTGTATTTAATTTGTTACTATTACTAGTTAATGTAAAGTAAGATTTGTTAGTAGCTGGTTAATTTTTTTCCCCCCTCTATCTGGTACAGATCTGCTGCAGGATAGTAAAAATTATTGTAATTTTTAGAGTTTTTCTCTGTTAATGGCTAATTGGTATGAGATTGAGCTAACAATTTTAGTAGCTAGTAAGAGCTGCTATCTCTTCCATTTCATCCAACCTTCCAAAAACCAGCAAATCAAGTTTTTTTAAAAAAGGTCATGTTCTAAAAAAAAAAAAGTCATGTTCTGTCCACAAAAGCTCAACACTCCCTTTGCAAACTCACTCTCTACTCTCCCTCAAATAGCAGCCACTACAGGCAGTTGTTGTCGTGAGGCACCCTGGAATTGACCAAGATTCATAGCAACCCTATGAACAAAAGATCTGAACCTAGTCCTGTTCTGTGCCATCCTCACACTTTCTGACACAAAAAGAGCCCACTATAGCAGTCACCATGTCAATTCACCTGGTGGAGGGTCTTCCTTTCCTTTGCCGACTCTCCAACCTTCCCAACATCATGTACCTCTCCAAGAAAAGCACCTCTTAGTAATATGTCCAAAGTATGTGAGGTGAAACGTCATTCATCATTCTTGCCTCCAAAGAGCACTCCGGCTGCACACTCTCCAAAGACATATCTGTTCGTTCTCTGGCCGTCCATGGGATGTTCTGTGCTCTTCTCCAATACTACAACTCAAAGACGTCAATTCTTTTTCTGTCATCCTTATTCATTGTCCAGGTCTCAGATGCATAGCTAGTAACTGGGAAGACTATGCCCTGAATCAGGCATCTTAGTCCTTAAACTGACATCACTACTCCTCAATACTTTGGAAAGGTCCCTAACTGCAGAGTTTTCTCAGTGCACTGTGTCTCTGCATTTCCTGACTGTTCGTATCAAGGGTGTTAATTGTGGATCCAAGCAAGATGAAGTTTCAATCTCCACTCCATCTGTTATGACACCAGGCTACTTCTTGGAGGCAAGGATTCTGGGGCTTTGTCTGACATACTGTGGACATGTTCTAAGGAGAGACAGGTCTTTAGAGAGGGACATCATGCTGGGTAGAGTAGAGGGAGAGCACAGGAGTGGAAGACCCTCTATGAGGTAGATTGATTCACTGACTGGGGTAATCGGGATGGGGTGTGTCAGAGGAAATGTGACTGGCACAGGATAGAGCAGGGTTTAGGGCTGTTGTACACAGGGTCGCTACGAGTCACAAACGACTCGACAGCACGTAACAACAACACTGGTCTAGTATTCATAATCTTTGTTTTCTTGATATTGACATGCATCCATACTCAATTCCTTGATCTTCTGCAACACGTGCTTCAAGTCCTCCTCACTTTCAGCAAGTAAGGTTGTGCCATCTGCATAATGCAGGTTATTGTTGAGTCTCCCTCCAATCTTGATGCCACACTCCTCCTCACAGAGTCTAGTTTCTTGGATCTTTGCTCAGCAGAGATAGATTCTTCAGAAGAGGTATGGAGAGAGAATACAAATGTACTCCCTTCCCAGTTGCAAACCATGCAATGCTCCCCTGATCCATTCCTGATTCAGGCACAGGTTCCACACAAGCAAAATCAAGCACTCTGGGATTTCCATTCTGCTCAATGTCAGCCACAACTTGCCATGATTCACACAAATGTCTTTGCACAGTCAATAAAGCACAGACAGACATTCTTCTGGTATTCCTAACGTTTATCCAGGATCCACCTGACATCAGCTATCCCTAGGGCTACAGCCTCTTCTAAATGCTGCCTGAACTTCTGGCAATTCCCTATCTATGTACTGTTCCAGCTATTTTTGAATGACCTTCAGCAGTATTTTGCTTGCATGTAATATCAACGATATTTTTCCAATAATTTCCACATTCAGCTGGATCACCCTTCTTGGGAATAGAACAAATACGGACCTCTTTCAGACAGCCATCCTCCAAATTTCCTGGCATAGACTGGTAAGCACATTCAAGGCTGCATCTGTTAACTGAAACAAGTTAACTCATATTCCATCGATTCCCGGGGCCTTATTTTTTGCCAATGCCTTCAATGCAGCTTCTATTTCCTCTTTCATTATCATTGGTTTCTGTTCATATGGTACTTCCTGAAATTTTTAAGTGTCACTCAATTCTTTCTGGTACAATGACTCTGTGTATTCCCTCCATCTTCTTTTGATGCTTTCTGGGTCATTCAATACATTGCCCATAGCATCTTTCAACATTTTGAGGCTTAAATTAGTTTTTCAATTCTTTCAGCATGAAAAATGCAGAGCTAGTTTGTCCCTTTTTATTCTCCAATTCCAGCTCTCTTCACATTATATTATAATACTCTGCTTTGTCCTTTTGAGCTGCCCTTTGAAATCACCTGTTCAACTCTTTCACTTCAGTATGTTGTTCTTTAGATCTGGCTTCTTGATATTCCAGTGCAATCTTTAGTCTCTTCTGGCATTCATTTCAATTTTTTTATTTTCCTCTGTTTCTGTAATGACCTTTTGCTTTATTCATGGATGATATCCTTGATACCACAACTCATCTGATATTCTATCATTGGTGTTCAATGTCTCAAACCTATTTTTAAGATGATCATGAAATTCCAATGGAACTGATTCAAGATCCTATCTTAGTTCTTGTGGACTTATTTTCATTTTCTTCAGCCTCAATTTGAACTTGCTTATGAGTAACTGATTATCTGACGCACAGTCTGCCATTGATCTAGTTTTGATGGCTGATACTGAGCTTCTCCAACAATTTCTTCCACAAATGTAGTCTATCTGATTACTATGCAGTTTATCAGGTAAAATCCATGTGTAAAGTCATCTTTTGGAAAAAGCAATATGTAGTGAATAAATCATTGTAAATACAAAATTCAATCATTCTATTTCCAGCTTCCTCTCTATCACCAAACCTGGATTTCCCAACTACTGTTCCTTCTTCACTGTTTCCTACTTTTGCATTCCAGTCACCAATTATCATTAACACATTCTAATTGCATGTTTGGTCAATTTCAGATTGCAAAAATTGGTAAAAAGTCTCAATTTCTTCCTCTTTGACACTAGATGTAGGAGCATATACTTGAATAATAGTCATGTTAACAGGTCTTTCTTGTATGTATATGGATATTATTCTATCACTCACAACAGGTTGCAGCAATAAACAAAAAAGACTAAGAAAAAAAGTTTAAAAGATAAGCCTACATGTATCTATACTTTTTTATGCATTTAATGAAGCAAGTCCAAGAAGTTTTGTTTTGTTTTATTTTTTTCTTAGAGTACTTTACACCCACTCTAAACTTTAGCCAAGGTGCAAGACTGGGGGGAAAAAATTCCAAATTTATACTTCTCTCCTTTTTGTTTTAATATAGCAACAGCTTGAAGCTCATAGACTCTAACAATTCCAATAAAAAAGCCTAATAACACCATGAGCCTATGTTCTCTTTAATTAAAAAAAAAATGCTATAGTTTTTTTCTCAAGATCCCAAGAAATGTATATAAGAATTTCATATTACTACAATTTTTAATTTAAAAAGATTCAACAGTTTTGCTGTCTTTTTTGCTGTTCTTCTGATAAGAAGCATAAAATAATGCTAGATACTAGACTGATAATACACGTGCTATTAACTCACATCTACCAGATAAAGCTCAGGTAATTCCTGAGATGTTGTTGTCACGTGCTGTCACGTCGCCTGTGCCCCATAGAGACCCTAGGTACAACAGTCCTAAACCCTGCTCTATCCTGTGCCAATCTTATTGTCTCTGATACACCTAATCCCATTACCCCAGTCACTGAATCAATCCATCTCATCGATAGACCTACTTTAAAATTATCAATTAAAAGGAAGAACTAGCGTTAAGAGACAGCTACCAGATTACATGCAAAGCTGTCTAATAAAAATATAAGAGATATTCAAGTGAAACCAGTTAACTACTGTAAATTAGCAGAAATAACACAAAATTAAAAAAAGAAAACCCATCAGGTTTTAAGAATAGGTTAACAGAAATTATGAAAAAAAAAAAAAAATAAAATCACTTAGACCTAAGTTTCATGAAGAAAAAATAGTGATAAATTCCCATTTCATCAGTCTGTCTCTGATATTAGAAAACTTTAAATAAAAAAAATTTGGCGCCCAGTGTAATGCTAATAAACTTTTGATTGCTGCTATTTCAGTGTTCAACAATAGGGACTTGGGAGGAAGAAAAGAAAGACCTGCTAAAAGCCTAATTTATTAAAACTGCTATCACTGAAAATGTAAAACCCCAGTCTTTTTCAAGCAGCAGATGCACCCCCAAACCCCGATTCCAAGGCTATTACTTTCAGTGTAGAAAACCTGGTGATAAAAGCCCTAAGTTTCAAAAGATGCTGCAGAAGAGAAACCTCCTGCCACTTGCTTCCAATGCAAATCTCATATACACCTGGCTTGGGGATGACCCAAGCGTGTCTTGATGGAAGAAGAACAATCCGACTGATGAGGCCCTGGCTTCCTGGAGACCTCTACAAGAGAACAACAAAACATCACTACATGCTTGGAAGAGCCTTGAGTATGCATGAATGTTGTTGGTAAGATAATTCACTTTCTTCTCAACACTGGTGCAAGTTACTCACAATTAACAATCTTTTAGTAATTAACTGTCATTCTCCTGCCAACTTACTATTATAAACATTTTTTAAAAAAAACACAAACCCAACAAAAACCTGTAAGAGATATCAAACTCTCCTGGTGAACTGTATATAAAATAGTTTTCCCATCAATTTCTAGTTATATCTGAATTCCTTGTACTCTTATTAGGAGAAGATTTGTTACAAGAAGTATCTGCCAAAGTTCTTTTCACCCTAACACTGCATATAACATTAAGAAGTAATAACTAAATGGCAGTGAGCCTTGAAATGCTCCCCAAGTTATAGCCAGCTATTTAAGCTAATAACTAACCTTCAATAGCCAGAAAAGTTTTACCTATAAAAATAGCATTAAAACCAGGTGCTTAATATCCTTTATCTTGAAAGCATACAAGGCCTAGTACCCATCATTAAGTGATTAAAATAAGCCGGAATGATTTTTTTAAAATCTCTTTTCAACACCCTCATCTTGACAGTTCAGAAGCCAAATAACAAATAAAAATTATTCCAAAACTTAAGCCCTATCAATAAAGTATACTTCCTCTGCATCCAAGAGTACACAATCCCTCCACTCTAATAACCCAAGTACTCCCAGAGTTTCTCATTGTTAGTTTACACCTGAAAAATGCATTCTTTAGTATACCTCTCAACTGACTCTCATCTTATTTGCTTTTAAGTAAACTAACCCCAAAACTCTAAGAACCAGTCAATATCTACAGTTAAGCAGAAAAAAAAAAACCCTGAATTGTTTCAACAGACTTAGTCCAATAAATTGCCCTACTTCTGATTGCCCTGTTTTATGTTACATTGGTTCTTCAACAAATATCCAAATTACGAGCCTATGACCTGTTCTTCAAACTCATACAGAAGCAAGTTATCTTTTAAAGCATGTCATAAACTTAAAAAAAAGTGAAACAAACACTGTTAACTCCAGAAAAGCCAAAACTAGTATATAGAGATTTAACTCTTAAGACTTCTTCAAATACAATTAAAAGAGAGCTTCCGCCAGTCCTCAAGGCCTCATCACCAGGCTTACTGTTTGCTACACACAAACCATCCCTGACCTATGCCTGTCCAGACAATCTTCTCTCCCAGATAATTTCCCTAGCCATACTCTTCCCATAAGGTCCTTAGTCAAATCCCTTCTCTGTCTCTAACCACCTCATACTTCTGAACTACCAGGGGACAAAACCAGTAGGAAACTTACATAACCCTGATGTACCCCATATGCCAAACCCTCAGTGTAACTTAACCCAGAACTCACTCTGCCTTCTACTCAGGAAGAAACCCACATCACTGCCTTCCATTAGTAATAAAAACTCCTTGCAATATTAAAACCAACACTGCATTTCAAAAAAACAGAACAATCTAACAAACAGTGCTTTCTGCTACAAACTGCCACATTTGTCCATCTCATTCTACATCACCAACACCTTCCAGAAAAAACATCTCTCTTCAACACTTCACCCTAGTGTACTTAGCTACCTTTTTCAAGTCATACAAATAGAAGTCAACACAGACTGGGCTCAGCTTCTCTTCAGTCAACTTTTGCAGATACTGAAAGCAGTAAGTGGCCTGTTCTTCACCTGCGGACACACCACCTATCCTGCCTGATGAACAGTTTGACATGGGCTTGTGCTCTAAGTTACCTACTTTCCCCTATATCACATACCGCAAACTCTAAACTTCCTTATCCCTCTGACCTAGCACTTCAAACATCAAAAGACTTCTCATAGGACTCCAATGTCCAGCCTAGGAATAATAAGAGGAACTACTGCTAACATTGCAGGCCAAGGCATCACCCTAGAAAAATTCCAGCATCTCTCAAAAGCTAGCTCTCCAAGAGTTACCAAACAGTATGATAGCTCAGTATATTGAGTCCAAGACCAGACTGACTCCCTAGCAGCAGTTGTATTACAAAACAGAACAGGACTTAACCTGTTAACCATAGGGAAAAAAAACCCCAAATCTTTGCCTGTTTCTTGGAGAAGACTGTTTGTTATCTTTATACAAATACATCAGGAGCTATTGTTGTTATTTGCTGTTGAGTCACCCGCAACTCACAGCAACTCTATGTACAAAAGCTCTGAAGTCTGACTTGTCCTGAGCCAGTCTCAATGAGCCTGACATACCTATTCCCATTGTCCCAGTTACTGTATCAATTCATTTCATCCAGGGTCTAACCTCTCCTGAGCTGTCCCTCCAACCTTCCAAGCATGATGTCTTTCTTCAAGGATCATCCCTCCTGGCCACATACCCAAAGTATGTGAGATGGAGCTTCAAAATCCTTGCCTCCAAGGAGAAACTTGGTTTTACCCTCTCTAAGAGAAACCTCTTTGCAGCATTCTAAATTATCCTGTTTTTGTGTATCATAGGGTCAGAAGCAACCCAAAGCGACACTCTAGCACGTTTTCAAAAGTATTTAATTGCAAGGGAGGAGACTGCCCATCATTTTCCTGTGGAGCAGCTAGTGGCCTCAAATTGTGTGCCTTCAGGATTGCAGTGCAGCTTCTTGCCACTAGGCTGATAATGATGATAGTTATAGAAAGGCTTCATTCAGGAATTTTTCCATAGGACCGCTGTGAGTTGTGCTCGAATTGATGGCAATCAACAAGAATATAGAGCTATTTGTTTCCTTTTGTGGTCTAAATGTTCAAGACTCTTCTCCAGCACCACACTCAATTCTTCTTCTGTTATCCTTAGTCATTGTCCAGCTCTCCATTGCATAGCAAGTAACTGCAAAGACCACAGCTTGGGTCAGGCACACCTTAGTCTCTAGATTGGCTGGGTCATATGGGATTTTTATGTTCAGCTTTTTGAGGAAACACCAAACTGCCTTCCAGATTGTTGTTATACATCATCAAGTCGCTTACGAATCATTGCGACCCTGTGTACAACAGCACTAAACCCTGTTCTATCCTGTGCCAACCTCATTGTCTCTGACACATGTACTCCCACTATCCCAATCACTGAATCAATCCATCTCAGTGAGGGTCTTCCTCTCTTGTGCTGCCCCTCCACCCTCTCAAACATGATCAACCTCTCCAAAATGCCCAAAGTATGTCAGACAAAGTTTTCCGAAAACTTGCCTCCACAGTCCATCGTATATTCAACACGCTTCTCCAGCACTACAGCTCAAAGGAATCAATTCTCTTTCTATCATTCCTAGTCATTGTCCGGCTCTCTGATGCACTGTATGCAATTGCTAAGACTATGGCCCGGATCAGGAGCACTTTAGTCTCCAGCCTGACGTCATTCCATAGTCTTCAGTACTCTGGAGAGGTCTCTGACAGCTGATTTTCCCAATGCAATTTGTCTCTTGATTTTCTGGCTGCTGGTGCCAAGAATGTTAACTGTGGAACCAAGCAAACGAAAAGTGTTAACAATTTCAATCTCTTCACCATCCATAATGATGCTGCCAATTGGTCCTGTGGTGAGAATCTTTGTTTTCTTGATGTTGAGATTCAATCCATATAGAAGACTGCAGTCCTTGACCTTCTGCAGCAAGTGCTTCAGGTCCTCCTCAGTTTCAGCAAGTAGAGTTGTGTCATCTGCATAATGCAAGTTGTTGACAACTCTTCCACCAATCCTGATGCCACATTTCTCCTCGTACACCCCAGTGTCCCGGATGATCTATTCTGTATACAGATTGAAAAGGTATGGAGACAATACATCCCTGGTGGACACCCTTTCTGATTTTGAATCATGCAGTGTCTCCTTGTTCATTTCTGACGACTGCCTCTTGGTTCAAGTATAGGTTTCGTATAAGCACAATCAAATGTTCTGGGATTTCCATTCTTCTCAGAGTTAGCCAATGTTTGCTGTGATCCACACAGTCACAAGCCTTTATATTGTCAATGAAACACAGACATTCCTCTGGTACTCACTGCTTTCTGCCAAGATCCATCTAACATTAGCTATAATATCTCTAGTACCATGGCCTCTTCTAAACCCAGCCTGCACATCTGGTAGTTCTCTGTTGACAGGTTGCTCCACTTGTTTTTGGATAATTTTCAGCAGAATCCTACATGTGATATTAATATTGTTCTATAATTTCTGCACTGTCAGATCACCCTTCTTTGGAATGGGAACAAGTATTGATCTCTTCTAGACAGTTGGCCAGGTGGCCGTCCTCCAGATTTCCTGGCACAACTTAGTGAGCACATCTGGAGCAACGTATGTTTGTTAAAATATGTTAATTGGTATACCTTCAACTACTAGAGCCTTGATTTTTGCCAATTCTTTCAGAGCAGCAGAACTTCCTCCTTTATCACCACAGGCTTTTGCTCATACATTGTTTCATGAAATTCTTTTGTATCAGCCAATTTGTTCTGGTATAGTGACTCTGTATACTCCTTCCATCTTCTTTTAATGCTTCTTGGATCATGTAACCTTCTGCCCAAAGCATCCTTCAATATTGCCATTCGTGGCTTGTGTTTTTCAATTCCTTCAGCTTAAGAAATGCTGAGCAAGTTCAGCCCTTTTGATTTTCTGACTACGGCTCTTTGTACATTTCAGTGTAAAACCTTGCTTTGTCGTCCTGAGCTGCCCTCTGAAATTTTTGTTCAGCTCTTTAATGTCTTGATTTCTTCCTTTAGCTTTGGCTTCTTGGCACTCTAATACAATGTTCAGAGTCTCATCTGGCATCTATCTTGGGCTCTTCTTCCTCTTGTGCCTTTTCAATGATCTTCTGCATTCTTCATAGACAATATTCTTGATATCCTCCCACAGCTCATTTGGTCTTCGTTCATTGTTTTTTAAGGCCTCAAACCTGCTCCTGAGATGGCTTTGAAATTCGAGTGGGATAGACTTAAGGTTAAATTTTGGTTCCTCTGGATTTGAGTTTATTTTCTTCCACCTTTGACTTGAACTTGCATATGGGTAGTTGGTGGTCTGTTCCACAATCAGCACTTGGCCTGGTTTTCACAGCTGATATTGAGCTTCTCCGGTAATTTTTTTCCACAGATGTAATCTATTTGATTCTTATGCATACTATCAGGTGAAATCCATGTGTACAGCCTGTGTTTGTGTTTCTTATAAAAGGTATTTGCAATGAATAAATTATTGAATGTGCAGAATTCTATCATTCTATCTCCAGCTTCATTCCTGTCACCAAATCCATGTTTTCTAGCTATTGATCCTTCTTCCCTATTCCCAACTTTTGCATTCCAATCACCTATTATTATCAATGCATCTTAATTGCATGTTTGATTTCTGACTTCAGAAGTTGGCAGAAATCTATTTCCTCCTCTTTGGCTTTAGTTGTCAGTGCATATATTTGAATAAGTAGTGGTATTCACTGGACTTCCTTATATGCGTATAGATATTAACCTGTCACTCAACACACTGTACTTCATGATGGATCTAGAAATGACTTTATTATAAAAGCAACCCCATTTTTTCCCACCTTTTCTTCCCTGGCATAGTACATCATATGATTATCTGATTCAAAATGTCCCATGCCAAGCCATCTCACTTGGCCAATACCTAGTATGTCAATATTCACACATTCCATTTCTTTTTTAACAATATCCAATTTTCCTATTCTCATGCTTCTCACATTCCAAGTTCCAATCACTAATGTCTGCTTAGAGCTGCTCCTCCTTCTTTGTGTTTCCATATCTGAGATCTCAGCCTTAACTGCTGTGTCTGCTAGTCAAAGTGTGCTCTATTGTACATAGGGTTTTCAAAGACCTGTTATTTCGGAAGTGGATGGCCAATCCTTCGTCCTAGTCAGTCTGAATTTTTTTTTAAACTAATAGTATCTGGGCTCAATCACATACAGACAGGACCCTTACCCCCAAAATAACTGAACAATCTATGATCCCCTCTAAATCTCCTTAACAGTACCTATAAAAGAAAACTATCTTTGCCTGCCTGTTTACCATTCTGATCTTTTCTGTGTGCAATGACCTGGTGTCCCTCTCAGATTTACTGTAGCCTATTACCTACTTGGGAACAGCTTCTTTCTTTCTCTCTCTCAACTCTTTTTTTCTATCTAACAATGAGTACTATAATTAATGTCATAAAACAAAATATGTATAAGCAATTGAATAAAAACCCAATATGGCTTTTCTATTTCTACTCACCATAAGAAAAAATATCAAATGACAAATACATTGTCAAAGGTATCTCCAAAGTGCTAACGAGCAAAGCCACTTTAAGAATTTAGATGTACCTAACCCAAGCCATCGGATTTTCAATTACTTCATACGGACGTGAAAGTTGGAAAATAATCAGGAAGCTCCAAGAAGAAATGATACCTCTGAATTGTGGTAATAGCAAAAAATATTGAATATAACATGTACTGCCAAAAGAACAAGTCCGTCTTGGAATAAGAACAACCAAAGGATCCTTAGCAGTTAAGATGGTTAGACTTGGTCTCACATACTTTATGAATGTTAAAGACAGGACCAGTCCCTCGAAAAGAACATAATTTTTTTTAAAATAAAGGATCAGCAAAAGAGAGGAAGATCTTCAATGAGGCAAGACTCAGTGACTACAACAATCAACTTAAGCAGAGATGATGAGAAGGGAATAGGACCAAGCCGGGTTTCATTCTATTGTAGACTGAGTTTATGAATTGCAGCCAACTTCACAGTACTCAATAGCAGAACATTAAAATGTCTTTAAGGAACTGAATAAATGTGACAGCTGATGACAAAGTCCATAGCAAGTTGTGCTGCTAACGCAAAGGCGACACTTCTGATGACTGGAATCCACCAGCAGCTCCACATGTGAAAAATAGGCAGTCTCCTCCTGTTAGGATTTACAGCCTTGGAAAGTCAATGAAGGTCAAAATGAGTCACAACTGACTTGATGTCAGTGAGTCTGAGTTTGACAGAACATCAATTTTGTGTTTTATATTATAAAACTTTTAACAGTTTAGAGCTTGTTATTTGTGTTTTATTTGACCAACAGACAAAAAGACTGATCTGAGGACCCTAGAAAAGAACATTTATATAATTGATAATATTGCTACATCTCACAAAACAAACGTGGCACTGTTTTGACTTATAAAGCCTCCATTCCACTGACGGTCTTCTTATCTATTCCTGTTTAATCCTCTACTACAGTCTATCTCACACGCAACCTCTTTGATAGGTAACTCCTTGGACATATTATCCAATTATTTACCTGTAAACCCTCTTTAGCCTATGGAAAGGGTATTTCTCCTTCACTGTCTACTGATTTCATAAATGAAGTATAGATCAACAGTGATTAATTTTATAAAACACAGTGTACGGGAATGATCGTATGAAATACAATGTGAAACACGATGTACAGGAATGAAACATAATGAAAATACAAATCTGTATGCAAACCAATATTAAGTTAAAAAAGTTAACTCTTTAATTTAGACTCTATTCCTACACAATTACTGGTCAGCATTGATATGATAAACTGTGGGCTTTTGTATTTGCATAATAGTAAGAAAAGGAAATCAACACAATATAAATCGGAAGATAGTGCTTTTGCATCTGAAATTATGAATGCCTTTTATCACTTTGAAAACCTCTAAAATGTACTTTTGCAATGGGAAACAATAGCTACACTAAGGCAATATATGATATTTTATTTCCTAAAGGAAAAAGATATCTGACAGAAAATTTTGCTACCACGTTTGCTGAATGCATACACAAATCTTACATTAACCTAATTAAATCTTGTCCCTTAAAGAATTAATGATGCCCTCTAGTTATCCATATGTTGGTGTTAAGTGACACTGAGTCAAGCTCGACTCATAGTAACCCTGTGAACAACCCACCCAGACCCTATCCTATTCCATGCCATCCTAATAATCTCTGACAAACTCAAGCCCATTGACTCAGTCACCTTGTCAATCTACTGGGCTGAGGGTGTTCCTGTATACTGGTCTCGAAATGAGCATAAAGTATAAATGCTATTAAATGCAAATAACTCTACATATTTGAAAAGCTCGTGTGATTTTCAAATGATTTCTATCATAAACTAAATCCAGAAATAAAATATATATTTAAAGCCACAGTTTGTTATGATGCATGCGGTCAAATGTCTTTGCATAATCAATGAAACACAGATAGACATTCTTCTGGTATTCTCTGCTTACAGCTAAGATCCATCTAACATCAGCTACA
>NW_006400056.1:2330449-2348657 GCF_000299155.1 Elephantulus edwardii
CAGGATAGAGCAGGGTTTAGGGCTGTTGTACATAGGGTCGCTATGAGTCGCAAATGACTCGACGGCACATAACAACAACAACAACAACATATTTAAAAGTTCTGTATTTTCACAGTTCTGATATTTCTTTCAACTTTAACATATTGACAAAAGGAGCCCTGGTAACAGTGATTAAGTCTTCAGTTGCTGAGGGAAAGGTTAGCAGTTGCAACCCATTAGCCACCTGGAAGCAGAAAGAGTGGCTGGCTGTCTGAGAAAAGATTACAGCCTTGGAAAACAGTATGGAACAGTTGTACTCTGTCTTACAGGCTTACTTTAAATCAGGATTGACTTGACAACAGTGAAATTTAGTTTACTTTATATTTTCTGACATTCATTAAGTCATCATTATATGCTTAGAGAAGAGAATTACTTGTTACCTTAAATTTATGGTTGACTTAAAACCTGAAAAATGTGCTCATAATTCTTACTGGTTTAAACTGTTATTGTGTATACTTACAATTCAAAATCATAGCAAGGGAGTTGGAGTCAATTCATAGTTGACCCTCCGGGGGTTTTGGGAGGCTATAGCTCACACGGGAAGAGACAGTTCCTCTTTCTCCAGTGGAACTGCTGACAGATTCAAACTACCAGAAAGGTACAGCCTGTGATTTAGCAGTGTGACTCCCTAAGACTACACCACCAGAGCCTCCTGTGTAATTAATACCTGTATATTTTTTTTAAAAAAAGCCCTTCTTTGAATGTCTGTTCTTACTTTTGGGTCTTTTCTCTAGAACAAATATGAATGAACATGAATACAAACTACAACATGAATACTTCCATGTAACACTGAGCCTTGATTTCCACAGCTAATGAGACAAAAACAATTTAAGACCCTCAAATTTATTTTTAGGACTATAGTTCTGCATGGAGACTTGTACAGAATCAATGTTCAAAGTGAGGAGGAGCAGTGAATATAGATTAAGTGACTGTCAACTAGGGAACTCTCAAGGCTTGGTCCATAAGAGAGGAAAGGATATGTGTTGCTAACCCAAAGACCCAGCCCTCTGGCATTTCAAAACCACCAAGCAGCCCAACAGGAAAAAGACAGGCAATTTCCTCCCATTTTATAGCCTTGGAAACTCACTGGAGGGTTAGCTATCCGTCAGTTCTGACCCAACAGCAATTAGAGATGGATTAACTGTGCCTTTCTCCATTTGGCCCCTGCCTACCTCTTTAATTGCCTCAAGTTGCCTGCACTTCCTAAATTATTTTATTTCTGTCCCTTTAGATATACTTCAAACTTGGTATACCACACAGTTTGTTTTACAAATGGTTTTGTCTGCAAGTGCTTACTTGCCATTTGAGACCCAATTCCAAACGAACTTTCCCCACATAGAGTTCTAATTCTTTCTCTGTTTTGGACTTATTTTTTAACTAGTGAATGTTGAAGGAAAGATTTGTGGCTCACTCACTTCTTAGTACTTTGCATAATACTCAATACAATTTTCCCTTGGTAGAGTGTCAACTAATCCTAAATGCACAGTCAGGCCTTATACCACTCTAAAGTATTAATGAAGAATCAACTATGCAATAAACTAAGAGCCTTGGAGTTAAAACTATTCTCACAATTTCAGTAAGTATTAGACTCTATTAGTTCTTGGATCAAGGTGAAAATTTTTAAAAGTCACTTTATTATATGCAACTACAACACCCTCATGATGCAAAGAAGCATTAGGAATAAATGACTCTGTCATTTTAATTTTTCTTCCATGGTAGAACTATTTTGGATATGGATCACATGCTGACTTTACTGGGATGGTTTGGGAACAAAAGAGTACACTAATGTGGTTTTCCTTTCAAAAACAAGGGTGCCAGCTATGGAGCCAGCCCCTGTCACTCACCTCAGCCACCTGCTGGGTCCCCACTCTGTGCTGAACCAGCCCCTCCATATTTGTAGCCATGGTGAAGCAAGATCATTAGAGAACCTGTTTGGAAAGATGCAGCAACTTCCATCAGGTGGAGAGAAACCAGGCTACTTTAAAAATATTAGCAATCAAAATTCATCTTTGGTAATGTCTTTAGCAGATTTTGCCCTCTACTGGAGACAGAGCTAGCATATCAGGATAAGCTATGACAGCTTCTCCAGTTACACGTACAAAAATTAATTAGCATAAAATTTCAATAGGAAAGCAAGGCATCTTGAATTTAGAACTTCTAATTATCAGGTCTTTTAGGTTTAACAGCATGGTTTACATCTCAGGGAAGTAAGAATCATAGCTTTTTGGATCATTCTCTGTCACAGTCCACTGAATAAGAAGGTAGCTATCCGAGAAAGGCGTGAGATCAACTTCAGATATGGAGCACTAGATTGCTATCATCAACTATACTTTTGTTACTAGTGGGAATGTAAGAAGCAAAATTCTGTCC
The DNA here is from genome assembly GCF_000299155.1 of Elephantulus edwardii. Classification (NCBI taxonomy): domain Eukaryota; kingdom Metazoa; phylum Chordata; class Mammalia; order Macroscelidea; family Macroscelididae; genus Elephantulus; species Elephantulus edwardii. Next base: position 2,332,859 of record NW_006400056.1, read on the forward strand.
AGGTGGGTGCTAAAACACCTCACTCAGGGAGTGAAAGGCAGATATTTTCATTAGCAAAGAAGGAGGAGAAGGAAAAACATTGTATCACAAAAGCGTTTTAATAACTGGTACCCACAAATGTATCAATTCTGATTTTTTCCCTGTTAGATTAGAAACCAGGAAAATAAGTTTTATACTAAAAGAAAAATGAGATATGGTGCCATCACTTGCAAAAATTGATACTAATAATCTAGAGACTGAAACCATACTTGATTCTTGGGCCAGGACCACTTCAGTGTAAACACAGAGACACAGCTTTCCTGCATATTTTTACAAAACGCTTCCCACTAACCCTACCAACAAACAACTCAAATTAACAGGAATTCACTTTAGACCTATTTCCTAGATGAATCAGAAAAACTTCATCACTGACTGCACTGTCAACAGCACCATGATTAATAGTAGAATAAAGCTCTTAGTTATCAATTATTTCCAGCATTTACATGTGAAAATGGTATGTTACCATGAGTGCAACAAACACTAAAGCACACATACTTATTTTCTTCGTACTTCCACAACCACAAGTTATTCGGAACTATTTTGCAATGAAATTCTATAAAACATTTTTTTGTTGAAAGTATTATAAACACTTCTCTTTATGAAGTTTCGTCCACTATTAGATAGCCATTTCTAATCTTATACATCATTAGACTGTCAAAATGGGGGAGAAATGGGACCATGAAATTGTGACTGAAAAATTCACGAGTCCTATCTTCAAGAAGTCAAAACCTGTAACACCAAATCAAAAGCTACAGAGGACAGGCTACCAGCATCAGTAAAGTCTACATCGCCATAAATCAAGATTAAGCCTTAAACTGGGGAAGTAGAGTTTTAACTTACTCTTTTAGTAATAGTCTTTCAATGCTTGTTTTAGGAAAGAGCACAGAGAAACACTAATATTTTCCATTGCTACAACGGGTTCTAACTAACATAAATGGAAAAAAAGGAACTACTTGTACTATTACTAGAAGTCAACGAATTGTATACATGGAAAATCTAGAGTTCTATAGTCTCTATTTTCACAGTCAGAGCTCTCTAAGCTATTAACTAGATAAAGATAATAATTTTATATATTAAGAACTAAGTCTAATCAAGCAGGGATTAATATTAATTTTACCACTTATAGGAGCTTTGCCTTTATTGCAGTCTGATGTATGAAACATAAACTTGAATAGTTCTGGAATATTTTAGGGAAATATTACTGAAGAGTAGGGAATGAAGAGACCTAAAAGGCCTATCTTTGTTCCTTAAAAAGTAGTATCTTACTTCTTAAATTTTAGAGGTAAAGTGGACTTTATAAATGATTGGCTGATTTGCTAGGGACCTAGTACCTCAGAGAACTTTCTGTAATGATTTACTTTAACACTAAATGTTAGGGATCAATCAACCTCTGATAGGGCCTGCAGTCCCCAATATAGTTCTATTAAATGGCTTATAGGTCATAGAGAAGTAGTGGTAAGCCTATTTAGCTTAGAAAAATTAGTATTTTGAATATAAATCTGTTTATTGATTATATAAACGATAAATATTTTATCCTATTCTACAGCTCATCTGTCTTACTTTTTTTATGGTGTCTTTAAATAAACAGATGTACTTTGTATATGTATGCTCATTTAAGAAAATCTCGCCCCACACACAAGGTCATAAAGATAATTTGGTGTATTTTAGGCTGTTTAACAGCTTTGCCCCTCACATACAAGTATTCATTTGAGCTACAGATAATTCCTGAGTCTAATGAAGAGTAAGGATACAATTAATTGATTTACCATTAGTTTCCTAGCACTATTTACTGAGCAATCAATCCTTTTCTTCACTGAGCCACAATGTCACCTCAGGTATATCTCAGGTTTCCTTATATGTGTGGATGTAATTCTAGGTTCTCTATTCCATTCCATGTTTGCTCTGTTTTTCTCTACAGTTTTCAAATGAGTTTTGCTCTCTAATAGAAGTGCTTCTACCTTGCTCTTACAAACCAATTTCCTGTCAGAACAGTATTCTGAGTCATCTCAAACCCCAACACCCAGAGCATCAACCTTCTTCATACACTTGTATTCTTACAATTTTGATCTCACTGTTGATTTCCTGCCTCCAAAGCAGCTTCAGGCATCATCAACAGCAGTTTTGGAAGCTGCTTAAAAATGAACAAGGAGGAATGTGCACCTTCTGAAAAAACAAGCAGAAAACAAATGAGTAAGAAAGAGAGGGAAAAAAAAAATACCTGAAAAAGAAACTATGCACAGCAAGTGTTTTACAGTGAAGAGCAAAAAGAGGGTCGTTAAAAAAAATTTCCCATTTTATTATTTTTTAAATAATTCACAAAGCGTAACCTATCCTTTTACATAAACAAGGAAGACAGCAGCTGCTTCTTAAAGACATCACACTCTGAGGTAAAACAAAATTCTCAGGTGATGCCAAGATGGGGACAGCACTTAACTCCAGTGTACCCAGAGTAGGGGGAACTATCAGGGGTTAAGACTCTCACCTGAGAGGTTCTCTTACTGCTAATGCAGCCATAGGGGGTCCTAGAGATAGAGAGATCACATTGTGAGAAGAAAGGGTGGCAAGCAGTGTTTATCAACTAAGGGATACTTCCTAGAATGAGTATCTTTAGGGAATAAAGGGTTGCAATATGTAGGTTGTAAGACTATATTTACTAGTACCACAACCTATTCTTATTCTATAAACTGCAGAAACAAAGCTTTTAAAAATAATCTTCCTGAAAGCAGAGATCAGCATGAAAATACTGTCAATAACTGACAAAGTGGTTACTCTACACTTGGATACTATATCAGCACTGTGGACAGAACATTATACTATAACTTGGTACAGAAACTTGAGTACTCAAAGGCTGGCATTTGAGCCATGGAGCCCCTTAATGCTAGAAATTTGCTCCAAACAAGATTATTTCCTGAAAAGAACTAGGTCAGCTGTCAAAAGTCCAAACATCTTAAGCAGTGGGTTTTCAGAGGCAGTCTCCTTACCACTAAGCTACCAGAAAGGGAACATGCTTCTCTCTCTGTGTATACAAAAGAGGCTTAGGACCAATTTAGTCAATTGGCATTACCGTTTGCAAAGATTCTAAAAATGCAATAAACTTCCATTAGCATTTTAAAAAGGAGTTTTGGTGGCTTAGTGGTAAGGAATTGCACTGCCAAAGGAACACAGTCAGAATCCACCAGCTGCTCCATGGAAGAAAGACGAACAATCTCCTTCCAAGCTATTTACTGTGTCTGAAAACCTAGCTATGAGTTGGTTCTCCCTTGGCTGGTACATAACGACAAGCATTTTAAAATAAAAATTTAATAACTATTTGCAAAATGCTACTGAATATAAAATTTCTTGTCAAATACAAGACATTTATTTACTGTAACTTCAATTATGCAATGACTATCAGAAAATAAAAAATAGTCAAATAGCCTGAGAAAGGATACAGTATTAAAAATATATGGCTAAGAGCTAAAATCATAGGCTAAGACTTCACATTAGAAAGTGGAAATCAAATGACAGGTTTAGTACAATATCAACAGAAAAGATGCTGCAAGGCCTTTAAGGTCAAGTTCAGATAAACATCCTGTCATCAGAACCTTTGTCATGATTTATTTAGACTCAAAGATTAGCTTTTTGGTCAGGCCATTTCCTGCCTATTGTGCCACTCTACAGGAAACCTGTTCTCTCTACATTGAAAGGCAGGGTTATAAAAATGGGGCAGCAAAGGTATGTGTGTTTTGAGAGGAGAATGCAAAGAGTGAATAAGAGAAAGGGTCTCACCCAATGGAGTTTCAGTTCCTATGCTAGCTATGAGGGAAGAGCTTTAATTTTCAATATGGAGATTTCCCTTAAGAAAATAATTTCACACTGTGGGTGATTCCCCCTCTCCCCCAAAGATCTTGGGCTTGAGCAAGGGCAGAGATCAATGAGCTTGAGCAAGGCAAAGATTAGGGAAAGTCAAGGTTTGTTCACAGGGTCACTATGATGGCAACTAAAAATCACCAAGGAGCCCAAGTATAAAGATGATGTGGATTCACTTCATGTATATTAATGTGGTCCAGGAATAGATGGGAGAGTAGAAAGCATTTATGAAGTACCTTAGGTCAAACTAGATTCTTGCATTCTTTTAATTTAATCCTTTAATATGCCTTCTGTAACCCTTCATTTAGCTCCATCAATGCAAACAGAAAAACCTAAACCCTTAAAATGTAATCAGTATGTACAAAATCAGCCAGCTACTCATTGAGCTAGTGAGCTGCATCTTATAAGTCATCCAACTTCTGTAATACAGCTAAGACATCAACTAGGCCTCTGATTCTAAAAATCATCATTTTTCTCTCTATACCACAGCGCCTTTCAAAGGTTTCTTGGAAAAAAGAAGTTAAGAATAGGGAATTAATTAGGTGACAGAATACCAGTTACTTCTTATAAGCCACTTAATTGGAATCAATGCAGAGCTGACCCTCCAGCAGGGTTTTAGAGGATGTAAACCGCCTAGGAGGAGACTGCCCATCTTCTGTCCTCAGAGCAGCTGGTGGATTTGAGTTGCCTGACTTTGGGCTTACCCACTAAATCATCAGAGGTCTCTAGTCAACAACCTAGGGCAATATAATATTTACATAAACTCAAAAGCTCAAACTCATTGAGATCTTGTAAGAACTACCTAAGAGCTGACTTTTCAGCAGGTTTCTGAGGCTGTAAATTGAATGAGAGGAGATGCCCATCTTTATCACTTGGAGCCACCAATGGAGCCAAACTGCTAGAAAGGTTAGCAGTGCAATGTCCTCAACAGACTTGACCACCAGGATTCTCTTGGCCAGATTGTCAATAATTGATTGATTAGTTGTTGTTGTGTGCCATCAAGTCAAAACTGATTCACGGCTCCAGCAGGTTTTCTTATAAAAAAATAATTGACTTACACAAACACTAATTCCTAAATATGTGTTTTAAGTTTCTGTACTGCTTATAGGGAGAAGTCCATGTACCACAGTAGTAGGTACTTGGCTGCTAATCGTAAGTATTCAGCAGTCTGAATCTGTCAGTCACTCCATGCAAAAAAATTTCCATAAACATAACTACCTTAGAAACCATTTGAAGCAGTTCCATACTCAGTACTTTAAGGTCAGTAAGAATCAACTCAAAGGTAATGAGAATTTCCCTAATAGAAATTCTGGCTCAGTGTCACACAAATAGTAACATATTTTTCTGGAACTTCCAACACACTTTTCCCTTAAAATACTTCCTACATGCACACCCATGTTTATAGCGGCTTTGTTCACAATGGCAAGGAGTTGGAAACAGCCTAAGTGCCCATCAACAAACAAATGGATAGAGAGGCTGTGGTATAGTCATATAATGGAATTCTACACTGCACTGAAAAGCCAGGAACTCATGCACTATTATTCAAAATGGGTGACCCTGGAGGACATTACGCTGAGTGAAAAATCTCAGTCACAAAAGGACAAATACTGCATGGTACCACTGCTGTAAAGCAGGACTGACATTGGGGTGGGGGGGGTTAGACTGAGAAGGATAGGTTCAATAATGTATACTGCATTGAAACAGATGAGGACAAAAACTGTTTAAAAGGGATATGTGATTAGGTATTTTTGTCAAGACAGGAGTCTAGAGCAAAAGCTACATGGCGGAATGGACCTGGGGGAGGGTTTGTAAAACAATAAAAGAATTTTTCTTTTACTTTTCCAAGAGGGTAGTGTACTAGGAGGGAGGGTTGGGAGGGGAGAAAAGTGCAACAATGAATGAATGGAAATTCAAAGTCTCTGTAAATTTTTACTGAGATTAATAATAAATTTAAATTAAAAAAAAATACTGCCTACATAGTATTTTCTTAATCAAAACAGTAAGGATCATTTTCCTATCTTCTTTTTAAAGGAAAAGCTTTTACTAAAGTACAATATGCAAACATAAACATGCCCAAATCATAAATTAAACAACTCAATAACTTTCTACTAAGTGTATACACACAATGTAAACACCATACAGATCATCTGACAGAACGCTACCACCCAAAAATCTCCTTTCTGTTCCCTTAAGAGTTTTTAACTTCTGTCTTCTATTACACAGATTAATACTGAGTGCTTTTAAAGTGTATGCAATACATTTTTTTTGTGTGTGTCTGGTTTCTTTTGCTCAACATTATTCACTCTAGGAGTTTGAAGTCTTTAAAAAGCCATTAGGGGAAAATAACAATAAGCAAAAGAACTGCTTCTCTAAAATCAAAACAAAAACCCAAAACACTTATGGGACCGTGACTACAGAGGATCAAAATAGATGTGCAGTGAAACATGCTTGTATACTAACATATGACAATCCCACAATTTATTTTTCCCTTCTACGGTTGTCCTTGAAAAAAGAAGTCATGCTTGAAAAAAACAGAGGCAGAGAAGCAGTTATTTTTTATAGTTTATTACAATCCATGCTGGTTCAGAGCTGAAATCTAATTTGTGACATCTGCTTTTTACCTTGATATTAACATTAAAAGGAAATTTTTCAGGATTTTTTGCTATTCACCTTATCAATCATGTGGTTTAAATCCACTAGCTGCTCCTCAGGAGAAGGATGGACAATCTCTTCTCATGTGACTTAGTCTCTAAGAACAGCTAGGTATACTTGTATAGAGGGCCAGCTCTGACTCAACAGCACACAATAACCTGGCAGGCAAAAGGGAGCGAATGTGAACATGATGGTAGTATAAACAGTCTTTCTGAATTGGACTACAAATAAAATCAGATGCATCTGCATAAGAAAGAGCACTGGTAGGGGAAAAGGGAATGTATCATGAAGATATTGTTATGGGCTGAATTATGTCCCCACAAAATGTGTTGTAATTCCCTCTGTTATACAGAGAACACAACCCTGCTTGCACAAAGAGGACTTTTAGCACTTAATGAAGAAGATAAAAAACCATAGCCGTCAGTATTATTTATAACCTCAACATCAAAAAACTAAAACTCCTTACCAGTGGCAATATTATCACAGATATAGAAAAGACTGAAGTCGTCAAGGATTCCTTCTTACTTGGATCCACAATCAACACCCAGGCTAGCAGCAATCAAGACATTAAAAGACATAGTGCATCAGGCAAATCTACCATCTGGCCAAGTGACTGGAAGAGATCTTTATTTGTTCCTATTCCAAAGAAAGATGACCCAACAGAGTGTGGAAATTATCAAACAATATCATTAATATAACATGCAAGCCAAGATTCTCCTGAAAATGATCCTAAAACAACTGGAAGAACACATCAACAAAGAACTGCCTGAAGCACAGGCTGGGATTAGAAGAAGCCATAGTACTAGGGTTATTAAAGCTAAATTTAGATGGATCTTGGCTGAAAGCAGAAAGTACCAGAGGAATGTCTACCTGTGTTTCACTGACTATGCAAAAGCCTTTGACTGTGTGGATCACAACAAACTGTGGCTGACTCCGAGAAGAATGGGAATTCTAAAACACCTGATTTGTGCTTATGTGAAACCTATACTTGGACCAGGAGGCAGGTGTCAGAACAGAGCAAGGAAATACTCCATGGTTCAAAATGGGGAAGGGTATACGTCAGGAATGTGCATTATTTCCATATCTTTTCAATCTATATGCAGAACAGATTATCCAGGAGGCTGGGTTCTATGAGGAGAAATGTGGTATCAGGATTGGAGGAAAACTCATCAATAATCTGCGATACAGATGACATAAATCCTTTTTGCTGAAACTGAGGAGGACCTGAAGTACTTGCTGCAGAAGGTCAAAGACTGCAGCCTTCAATATGGATTGAAGTTCAACATCATGACAGACAATGAAGAAATTGAGATTGTTAATAGCTTCAGTTTGCTTGGCTCCACAATCAACACTGTTGGAACCAGCAGCCAGGAAATTAAAAGACAAATTGCATTGGGAAAGTCTGCTGTCAGAGACCTCTCCAAAATATTAAAGAACAACGATGTTTGTCTGGAGAGTAAGGTGTGCCTGATTCAGGCCATGGTCTTTGCAACTACTTGCTATGTGTCAAAAAGCTGGGCAATGGTTAGGGATGACACAAGGAGAACTGATGACTTTGAGCTGTGATGCTGGAGAAGAGTATTAACTATACCATGGACTGATAAGAGAACAAACAGGTTCTTCCTAGAGACCAGGCTGCTCCTTGGAGGCAAGGATTCTGAAGCTTCATCTGACATACTTTGGACATGTAGCAAGGAGGGACCAGTCCTTGGAGAGGGACATCATACTTGGGAGGGTGCAATGGACAGTGCAAGAGAGGAAGACGGTACTTGGAAGGGTGGAATGGACAGTGCAAGAGAGGAAGATGGACGATGAGATGGATGTATTCAGTGACGGGGGTAATGGGACTAAGTGTGTCAGAGACAATAAGGTTAGCACAGGATAGAGCAGGGTATAGGACTGTTGTACATAGGGTCACTATGAGTCGCAAGTGACTTAACATATAACAACAACTGTCACTTTAAAGATCAAGGTATACCTGACTCAAGCCATAGTATTTTTAGTAGCGTTGTATATACTTAAAAGCTGGACAATGAGTAAGAATTTAATTAGGTTATTGGTAAAGAGTACTGAATACGTATGATGTTGTTATTGTGTACCATCGAGTCTAAACCAACCTCTAGTTGGACCTCTGGATTTTCAGAGGCAGTTAGTTCATCACATGGCAGGAGACTGCCCATCTCTCTCCCATGGAGCTGCTGGTGGACTTAAACCACGTCTTTGGAATTGCGGCACAGCTTCTTGCAACTAGAACTCCCTGAATACAGAATAAGACTGTCAAAAGAACACAACCACTTGTGATACTTCTGCTTTAACAGCACTAGTTAACTAAGACACTATCCAATCTGAGTTATGTATTTTTGTCAGTAGAGGCCTACCTGTCATATATAGGTAAGTAGTTATTGAAGTTTTTAATGTGCATTTGTGGGCTGCAAGGTAGAGAACAGGTAGCCTCAAGCTTGAGTCTTACCCCAACAGTCTCTCATTTTTCCTCTTCACTCTTCATAGCTTTCGCTCCATTTTCCAGGCCCAATGCCTTTCCACACACCTCCTACTAATACAAACAGGAAGAATGATACCCTTGTTTACAGCTTGAAATCTTACAATGAAATTTCTACCAACATTTCCAGGAACCAGAATCTTTGTGATTACTGTCAATGATTATTGAATGAAAAGTTTGTCTTCTATTAAGGAACTTTGCGACTTTAAATAGGAGGGGATTGTATATATTATTCATAGAATCAGCCTTTGTTCAAACAGTTATGTTGCATACAGGTGAATCACAAGGAAAATTTAATTCTCTGAGCTACCCTCCATTTCCTTTCTTAGCAAGTCCCATTCCAATATTCCAACAGTTCCAGATGCCAGTCATCAGTACCTGCTTACTGTTCCTTTACCAATATACTGATTTAGGCTTTCATTCTTTTTCTCTATTACTTCTTCTTTGCATTATCATGAGCCATGCTAGTACAACTGCTGTTCCCTGGCAGTTCTCTACCTTGTGATAGAGTTCCTGCCACTTAAAACTTTTTAGCACTGAGGGCACCTGAAAGTAAGATAGGGAATGGGCAGCAGAGGTGACAAAGGATACATGGAAAGAATAGAAGAGGATAGAATTACAAAGGGAATCTCAGGCAGTAGGATTATTTGTTCGGTAGGCAATAAGAAAGCCTCTAACAAATAAGACTTTTTCACACTGTGTGAGCATGAGAGGTCCATGAGGTTAAAAATCATAATTGCTCAAGGGAGTTAGGAAAAAAGCACTATTTAAGTCCCTCATAATTATATATAGATATGTTGTTGTTATGTGCTGTTCAGTCAACTGCGACTCAGTGGCCCTATGAGCAACAGATCCGAACCCTGTCCTATCCTGTGCCATCTTTATGATTTCTAATATACTCTCATATGCTCGAGCCCATTGTTACAGTTACCATGTCAATCATCTTATTGAGGATAGTCCATCCTCTTTTCCTCTAACCTTTACCCTTCCAGCATGATGCCCTTTTCCAAGGACTGGTCCCACCTAACAATATGCCAAAAGTGTGTGCAAAAAAGTTTTCACCATTCTTGATTGGCTCCCTAGTTGAACCTTCTCCAAGACATAGCTGTTTGCTCTTTTGACAGTCCATGGGATATTCAGTACTCTTCAGCAACTCCACGGCTCAAAGGCAATTGATTTTCTTCTATTACCCTTATTCACTGTCTTTCAGAAGACAGGAAGTAATTGGAAAGACCATTGCTTGGATCAGGCACCTTAGTCTTTAAACTGACATTCTTGCTATTATTTAGCACTCTGGAGGTCTTTGGCAGCAGATTTTTCCAATATAATACATCCTTAAGTGTAATAGGTCCTAAGGTGTGCCTAATCCAGGCCATGGTCTTTGTAATTACTTCTTATACTTCAGAAAGCTGGACACTGACCAAGGATGACAGAAGAAGAATCGATGCCTTTGAGTGTGGTGCTGGAGAAGAGGTCTATCTTAGAGAGGGTAAATGCAAGTTTCTCCTTGGAGGCTAGGATTTTGAAGCTTCATCTCACATATTTTGGGTACATGGCCAGGAGAAACTGGTCCTTAGACAGCATCCTGCACAAAGCAATTTGGATTGCTTTGATTTACAAAACTTTTGGTGCCAAAAGTTCTGACTGTGGACCCTAGATGAAATTATTAACAATCTTAATCTCTTCTCCACTTATCATGATGCTGCCAATTGTTCCAGTGATGAGAATCTTTGTTTTCTTGATGTTAAGATGCAATCCATACTGAAGAATGCAGTCCTTGACCTTCTGCAACAAATGCTACAGGCTGTCCTCAGTTTCAGTGAGCATGGTTGTGCCATCTGCACAATACAAGTTGTTGATGAGTCTTCCTCCAATTCTGATGCCACATTTTTCTTCATAAAGTTTTGCTTCCTGAATGATCTGTTCTGCATGTAGGTGGAAAAGGTATGGAGAAAGGACACGTCCCGGATGGACTCTTTTCTGATGACTGCTTCCTGGTCTAAGTATAGGTTTCAGATGAGCACTATCAAGTATTCTGGGATTTCCATTCTTCTTAATGTTAGCCACAGTTTATTCACTACTGGCACTACAATGTAAATTGGCAAAAAGCAGAAAAATGCACTAACTGTTGTTATTGTCATGTACCATCTAGTCAGAACTGAGTTTCCAGAGGCAGTAAAACACACAGGAGACTGGCCATTCTTCTGTACAGCAGCTACTGGAATTAAACTGCATGCAGCACAACTTCTTACCATTAAGCCACTGAAGCATTAATGAGCAGAAACTTAGTTATCAGTGACATGATAAATTATCAACATTTCATTCACTCAACAAACAGTGCCAAGTAAGTGCCTGTTAATTGCTGGAAATATAATGGCAAACATAATGACCTTCATTTTCATAAAACTTACACTTGAGTATATAATTACAAAGTGAGATAAAAGCAATGAAAAAAAAAAAGTATAAAGAACTTGATCTACACTGGCAGCAGGTAACTCAGTAAGTTTTCCTGAGGAAGTGTTCTAGAGTAAGATCTGCATGACTAAGTCATGAATGCAGTGTGGTGGTAGGGATAGGGGCTATCTGAGGATTAGAGCCTGTGCAAAAGGGCAGAAAGTAATGAACACTATCAAGGAACCAGAGTGTGTCCAGAGAATAGAAACAAATGAGTGCTTTGGGAGAGTATCCGAATAGGAGCTGGAAAAGGGACCTCCTATTACACGGGTACTTATGGAGCTTAGGTAACTAATATGTGTAGAAACATTTTGTGAATTGTAAAACAGTTTCTTTTTATTAACACCATTTAGCTCTATCATACAGTTTTCAAAATAAACTTTTGTTCTAGATACCATGTGAAAGTAGATCTAGATCATGTGAAAGCAGAAGAGCTAAAACTATGATTCCAGTGTCCTAATCTAGTGATTTTCATTGACTATGCAAAGGCATTTGACTGTGTGGGTCACAATAAACTGTGGCTGACTCTGAGAAGAATGGAAATCCCAGAACATTTGATTGTGCTTATGTGAAACCTATATTTGGACCAGGAGGCAGTCCTCAGAAGAGAGCAAGGAAACACTACATGGTTCAAAATGGGGAAGGGTGTATACCAGGTATGTGTCCTATCTCCAAACCATTTAATCTGTATGTGGATCAGATCATCTGTGAGACTGGGCTCTATGAGGAGGAACATGGCATCAGGACTGGAGGTAGATTCATTAACAACCTGTATTATGCAGATTACACAACCTTGCTTGTGTAAACTGAGGAGAACCTGAGACATTTGCTTCATAATATCAAGGACTGCAGCCTTCAATATGGATTGAAGCCCAACATAAAGAACACAAAGATTCTCACCACTCAGCTGACTGGCAGTATCATGACAGATGGTGAAAAGACTGAGAATGTTAGCAGCTTTAGTTTGCTTAGCCCCACAATCAATACTCTTGGTCACAGCAACCAGAAAAATCAAAAGATAAATTGCACTGGGAAAATCTTCTATCAGAGTATTAAAGAGCAATGATATCAGTCTGAAGACTAAGGTGCACCTGATTCAAGCCATGGTCTTCCCAATTACTTGCTGGGCATCAGAAAACTGGACAGTGACTAGGCATGACAGAAGGAGAATTGATGCCTTTGCCTTTGAGTTGTGGTGCTGGAGTACTGAATATAGCATGGACTGCTAGGAGAACAAATAGGTTCATCTTGGAGAAGGTGATATCAGGCTGCTCCTTGGAGGCAAGAATTCTGAAGCTCCATCTGACATACTTTGGGCATGATGCAAGGGGGGACCAGTCCTTGGAGAGGGACATCTACTTGAGAGGATGGAGGAAGAGAACAAGAGAGGAAGACCCTCAATGAGATGGACTGATTCAGTAACTGGCGTAATGAGGGTAGGTGTGTCGGAGATAATAAGGTCGGCTCAAGATAGAGAGCATGCTGCAGAGCTGCTGTACATAGGATCACTACGAGTCTCAAGCAACTCGACAGCACATAACAACCACCATCTTAGTGGTCTTGCCTCTATACAACATTGTCTAAAATTGTGGATCGTAGGGGAGCTCTGGTGGCCAAGTGGCAAGGAGCTGCAACTACAATCCCAGAGGCGCACGGTTCGAATCCACCAGATGTTCTGCCGGGGAAGGAGGGGCAATCTCCTCTTGTACCAGTCAGATCTGATTTGACGGTACAAGCACACAAAAATGATAAAATTTAAAAAAAAAAAAAAGATACAAAATTGTGGATCGTTTACCTTGCATTCACAGCACAAGTCTTTACCTCTAAGTCGACAGAGCTCATTTTGTCCCCAAAAGCTACTATATAGAAGCAGCAACTCAATGGCAGTAGATATATCACTTAATCTGGTCAATGTCTGTTCCACTGAACTAGTGCTTCATAAAGGCAATGAATTCTTTTTTCTAAGTGTGTGTTTACACTAATTCAATAAACTTCCATTGTGGAAAGTTCTCTTATTATCCAAATATCACAGCACTGAAAATTCTATGGATTTCTATTGTGCACATATATGTATTGGGGGGGGGGGAAGAAAGCACAGAACTTAAGTATAAAGAATCAGGTTCATACATACTTGAGGACATTATTTAGTATTTTAGTCATCTTTGTATTCCTAGCATAGCACATAGTGCCTGGGGTATTAGTGAAGCTTAGCAAATATTTGGTGAGGTTTCAGACCATAAGAGGCTGACACAGGATTTGAATCTAAGTAACAGTGCTTTTCTGAGGCTTCCTCTCTAAGCCATGTATTCACCAACAGTTGACTTTGTTCTTTCTTATAAAGACTCACTCTCCATTGCCTTTGCCATATTTCAGACTATAGCCTCGAGCTATGAGTGGTAAAGTGGAAGGGTCAATTAGTTCCAACCACTTTTCAGGCACTATTCTCAGTCACCCCAAATGCCTTCCCTCCAGGGCCTTTCCATTTGCTCTTTTGTCAGGTACACAATTCCTTCTTTGAATTCTTTCTAATCTTTATCTCAGTTCAAAGCTCACAGCTTCAGAAGGACCTTAAAAATCACCCAATCTAAATTAGCTCCCTCAGACTTTCTCTGTCCTACAGTTTCATTATTTTCCATTCCCAGATGAAATTTTCTACTGCATTCTCCACATCCAACCACTGAATGGCAAGAGCTTTGGCCAGCCAGTTCTCTGGATACATCCCCTCTGCCCATATCCAAGTATATACCTGTATTTTATGATCAAATGAGAAAAAGAATTACTTCGGTCGCTTGTCTCAAGTCCTCAATACCCCTAAGCTTTTCACTCCTAGAGGTCTTGCACTCGATGTACTATCAACACCATTTTTACATTATTGTGAGTTCCTTTTCTGAAATGAGTTCCCTCAATAAATCCTGGAACAGAAGGTCCTCCCTGACAAGCATGTCCATCTTTCTATTTTACTCTCTATTCGATCGGGCCTCGGGATAGGGATTCACCACGACTAGGACAGGCCCAGACGCTTGCATGGTGTCTAGGTTCGTAAAGCCTTCTTCCCATGCGACAGCACCGTGGATTCAAGATGCTCATCATCCTGATCACTATTGTTCTGCAGGTCATCGCGGGGAAAGGGTTCCAGGTAACAGGAAGCCCCCTCCTCAGGCCATGTCCCTAGTGCCCGGCCCCTCACCGAGACCCCGACCCCGCCTACAGCGATGCGCCCCGCCCTGGCCCCGCCCCTGCTCCCGCCTCGCCTGGACTCTGCGCGGCACGGGACCACCCCCTCCGGCCCACCCAATAGGCAGAGGGTCCGGGGGCGGAGCCACAGGGACTCGCAGGCCTAGCCAGGTACCCGTTGGCCCGCTCAGCTGTCTCTTCACGCGGCCGCGCCCCAGTCCCGCCCCTTTTCCCTCTTGCCTCCACCCTCCCCTTCGCAAAAAACGGCGGTTGGGCTGCGGCGGCCGCCAACGGCAGAGGAAAAGGTGGAGGGGCGAGAAGCCTAGGAGCGAGGGAAGGAGGGACTGCGGGGAGGAGGAGGAGGAGGAGGAAAGCCCGGCCCAGCCGGAGCCATCTCCGTCGAGAACAAAATGGCGGCGCTGGCGGAGCGCCAACTGTAAGGCGGGGCCGCGGCCATTCTCCCTCCGCCCCCCACCCTCGCGACGGCCGGGCCGGTCAGGGGGAGCCCGCTCGCTTCGCCCGGGCGCGGGCGGGGAGGGGAGGGGAGCGGGCCGGCCCACTATGCAAAGCGGCCGCCGGCGCCGCTGCCGCCCCGTGGCAAAGGTAAAAGGGTCGAGTTCAGCCGCCGCCGTAGCGGCGCCTCCATGTCCGCGCGCCAGGCCCGCCCCCTCTGCCGCCGGCCCGAGACCGCCCCGACCCTTTTTCAATTTTACCTCAGGATTTGGCGCCAAAGCGGCCTCAAAGCTGGTCCCGTGTCTGCGGCGGGCGGCCCCCGGCGCGGAGGGCAGGGCGTGGGAAGGCCGGGCTCCCGACGTTCGCGGCTGGCGGGAGCCCCGGGGGCGGCGAACTCGCCAGGGAGCCGGCCGCGATGAGGCGCCGAGAGGGGGGCGAGAGCTGCGGGGGCGGTCCCGGGGGCGCCGCCGGGGTCGCGGGGAAGGGGGGGGGTTTGTTATTGTTTTTGTCAGTGAAAGGTCAGAGTTCGTGACCCCGGTGCCGCCGCCGCCGCCGCCCGCGCGCTGGTAGGAGGAGGGCGAATGTTCTTCTTCCTCTTCCCAGCGCCAGCCTCGCCGCGGCCGCGGGGGGCGGGCGAGCACGCGATTGGCTGAGGCGCGCGCGCGCACCGGAACGCCG
>NW_006400056.1:2348772-2353260 GCF_000299155.1 Elephantulus edwardii
CCGCCAGCCCCGCCGCTTCCGGCCAGGTGGGGCCGGGCTTTGCGCTGCGACAGCCGCTCCCCCCGGCCGAGCCCGGGAGGGTTTGCAGGTGGAAGCGGCTGAGACCTGGCGAGCGCGATGGTCCCAGAGGTCGCACTGCCTGCCCAGAGCCTCTAGGTTGGAAATAGGTGGTTACTGGATGGGTGTTGCATTGCATTTCGTTATTGGCACTCTATTTGGTACGTACGGTTTTTATTAAGGTTCTGAAGGTCCTTTCTAGATGGGCGCCAGTTTTTGGCCTTGTCAGGTAAAAAAATATCGAGGCGATCCCAAACGTACTATTTATGTTGTAAACAGACCTGATCTCCCATCTTTTCGTCTCTTCGCCGGTGCACCATATGGACACAGCAAGCCTTGACTGTGTTACGCGCGGCCAAAGCAACTTTTACCAGAATTGTTTCTGATCTACTTCACACATATTTTTTGTCTTTAATTATAATTAATTTATTTGCCTGTGATGGTGCAGGTCTTTTATTTATTTAGATGCCTTGAAATATTTCCCCTAGGCTCACCATCATGATGGAGATCTTGTGTTCATTTTTTCCACTTTAGGAAAGAAATATTAAATAATTTTAAGATGCATAGGTTAGCCTTAATTCTTAATAGTCGTTTGGGCTTTGACTATTTCTGTATGGGTGTTGGTGGTTATACGCCAGCGAGTGGCTTGCGACCTTCAAAGTTCAGTAGCTGGAAACACTGCCCTATCCTGAGCCACTCTCACTGTCTCTGACACACTGCCCCCCATCAACCCAGTCACTGCGTCAATCAGTCTCATCCACACTATTTCTCTCCAGTGACCCCTTTTTTTAAAAAAAAACAAAAAACATTTTTGTGTGCGTGTGCACCCTCAATTGGATCTGACTGGTAGAGGAGAGATTGCCCCTCCTTCTCCAGCAGAACATTTGGTGGATTTGAACCAGGTACCTTTGGGATTGCAATACAGCTTCTTGCCACTAGCCCGCCAGAGCTCCCTTCTAGTGTGGCATCTTTACAAGCATGATGCCCTTCTTCAAGGACTGGCCTCTCCTGGCAACATGCCCAAAGTATGTGAGATGGAGCTTCAAGATCCTTGCATCCAAGGAGCAACTTGGTTTCACCCTATTCAGGACAGACCTGTTCTTTTGGCAGCCATGATATGCCCAAGTCATCAACAGTCTGTATGCTAGAAAATGCGTTAGACAGACTCATTTTTCCTTCCTTTCTTATTCTCACTTGTGTGGCCTTAGCCACAGTTTGAAGCTCAAGGAAACCTTCAGAGATATGTGTTGATAGCGGTCCATTCGAGCATGACTCACAGCATCCCTGTGAAGAAAAGACCTGAAGCCTTTCTATACCTACCAATATTTATCAAAGTTCATAGAGTTTCCAGAGGCATGTTGTTTAGGAAGTGAATGCCAATCAGAAATGATAGGGAGGAAGGGTCCTTTTGTAACAACATGTTCTCAGCTTTGAAAATGAGCTGGGTGAGAGCAGAAAGGTAAGGTAATATGCCTGAGGTAACAGTGATTTGATGGTAAACCTTTGCAAATATTGACTGTTTTGTTGCTATGTACTGAGACTGTGATTTTTAATAGTATTTTATGAGGCATAACAATTCAGTCAGTGAGGGTGTTTCTCAGCGGTAAATACGTTACACTTGTACTAAATTTTAAATATTAAACAATAACTTGTTTTATGATAGCTTGAGTGTTTAGTTTCTTTTCATATTTGCAATCACTTGCTATGCATTGGAGAGCTGGATGATAACTAGGGATGATAGGAGAATTGATGCCTTTGAGCTGTGGTGTTGGAGAAGAGTATTGCATGGACTGCTAGGGGGACTCGATGGCACATAATTTTTATTTTACTGAGATGGGTGATTTGGGACCCGTGTTTCAAGCACTTTTGACATTTCTTAGAAGTAAGAACTTGTAACTCAATAATGTGAAGCAATCAGAAAATAAACATGCATGCACACCTGCCTGCAAATAACATGTAATAGCAGGTAATAGTCTTTCCAAAGCTGAGGTCAGCATTACCACAGTGCCATTCATTTTGGTTTTGCTCCATTCTATTGTTATTTTTAAAAATTGCTGTGTCTTTGCATGGATTCCAACTAATGATGATCCCCTATATTACAGAGTACTGCTGCTCCGTAACATTTTCTTATATGTAATCAGAGAGCTGGACATTGACTAAAGATGACAGAAGAATCGTCAATGCCTTTGAGTTGTGATACTGGAGAAGAGTCTTGAACACACCGTGAACTGCCATGAGTTCAAACAGGTCTGTTTTTGAGAGGACGAAACCAAGTTTCTCCTTGGAGGCTAGGATTTTGAAGCTCCATCTCACATCCTTGGGGCACATGGCCAGGAGGGACCAGTCCTTGGAGAAGGCTATCAAGCTAGGAAGGGTGGAGGGATGCACAAGCTCAAAAGAGGAAGATTCTGGATGAAATGGATTGACACAGTAACTGGGGTAATGCGAGTAGGTGTGTGTGTGAGTCAGTGAGACTGGCTCAAGATACGACTTCATAGCTTTTCATAGGATCACTCCGATTTAAAGGTGAGTCAGTGGCGCATAACAGCAACAGTCTTAACAGCTGCATATCTTCCATGGTACTATTGGATGAGTCCAAACTACCAATTTAGTAAGTCCAGTACAAGTTTTCACTGGAAGTGTTTTGAGAAAAAGAACACTGTTAACACTATATTACTTTTATTATTTTACCTTAATTGTCCTGTTAATTTTTACTATTTAGAAACGTTTACATTTTTATTAATAGTGTTTTTGTTGTTGTTTCACCGGCCTTTAAAATAAAAAGTTTTGACCAGATAGCACACTACAGAATTGCGGGTCTGTCCATGTTGAGTAGACGCTGCCACCAGCACATCACCTGAGCATCTCAGAATTCTGGTGCACATTCCTCGCCTTAGTTATGGTCTTATATCAAATGTAGGGAGGGAGGGAAAGTGCTGTTGCACTTTTTGAAATATATGTTAGAGTATGTTCCTCCCAACCCAAACGCTGTGACCATACTTGGAGGTTATTTTTTCATAGGAACTATGGGCTGATTTTGTCATTGCTTGTCAAGGGTATGAGCCTTGAATTGGGGCATACCTTGTCATGCTCTGTCTTATCCTTTACCACACTACTTGGTGCAGACATCTATTAAATGAATACTTTTCCTAACAACAGTGTTTAGTGATCAGTATTCATATAATCACCCCTATTTTTATAGATTAGGTCACTGAGCTAGAGTTGGTATGTAACCCTGGGCTTTTGGCTCATCATTCTTCAGCTTAGACTCAAGTGTTCCCCTTTGTCCCTTTTCAACTCATTGTAACCCTATAGGACAATAAAACTGCTCCACTGGATATGCCAAGGCTGTAAACCTTAATGGAAGCTGACTGCCTCATTGTTTCCCAACAGAGTAGCTAATAGCTTCAGACCACCAATCTTTTTAGCACACTAGTATGTAAGCCACTTAATCCTCTGGGCAGGTTTATGTTGGATTCCCCACCACCACCACCAAAACTCACCTGTCTGTCCTGTGTGTGTAGTGGTTGACTTGTCTCCCATGGTAGCCTCTGACTTTGAGAGCAGGAACTATATCTTAGAATTTGATTTTTGTACCTAGCACAAAGTAAACATTTTTCTATACAAGATTATGTTTAATTTTTTTTTCTGTAACAACTTATGCTATCTTTTAGATGGTAAAATATTTTTAAGACTTCTGTATGTTTACAAAATAAAATTTTACTTTCAAAAAATCACTTATTTGCCTAATTTTTAAGAATTTGGAATGTGAACAAATAGAATCTATGAATAACAGATTATATCTTCCTTACACAGGCAGACTAGTACTGCTAGTATTAGGCCACTCATATTGGTCTCAATTTCTGTTTAAATAATCCATGTTCTTCCCAAGAAGAGAAAAGAAAAGGTCTGTCAGTGGTGGGTTAGTGGTCCTGAAATACAGATACACACTGGAAGAATGCATTCCAGGGGGGCATGCCCCTTTAGTCTGTGACCTGAACCTTTCCACATCTTGAGAAAATATTATTTTCAAGTTTTGCTTGGCTTAAATGTCTTAAAGAACAATCTCTTTTTATCCAAGGGGCATGGACTCTTAAGAACATTTCATAGAATATTCAGCTATCTTTGAAAAATTTGTAATATATATATTTATAGACCATGTCCATGCCCCTTGGATAAAAAGAGATTGTTCTTTAAGACATTTAAGCCAAGCAAAACTTGAAAATAATATTTTTTCAAGATGTGGAAAGGAAGGACGTGGTCAAAAATAAGGCTCCAGGAATAGATGGTATACCAGTTGATATATTTCAGTTAACAGATGCTGCCCTGGACATGCTCACCAAGTTGTGCCAAGAAATCTGGAGAACGACCACTTGGCCAACTGACTGGAAGAGATCGATATTTGTTCCTATCCCAAAGAAAGGCAGCCCA
>NW_006400056.1:2354390-2389807 GCF_000299155.1 Elephantulus edwardii
GTGACTGGGATAATTGGGATGGGAGTATCAGAGACAGTGCGATTGGCGCAGGACAGAGCGGAGTTTAGGGCTGTTGTTCATAGGGTCGATATGAGTCGCAGGCGACTCGACGGCACATAACAACAACAACAACAATATTTATAGAATATAAATTTGCTGCAAAGGACTGAAAGTAAAATTAAAATGTTTCTTGAGATTCTGCAGGTTATTTCCACTCCATAGTAGATTAGGAGATGGACCTCACAGCCACACTTGCTCAAAGAAAACTTTATTTTCTACTTTGCTTTTATTCCACCTGTGGCTTAGGGGAGAGATGGAATACAACCTTAAGGCACCCAACCTACCTCAGCTCCAGAGCTGTTTCAACTCAGATAGGGCCAAGGTTCCAAATTAACACCGAATCCTATTGACTTTACCCTCAAATTTGACCATTCTTCACTTCTGTTTCAGATTAAGTCTTTGTTTCTGTCCCCTGCCACAGTTGCCTGAACCAATCCTACCAGCCTCGTTCAGCCTCTCTCCCCATCCACTCTTCCCATTGCTGCCCTATATTCTGAAATCATTGTGCCAATCCAAAAATATGTGGTTCGAATCCACTAGCTGCTGTGTGGAAGAAAGATGGGCAGTCTTCTCTTGTCTTCTTAAAACCTGCTGGAAGATCAGTTATGAGTCAGTTCCAGGGATGAGAACTGTTGGCAGACATAGCAAATTGTGCTGCTAATGTAAAGACTGCACATTTCCAGGGGTTTGAATCTACCTGTGGCTCCTGGGAAGTCTTTTCTTGCCATTTACATGCAGCATTGAAAACTTAATGTAAGGTTGCTAGAAGTTAAAACTGACCTGAGTTTTCAGGGTAGGGGTTGTAAAAAAAGTAAACTTGAGGTTCCTATGTTGCTGAAAATGCTATTCAGATGTTAAATGGTGGTGAACTCGAGAGCTCCAGACCTGAAGGAGGCAGCCTCTCCCTAGCCTGTGGGAGGTGGATCACAGGTAGTAAAGAAAATAAATTTTTAAAGGTAAAAATCTCAGCTACAAGTCATAGCAACACTGAGAGCAGATCAGAAGCTTGCTCAGTCTGCTAGCATCCTGATACCCACCATGCTCAAGCCAATGGTTGTAGTTAGTCCATCTCATTGAGGATCTTACTCTCTCTTGATGCCTATCTTTGCCAGCATGATGTCGTTTTCTGAGGTCTGGACTCTACTGACTACATGCCCAGAGTATGTGAGGTCGAAATATGCAGACATTTGTTAATGAATATGAGCTGACTTAGCTGACCAGGTTTTCAGAGGCTACAAGTCACAGAAGAGATTGCTTATTTTTCTCCTGAGGATTAGCAGGTGGATTTGACTGCATTGGGGCTGACTGCAACTCCATACATTAGGGCACTGAAGCTCCCTAGTGGTGATGTTATGTGTACAAGAGTTGCATCCACCTCATAGCTGACCCTCCAGCAGGTTTCAGAGGCTGTGATTTGCACCAGAGGGGACTACCATCTTTCTCCAGAGAGTAGCTGGTGGATTTGAATCACATGCCTTTGTCAGCAGTGCACATTCTAACTAGTAGGCCACCAGAACTCTCTTTGTAGTTACTGTCTTCCAGTAAGAATACTGTTGAACTCTAAGAATTTTTAATATTTTTTATAAAAAGAGCATAGCCAGGTGTGAGTGAGCGAGTTAGTGGAGATGGCCAATTCTGACCTTTACCAACTTCCCAAAGGGACATTGTCCCCTTTAACAGCATCGGTAACAATCAATTTCCATGTCAAGTGTGTCCTCACTCACACTCCCGAACCTCACATTCATTTCAATGCCAATCTTACTGCTTTGCTGAGTCCAGAGTCCAATGTGAGGGCTCACAGAACCATGTTGGAAAAGTCAAAAGGTTATAATCCAGATTAGTAGCAGAAAAGGGTCAGGACAGCTTCCCAAATGTGCACACAGACACCTCAGCCATGAGCCTCTCAGCTTTAGACCAGTGTTAACAAAGCTCTCTGTCCTGCCAGTATTGGCTCTCCTACCACCCCACCCCTTTAGTAATCCAAAAAATTTGCACAAAGCTTTGTCGCCTGTCAGATTCCTCTGATCATCTGCTTCGGCTATGGCTGCTGCTGTGGGTGGAGCTGGAGCAAGAGTGTCTAGTCCTGAAGGACATGCTACATTCTTGTTGCTGCTTCTCTTCACTGGTGGGAAGGTTTAATCTGCTGGGGCTGCTCAAATTTATTGATGAGACTAGCGAATCCCCTGGTGGATAATAGGATACTAGGCTAACTCTCCCTATTCCCATACTCCCACCTAACCATATGGCAGAGTCAAATTCAGTGGACTTTTTATTTTATGTGCAGGACCTAGGCTGGCAGGAAACTCTGAATTGAATCCTAGTCTCTGGAAGAGATGGGGTTGCATTAAGCCTGACTCCCAGCGTTCTGAATACCGAGTTGTCAAAGTCCACCTTTTTTCCATGCACAATGGAACAAAGTCTTATACCATCCCATGATTGGTTGCAGATTAAAACTCACTGCTGTTGAGTTGGAACTCATTCCTAGCTGACCGACTGTCCAGTGGATTTTCGGAGGCTGGAAGTCACATAGGAGGAGGAGGGAGATAATATTCTCCTCCACAACAGATGAGCTTTATAGTAACAGTGTAAGTCCCTAAGGACTGTCACCAGAGCCAGTTACAGATTGGACCTGTGTAATAATTTTTATTATTATTTCAAGTATATCATCAGCCCTTCCTTTCTACTTTGTCTTAGTCTAGAGGCTATGACAAAACCTAATCAGCATCATAACAAACTGCTTGTGCCACGGACCAGTCATGGCTGTTCATGGTATATATGGATTGGGAGTCAGACTGGTCTTCATGGAAGGCAAGAATTCCACCAATGAATCATCAGTCTCCTTAGGCTCCTTACTGTTTGTTGTGTATGGGAAAAGTTCACCCTCCAGTAGGTATTCAGAGGCAGTTAAATCCCACAGGAGGAGATTGCCTCAGCTTTCTCCTGCAGAGCAGCTGGTGTATTCAAACTGCATCTCTTGGGGTTGCCAGTGCAACTTCTTACCACCAGGCCACCAGACTCCCTAAATTTTTCCAATGAAGTAGTTTACCTTTGCTTTGTCTTAATGATAATCAAGATTCCTAATTTAAACTCTCATGTGTAACCTAGAATCTCAACAAACCCTCCTGTTATCACTCTCAGCCCAACTGTAGCCTGAGACTCATGTATATTGTTTCCAAGCCTCTTCCGAGTCAGGGATCCCAAACAGCTGTGCCTCCTATCACCTCTCTATCCAAGTATATTGGTTTTAACTTTCTCTGCCAACTCTGCTACTACCTGTCCATGAATTTTTTTTTTAAAAAAATTATTCTTTCCTGTATACTACCTCCTCTCACACCTTGTTTATCTTTGTAGGTTCTACTGTCTGGTGGTTATATAGCAAACTACCTCAAACTTTGGTGTAGGTAGGTGGTGTTGAGTCAACTCCAACTTACAGTGATAGAATCTTACCCAGGTGTGTGCCATCCTGAAAATCACTGTGTTTTAAGCCCATTGTTGGAGTCACTATGTACAGTACATCTTGAGAGTCTCCCTCTCTCTTGTTGACCTTCCACTTTTCCAAGCTTGTATTTCTGAGAGCTAGCCCCTCCCAGCACGCCCAAAGTATGTGAGGTGAAGTCTCACAATCTCTGCTTGTAAGAAGCACTGTGGCAGGACCTCATCCAGTAACACCACAGATCAGAGGCATCAACCCTTCCTGTGTCTCCTACATTTTTCTACAACTTTTATATACACAGGAAGCAACTGAAAAGAACATGACTTGGATCAGAGATAAGTCTTTAAAATGACCTTTGTGTTCTTTAGCACTTTAAAGAGGTTCTTAACAGATTTTCCCAGTGCATTAAATCTTTTGATGCTTCCATGAATGTTGTCAGTGTATCCAAGTAAAATGATATCCTTGACAACTTCAGTCTTTTCTCCATTTAGCATGATGAAATGGAAAGTTATAAGATAGATTGTTTCAAAATCCTCTTTACTTGCACCAAGTAGCAAAATTGTGTCATTTCATAATGCAGGTTGTTGATGAGTCTTCCTTCAATCCTGATGTGCACAGGGGTTAAACTAACTAGATTTAAGGTTGCTTGATTGAGAAAATGTAATCAGAGAAAACTGTTAAAACTCCTGTTAAGGACAAATTGTGAAGAAAACAAAAACACTCCTAATTAATGTGGAATTGTTCAAGAGAGCAAAGATGGGCATTATTGACTAAGTGGCAATATTCTGGTTTATCATGTATGTAAATGACAATATTCTGACTTACTGTGTCTGGCAGAAAAAACACTTGTTATCTCAAAAATTCTGATGTCGATGACGTCTAGTAAATAGAGTGCAGAATAGAATAGAGAAGAAACAGTAAGTAATCTTGTGCCTCTAGTCAGCATGCTTTTCCACTTGTAAACTTCTCCAATAAAAGCTATGAGGACTATAGGTCAAGAGGACACTCGGCCATGAGTTTCTCTATCCTTACCTCTTCACTAAAGTCTTGAGTAGTTCAGTCTGTTGTCCAGCATTTTTCTGCTGGTCAGAGAAGTGTAGCCAATGCCCCTTCTTCCTCTAGTTCAGTTTCTTGGATCATTTGCTGAGCATTTAAATGGAATAGATACAGCGAAAGGATATAAGCCCCACCCATGCTTTTCCTGATTTTAAACCCTGCTATATGCTCTTGTTCTGTTCTGACAAATGATTCTTGATCTGTGTGCAGAGTCCAAACGAATAGTTAAATGTTCTAGAATTCCTGTTCTTCTCAGTGTTAGCTGGAATGTATAATTCACACAAATGCCTTTGCATAGTATATAAAACACAAACATCTTTCTGACAGTCTCTGCTTTGAGCATCTGACATCAGCAGTGATATCTTATTATATGATCTCTTTTGAATCCAGCTTTAATTTATTGCAGTTCCTGTTGATGTATTGCTCCAGCTGTTTATTAATCTTCAACAAGATTTTATTTGCATATGATATTGTTATATAACAATATATTGTTGTAAAAATGGTAAGGCGCTCTGGTGGCCTAATGGCAAGCTGCACTGCAGTCCCAAAGGCACCAGCTGTCTGCTGGAGAAAGAGGGGCAATTCCCTCCCCTGTAATTAGCTGCCCATGTGAGGGTCAGCTATGGGTCGATTCTGTCTCTACCATACACAACAACAATACAGTGGTTTCAAATTCTGTTGGAACACTTAAAAAAAACCCAAACAAAACAACAAACCACTACAAATACTTCCTACCTGGTTATTTAGAGTTTCTATTGTCAATTTGATGCCATATAGATTGTTGTGATGTGCTGTTGAGAAATTCTGTTGGAGCACTTTAAAAAATAAATAAATAAACAAACAAACCCACTACAAATACTTCCTACCAAATATTTAGAGTTTCTGTTTATTTGATACCATATAGATTGTTGTGATGTCCTGTTGAGTGATTCATAGTGACCCTGTGAACAGCCATCCTGAAACCTGCCCAATCTTACACCATCCTTATCATCTCTGAGACAGTAGAGCCCTTTACTGAAGTCACTCCATCTCGTTGGTGTCAGTCCATCTTGTCCAGGGTCTTCCTTTCCTTCACTGACCCTCTTATCTTTTGAAGGAATAGCTTTGCCTAGCTACATGTCCAAAGTATAAAAATAAAAGCTTCATCAACTTTGTCTCCAAGGAGCACTCTGGTTGCACTTTTTCTAAGACGCACCTGTTTGTTTTTATGGCAGTCCATGGGATATTAAGTACTCCAGCACAACTCAAAGGCATCAATTTTTCTTGTCATTCTTAGTCACTGTCCAGCCCCCTGATGTATAGCAGGTGATTGAGTAAACCATGACTTGAATCAGGGGCACCTTAGTCTTCAAACTGACTTCTTTGCTCTTCAGCATTTTGGAGCAGTCTCTGAGAGCAGACTTGCCAAATGCAGTATGTCTTATGATTTCCTAACTGGAGAGGATTATACCAAGCTGCTCCTTGGAAGCAAGGATTTTGAAGCTCCGTCTGACATACTTTGAGCATGTTACAAGAAAAGACCAGTACTTGGAGAGGGACATCATGCTTGAAAGGACACAAGAGAGAAAGACCCTGAATGAGATGGATTGACTAACTGGTGTACTGGGGATAGGGTTGTTAAGAGACAATGAAATTGCCTCAGGATCAAGCAGATTTCAGAGCTGTTGCACACAGGGTCACTGTGAGTTGGAGTTGACTAACAGTACTGAGATTGTTGATACAAGCAAGGTGAAATCATTGGCAGCTTTAGTCTTTTCTCCATTTATCATGTTGACTGTTGGGCCTGTGGTGAAGAGCTAGATATTGCCAGATATAACTTAAAGAAACATAATTCTTAAGGCAGATATAAACGTAATCATTGTTTTAAAAATCCCTCTAATTTGGGATATATTTGGTTTAAAGATTATTGTAGATTAATAGTTATAATTCATCTACTCTAACTTCATAAACTCTGGATTCCATTAATATGACACTTTGTTATAGATTTCCATCTTTTGATGAGGATTCTTATATAAATTCTGATTAAAATGTTAGTTAATAGTGGCTGGGGACCATTCAGTTCTGGTCTATGGCAAAGAAGGCAGGTTACTCAAGGAGGAAATTAGCTATATTCTCCTACTCCTGACACTTCTTCCTCTGCTCCTTCAAGTGAATAGAGAGTAACTGTTGGGCCTTGGCTAACTGCTTGCAAACTATCAAATAAGGAGAGACCAGATACCAAACAATTGTATGGATTTCCAAGGCTGTAGATCTTAATAGGAGCATACTGTTCTTTCCTTTTTCTTCTGTGGAGTAGCTGGTCAGTTTAAACTGCTGAACTTTTGGTTATTGTAATTGTTAAGTGCTGTTGAGTAAAGTACAACTCACAGCAACCCTATGAACAAAATATCTGAACCCTGTTCTATAACGATCATGATTGACACTGAAAAATTTAAGGAAACACCATATGAACAGGAGCCAGTGGTAACGAAGGAGGAAGTAGAAGCTGCGTTGAAGGGAAAAAAGTAAGGCCCCAGGAACCCAAGGGGTAACAGTTGACTTGTTTCAATTAACAGATGCAGGTTTGGATGTGCTTACCTGTCCATGCCAGGAAATTTGGAGGACGGCTGTCTAGCCAACAGTTTGGAAGAGGTTCCTGTTTGTTTTTCCAACTGAATGTGGATACTATCGAACAATTATCACATGCAAGCAAAATAGTGCTGAATATTAAAAAATGGTTGGAACAGTATATAGATGGGCAGCTGCCAGAAGTTCAAGCAGGATTTAGAAGAGGCTGTGGCACCAGGGATATTATTGCTGATGTCAGAGGGATCCTGACTGAAAGGAATGCCAGAAGAATGTCTTTTGGTACTTTATTGATTATGCAAAGGCATTTGACTATGTGGATCATAACAAGTTGTGGCTGACACTGAGAAGAATGGGAATCCCAGAACATTTAATTGTGCTCATGTGGAACCTATAACTGGACCAGGAGGCTATTACGCTAACAGAGCAGGGGAATATTGCAGGACTTAAAATTGAGAAGTGAGCGCATCAGGGTTATATTCTCCATACTTATTTAATCTGTATCCTGAGCAAATTATCCGAGAAGCTGGACTCTATGAAGAGGATTGTGGCATCAGGATTGGAGGGAGACTAATCAGTAACCTGCATTACGCAGAAGACACAACTCTGCTTATTGAAAAGTGAGGAGTACTTGGAGCACTTGTTGCAGAGGGTCAAGGAATGCAGTCTTCAGTATGGAATGCATCTCAATGTTAAGAAGACAAAGATTCCTATCACTGGACCTATAGGCTGCATCATGATGGATGGTGAGGAGACGGAAACTGTCAACAGCTTCATCTTGCTTGGATCTAGAATTAACACCCTTGATACCAACAGTCCTATTGCACTGGGAAACTGCAGCTGGAGACCTCTCCAAATGATTGAACAGTAATGATGTCAGTTTGAGGACTAAGATGTGCCTGATTCAGGCCATGGTCTTTATGATTGCTTGCTACATGACAGCTGGAAAGTGAGTAAGGATGACAGAAAAAGAATTGACGTCTTTGAGCTGTGGTGTGGAAGATCACCCCCGTGGACATCCAAGAGAACTAACAGAGAAGGTGCAGCTGGAATGCTCTTTGGAGCCAAGAATGATGAGGCTTTGCCTCACACACTTTGGGCATGTAGGTAGGAGGGGCTTTTCCTTGGAGAAGGACATGACGCTGGGAAGCCTGGCGGGCCAGCAAAGGAGAGGAAGACCATCAGCTAGGTGGATTGACTGCTGCAATGGGCTCATGTGTCAGGAAGTGTGAGAATGGCGCAGGAAAAAACAGAATTCAGATCTTTAGTTCACAAGGTCACTGTGAGTTGTGCTTTCCAACGGCATCTAACAACAATCAACTTTTAAAAACAAAGACCCGCTCACCAGGTCCTGATTGAATTAAAGAAGAGGCTTCCAGCCCACAGGTGATTGTTAATGAAATCCAGGCAACCACTCAGCTTACACACAATGGTTAATGAAACAAAAAATGACTCAAAAGTTTATACCCAACTTTCCATTAAATCAAGAGAACCTACCCTCCAGAATCCAACTGCTTTACACAGGAGGCTCCAAACCTATGGTTAGCAGCCCAAAATGTAATCCTTTACACCATCAGGGCTCAGAAGAACTAAATATGTTATTAACCTATTTAACTAGATAGGACCTCCCATGAAACTGACTGAAATCTTACAAACCAAGGAACCAAACTCCACAAGTCTTGGTTGTACATCAGCAGCCTCAGCTGCTATTGTTTATGTCTGTAGTAAATAAAGAAATACGTTGTAAATCTATTAAACAATTTTTTGCCAATTCAGGTTTTTTTAAACAGATGTACAACTTCCAGCAATTACACAATCATCCATATTCTTTTCTTGCCTGTAATTTTAAGTAAACATGTTACTAGGGTTTTCTTCCACAGCACAACTAGATGGGATCAGACTGCCTATCTCTATGTTGTTAGGTGCCTTCGAGATGACTCATTTGTGACCCTATTAACAATAGATCTGACCTCTGTTCTGTCCTGTGCCATCCTCATCATCTGACACACTTGAGCCCACTGCTGTAGTCACTGTGCCAATCCATCTCACTGAGGGTCTTTTCCTGTGCTGACCTTCCACATTCTACCATGATGAAAAAGCATGTCTTTTTCAAATAGCCTCTCCTAGTAACATGCTTAAAGTATGTGAGACAAAGTCTCACTATCCTTTCCTCCGAGGAGCATTGTGGTTACACTTTTTCTAAGACATATCTGTCTGTAGGTTAGTAGTCAAGCACAGACCTAAGGACCTATGACTTAAGGACCATCATGAGAGCATAAGGTAGCATTTTTATGAGAGCATAAGGTAGCATTTTTATGAGTTATCCCCAGAAATCACATTGAGACACTTTCTCTGTTGACTGTGGAGGCAGTTACAAGGCTCAGCCTAGATTAAAGAGGAAAGGATATAGACCTAACCACTGTCAAAGTAATCATCTGTCAGTTTGTATTGTGGCTTGTCTGTTGCTGTGATATAAAATACTAGCACCTGTATTTAAAATAACCAGTACAGTCACCATGGTGGACAGGTTTCAGCAGAGCTTCTACACTAAGATAAAGCAGCAGATTAGACATACTTTGGGCATGCTGCAAGGAGGCACTGGTCCTTGGAGAGAGAGGGACATCATGTTTGGGAGAGTGGAGGGACAGTGCAGGAGAGGAAGACCCTCAATGAGATGGATCGGTTCTGTGAGTGGAGTGGTGGGAATGAGTGTGTTTGAGACGGTGAGGTTGGCACAGGATAGAATGGTGTATAGGATTCTTGAACATAGGGTCGCTGTGAGTCACTTCAATGGCACATAATAACATCTGAAATAAAAAGCGTGGTTTAAGGAAGGTCTTTGTGTTTACTATCTTCATTTTGTATTGTTAGTGAGCAGGGCCCAAGAGTTTGTTCTCATATCTCTACTTCTCTATCAGCTTATGGTTTTCAGACCATTTTCATAAACATTCAGTTTGACCCAGATCATTTTAAACTGGAATGATCCCCATTTCACAGGTAAGAAAGAGACTCAAAACTATTCAAGTGCTTTTCCCATGGCCCACCGTTTTCTCATTTCTTGCCCACAGCTTGGCCTGACTCAGGCTCTGGAGTAGAGAGAGTAGAGATCTCTGAGGAACATTTCTACCTCATGGAAGCCAGTCACTCCTCCTGCATCTGGTGGGCAGTGGGAAGGGCAGACTACGAAGTCAGAGATAAGTAATGTCTATCAGAGAAACAGGCTGGAGAGAGAAAAGTAGGGAAGACATACTGTGAAGGTTAATTTTACATGTCGGTTTGTCTAGGCTATGGTTTCCAAACACTAGTCAAGTCATGGCCAAGCTGTACTTACATGGGATTACATCCGCTGGCTTCCACAATGCGTTTTTATTGCTGTTAATTGTCACTAACTTGATTGTGACTCGTGGTGACTCCACATGTGCAGAGTAGAACTCCTCCAGGTTTCAAGGCTGTGCGCTTTCTGAAGCACAGTACCATGTTTTGTTTTGGTCTTTTGCCACCTGTCTCTAAGTAGGTCTAACCCAACAACCTTTCAATAAGTAGTCAGGTGTAAGCCATTTACGCCATCCAGGGACTGCTTGCCATCTATTAAAGATGAGCTTCCATAATGAAATTCAATGTAATGTAATCAATCAATCAATCAAGGTCCTACTTAAACTTCATCACTTTTGAGTTACTAAAGACCAAAAAAGGTACACACGGCCCCCTCCTTGCCCAGAGAAAGACAGGTCATGTTGTGAGTATTGCCTCCAAGCAAAGTCAACAAGCACCTCTAGCAGACAACAGCCATTAGAAGATAACCTGATGAGAGGAATGAATAAGACTGCTATCCTGATGTGGACGGTGAGCTTTCGGAATGGTGAGATGATAAATGTCTGTCCTTTAAAGGCACACATTGGTGGTATCTGTTACAGCAGCACTGGGTTAACTAAGATACACAGCTGGTCAGTAGAAAGGGCCCAAGATAAGGACATAAGAAAACAAGGTTAAAAAGGAATAGGAGTCTAGTCATCAATTAACTATGGAGAGTCTTGGTAGCCCCTCACCAGTTAGCGTTTATGCCAATCTGTTGTGGTTTATTCATAATCCAAGGGATTTTTCTTAGGGGAATTAGGGAAATAAAGGCACTATTACCTCTTCTTTGGGGAGAAGGATGGGCAGTCTACTCCCATGCAATTAACTACCTCTGAAAACCCACCGGCAGGTCAGCTATGGGTCGGTTCTGACTCCATGGTATACAACAGCAAAAACTTATTTACACAGTATCAGAAATAAGATGTTAGGAAGTAGGAGACTTCAGTTGATGGAATTATGTCAGATGCTCAGAAGCTGATGATGTTTGGCAGGATGTGACAAGCTGGGCGGAAGATGCCTACTGCAGGCAGTAAAGTCTAACTGTGCTGTTTTAAGAGTTCAGCAAGTCCAGGAAACCACCAATTGTTACTCAGTTGACTCCCAATTCATGGCAACCTCGTGTGTTGGAGTAGACCTGTGACCTGTAGGGTTTTTTTCTCTCCCCATCAGGTGGCTTATTTTCCCAAAATCACTAGGTTTTTCTTTCAAAGTGCCCCTAATCTTTCAATTAGTAGCTACATACATCACTGTTTATATCATTCAAGGAAAACATGAACCTAAGAGGGCCATTTAAATATGTTTGATGATGAAAATGATTCCGTTGGGAAAAACTGGCAAAAAAAGATTTCTCTAATCATCTTGAATCATTAATTAAATGTTTAATGCAAACATTTTCAAAGAAAAAAAAATTCCCCTGAAAATACTTAATGGTGGTAACTTCTTGAGATGGTGGTTTTACAAAAAGATGTGTCAGCAGATGCTTTTTTGAAGGGGATGAGGGGAGAGTATCAGCAAATGACTTTTTTTTTCAACTGCAGTGAGAATAACAAGGAATCCTCAGTGTGTGCGTAGACACCCCCCACCCTCCCACCACGACTTTATGCAAAAAGTAAAAACGAGCAATAGTCACTAGCAGGAGACAGTTCTGCTCTAAGTGCTGAGAGTCTCTTCAGGCCATTATTACTCTGCACTCTAACTGGATTCAGAGCCAACTGGGCCAAGACAATGAGTCAACTCCCTAATTTTGTCATAGCTCATTCAGTGCTGCTGAGTCCAGTTAGACTCGCAGCGAACCTACGTGTCTGAGGTTGTAAATCTTTTCTAAGAGGAAGGAGACTGCTTATCTTTCTCTCATCGAGCTACTGATGGAACTGAACTTCTAACTTTGGGGTTAGCAGCCTAATATGCAATTCACTATTCCATCTTGAAAATAATATAAAGGCTTTGGTAATTCAGGTAAGAAAATTAATCAGTAGCCAGTTGCTATCAAGTTGACTCTGGTGCATGGCGATGCCATGCATATCAGAACAGAACTATGCTCCACAAGGTTTTCAATGTCTGAGTTTTTACAAGTAGACTGCCAGGCCTTTCCTCTGAGGTACCTCTGCATGTACATGAGCCTCCCAGTTTTTGGTTAGCAGACTAATGTGTTAACCATTTATTTGCACCTCATAGGGACCTTGCTGAGGGACTACCATGCATTGTATGTGTAAGAGAATACAATATACAATAGTATAATACAGTATGTGTAAGAGAACACTTACTCTCATTGCAGTCTCTTACACAATACAGTAAGTATTCTCTTAGTACTGTCATGTTTGTAGGGTACAACAGGAAAGCACACAATAAATTAACATGGACTTTGACTCATGAGCAGGTGTGGCGTTTGAGGGGCTGGAAGTGCCAAGCAGCTGAGTTCCCAGTACAGGTGTGGGAAAGATGACTACAGGAGCAGGAAGGAGTCTCTTCTTTAACAAGGTATACAAGGATACAGGCCATGTGGTCAGTTAGAGGACAAAGCCTCCCCCATCCTTCATGCAGAGCAGGTCCTACACCCCACAACCTCTGCCCTAGTCAGGGGGTTTCCAAGAATCATCTGCTGACCAGGGCCAAGCCACATCTACTGATGTGTACCCCTGCTGGTGGCAGATCCATCCCATCTGTGTCATTTCGGTAAATTATCTGGTTAACATAGAATTGGAGGATGTAGCTCAGTAAAATAAAGTGCTTTCAGTGAGAGTGGCTGCTACTTCCTGGTGGTTCCTCATGTCACCTGAGGCACACAAATCAACAATATGAAGGGTGACACTACCAAGAGTGAAAACTGTGAGAGCAAGCTTGCTTTTGATGTTAGCTCACTCTTCTAAATGTATTTCTCTATTGGTTTCCATGTCTTTGTGTTACCAACTCTTAACTCTTTGTTGGATAAGAACTGTTTCTATAACAGGGTAGAAAACACAAGGAAGAAGTCTATAAATATTTGCTGAAGACTCCATTTGTGAAGGTGAAAGAAAGGGGGTTATGACAAAAAAGGTCACGCTCCATGCTGAATCCAGACGTATATCCAGAGATGAGATAAGGTTCAGCTTCTGAGAGTCCAAATATCAAACTAAGAGTATATTCTCAGTCCACACACTTGGGAACTGCTATAACACACTGGCATCTTCCATGGCCTCAATCCATCTGCAAAAGAAAAGAGCAAGGACTGACTTTTATGGCTTTGCCTGGCCACAGAATCTATAATACCTGACTGAACTTGAAGTTAGGGACCATGTCATATTCACATTTGTTTCCCTAGGACTTAGTGAAGGCCTAGGACATGGTGAAGCTTTGTCTCACAGTTGGTTATCAGGAGACGCTAGACTTTAGAAAAGGACATCATGCTTGAAAAGGTGGAGGGTCAGTGAGAGAGGAAGAATTTCAGTGAGGCAGAATGGTCACAGTGACAATGGGCTCCAGTATATTAGAGATGATGAGGATGGCACAGGACAGGGCAGGGTTCAGATCCACTGTTTATAGGGTTGCTGTGAGTCACACTTGACAGCATCTAAGAACAAAAAGCACACATTACAGGAATTGTCTAAATGTATTATCTGTCATAAGTCTAGGGTTTCAGACCAATAAAGAATTCTGCTGTTATGCATTGGCATGAAAAGGCATGATAAGATGTGATGGTTAGAGAACAGGAGCTGAAGCCTTGCGTATCAACTTATTTCCTTTAGACAGAGGCATGCGGGGTAAAAGGTTACTGATGCTGATACCTCCGAGCTGAACTGGTATCTTCTGCTTTGAAGCTATAAAATAGAGTTTTCTTGTGGTAAAGGTGAAAAATTGGTCCTACTTCACTGCTGCCCTCTTCCTTCTCTGGAGCAATGGTGAAACCCAGCAGAGGCATACTCTCCATGGCCACTTTGTCCTGCAGAGGAGAGAGCGTGAAATTAAGCACTGCATGGCACACAGTCTGGAGCTTGGCTCTTACTGTCACCTCCAATCTCAGGTACATGAAGAGCTCAGATACATGAAGAACCATATATGGGATCTTGCTAGAATAAGGAAAGAAATGTACTATTTCATGACAGCCTATTACTAAGAACTAGGTCTTCATTTTCTTAATTTTCACAGTAGTCATAGAAGAAGCTCCCCTAATCAAAGAAGAAACAGAACCTTACAGAAAATCCTTTTTCCAACATCAGGCAGCTAATTGGAGGCAGAACAAGTATTTGGACCCCTATTCTTCCCACTGACTCAGTTTATTAGTGATGACAGCATCTTGTGATTTCCTAACTCATTTCTCCATACCATTAACAAGTGCCTGAAGAAGAACTCAGGGTTCCTGTGCTATGACACTGTGAACAAGGTCAGCAGTGTCACTGTGGAGGCTGAGGGGGGCTATGGTTGCACGAGGTGACACTGTCAAGAGGAGAGGGCATCAAAATGACGGTCTTTAAAACTTTTGTGCAAAATTTATTATTTTTATTACCAATATCCCTGTAGTTTGCTGTAACAATATGAAAATTTTTCATAAGGCCAGCTTACACATATGAATACACTATTATTGTTCTGTGCTATGGAGCTGGAACCGACTTACAGGTTTTCAGAGACAGTAAATCACACTAGTGGAGCCTGCCCATCTTTCTCCTGCGAAGCAGCTGGTGGGTGTGAACTGCCGGTTGGCAGCATAGCTCCTTCCCACTAAGCCACTTGAGCTCCCTACAAGGCTGTACTAACAATATACAAACTAAGCTGAAACACGATGCTTTTTGAACTTCCTAATGCACTCAAGTCAGTGCTGTCATCATTGCCTAATTATGACACTTCACACTGCATGGTTTTGCCCATCTATGCATACGTGCACGGTTTTCATTGCTGCTGATGTGTTTACAGTCACTGATACTTTTTTTTTTGTTTCAGCTACAACACTGTGATAATTGGTATTTGTGAACCTATATAAAAAATGTTTTTGAGAGTGAAGTGTTCATTGAAGGAAAGAAGGAAAAACATCCAAAAATGCTTCCATTAAGTTACTAATAATGCTATATTGAGATTGTAAATAGCTTTTGTTTACTTGGCTCCACAATCAACACTCTTGGCACCAACAGTCAGGAAATAAAAGAAGTATTGCATTAGGAAAGTCTGCTGTCAGAGCCCTCTCCAAAGTACTGAAGAGCAATGATGTCAGGCTGGAGACTAAGGTGAGCCTGATACAGGCCATGGTCTTTACAATCACTTGCTATGAGTCAGAGAGCTGGACAATGACTAGGGATGACGGAAGGAGAACTGATGCCTTTGAGCTGTGGTTCTGGAAGAGTGTTGAATATATCATGGACTGTTAGGAGAACAACTTCATCTGAGAAAGGGTGAAACAAGGCTGCTCCTTGAAGGCAAAGGATTCTGAAGCTTTCACATACTTTGGACATGCTGCAAGGAGGGACCAGTCCTTGGAGAAGGACATCATGCTTGGGAGGGTGGAGAGACAGCGCAAGAGAGGAAGACCCTCGATGAGATGGACTGATTCAGTGACTAGGGTAATGGGGGTAGGTTTGTCAGAGACAATAAGATTGGCACAGAATAGAAGAGGGTTTAGGGCTGTTGTACATAGGGTCGCTATGAGTCACAGGCAACTCGATAGCACATAACAACAACATCATATATATAATTCAATGTAGAAAGATTTTAGAAAACAGCTTTGTTGTTCTCAACTCCTTTCCCCTGAGTGACTTCACAGCTGACCCTTCTTTGGGTTTCCAAAGTTGTCAATCACCCGGGAGGAGCTTGTCCACCTTTCTCGTGAGGAGCCACTGGTGAATTCCAACTATGAGAGAGAGGGTCAGCGTTGGGTTGGCAGTGCAACATTCCATGACAGACTGCACCTCAGAACACCTTCCAATTTGTTGTTCTCATTCATTCCCACTGCCCTTGAGTTGGAACCAACTCACAGCTGATCTTCCATTGAATTTATAAGGTTGTAAATGGAAAGGGAGGAGATTGCCCATCTTTCTCCTGAGGAGCTGCTTAATGGATTCAAACCATTCAAGAGGTGTGACCTTTGGGTTAGCAGGAAACTCCCTATGGACTAAGCCAGCAGAGCTGCCTATTTTGTTGTTTTTTAAAACAAAAACAACAAATCTCATATGACAACAATCTGGGATAAGAGATTCATTGCAGTAAGAGATTCTGGGAGGGGGGAAGGGAAATGAGGGAGGAAAATGTGCAACACTGAATATTAAAAAATATGTACGGGAATGACTATGAAACATAATGTCAATGATGGAAAGTGTGAAACACACAAAAACCACTATGGATGTGAATGAAACACAGTGTATATGATAAATATATGCATACCAATAAAACTACAGAGGTGAAAATATATGAGAGTATAAAAATATATTTTTTAAAAACTATCCCTCAAACTCACTGCTGTCAGGTTGGAACTAACTCCATGGGGTGTCTGACGCTCTAAAGTGCATGGGAGGAGACTGCCCACCTTTGTCCCAAGGACTGGCTGTTGGATTCGAACCACTAGCGAGGCTCCACCTTTGCCACTGAGCTTACTCTGACAGTGGATCTCATCATCCCTGACGTGCTGGAGAACACTGCTGTAGTCACTGTGTTGATCCATTGCTAAGGGACTACTGTTCTTATAAAATCTAAGAAACACTTAAGCAATTAGTGGCTTAGGAACTGGGCTAACAAGTCAAAGGTACGTGGTTTGAATCCACCAACTGCTCTGTAGGAGAAAGATGGGCAGTCTCCTCCCATGTGATACAATAATGCCTCTGAAAACCTGCTGGGGGTCAGCTCTGTGTCAGTTCCAACATGACAGCACACAACAACAATCACCTATTAATCTGTGATTAAAATTGTTAATACAATACAAAGTGTGTATGGTCTGAAAGAGAAGAAAGTATGCTGGTTAGGAGGAAGGGTGACACCAACCCTACGGTTACTACTGGGTGAGATGTACCCAGAGACACACAGATTGAGAGTAAATTCGCAGCATTCAGTGGAAAAGAACAAAGTTGAAGGACTTAACACAACCTGACTTGCCACTTAGCTACAGCAATTAAGGCAGTTTCGTACTGACATAAATCAATGAAATACAATAGAGTCCAGAAAGAGACCTAAATTTATGAATTTGTTTGACATTTAACAATGACATCAAAGCAAAGACACCAACAGAAAGTCTTTCAGCAACTGGTGCTGGTATAAATGGGTATCTGGGGGGTGGGAGGGTATAAATGAACTTGGCGTCCCATGTCTCACAGTATTCACAAAAACTGATTTAATACATGTTCAAGTATTATTTAGAAGACCTGCACAAGTTAATATAGTAAATGTGTAATAGTGTGTTCTTCCTATCTTAAGAAAAACTGAACTGATCCATATGAATCATGGTGTTGGTGACATATCACTGAACAAATTAGTCTAGGAATAAATACCACCAGAATTCTTCCTAAAATCAAGAGTGGTGAGTCTTCATCTTGGTTACTTTGGATACATCATCAGGAAAGACCAAATGTCTTAAAAGTGCATTATGTGAAAAAAGGAAAACCCTCAGTGAAATACACTGACACAATGGCTGGAACAATGGGTTCAGACATAGCAAAGATTACGAGGATGGTGCAGGACCAGGTGTTGTTTTGTTCTATTACATAGATAAGGTCACCATGAGCTGGACGGGAGCTCTGGTGGCCTTGTGTTGCAGCTGTGCTGCAGTTCCAAAGGCACACGATTCGAATTCACCAGCGGCTCCACAGGA
Source organism: Elephantulus edwardii (assembly GCF_000299155.1). Lineage (NCBI taxonomy): Eukaryota > Metazoa > Chordata > Mammalia > Macroscelidea > Macroscelididae > Elephantulus > Elephantulus edwardii. The sequence continues at coordinate 2,372,618 of NW_006400056.1, forward strand.
GAAGGATGAGTAATCTCCCATGCAGTTTAGTGCCTCTGAAAACCCACTGTAGGGTCTGCTATGAGTTAGTTCTGACTTAAAAGCACACAAAAATATGAACTGGAGTCCACTGAAGGCAACTAACAAGAGTTCACTCTAAGCTGCTACATTTTGCCTCCAGTGACTGAAATGGCAAGCACAAAGGAGCTTTACTGAGTGTCTTGCTTGCACTGTATGCTGAGGCAGTGGAATTTAACATGTGGTCGCCTATTTAACATCTGATTGCACCTCTTATCGCCACAAAGAAATGGAAAATTCCTTCTATTTGGAGCTGCCAGAGGTGGTGTGACCATAGCAACTGTGGGCACAAGGTATTGCTCAATAAAGAAGGGATTAAAATAAGTATAGTGCCAGCATCTCAGACTCTCCCCTCCAAAACCTTAAATGCCTTTGCACAAAATGTGGTTTAATACCTACCTCGCTGGCCATGTAGGTATAGAGAACTTTGCCTTTGATGACAAACCAGAGCTTCTTCCAGTGTCTCTTGCCCTTCTTATATCTGCTGAGATAGCCGCTGATGGCACAGCCCTCTCCAGAAGCAGCCACCTGGTGGGAGGTAAGCAGAAGTGCTCAGGGTCTCAGGTGGTAGCACTTGGCACACAGAAAATGACACTGCACACCAGATGTTGGAGCATTTATACGGCTTTGAAGGGTGATACCTGATTACGGTCTCAGGACCCATCAAATATAAAGTCAACAAACTAAAACTTCATGGTTTGAAACAGGATTTTACTTACAGGAGATCAAAGCTGCCTTCAGAAGTGCTGCACCCCCTAGTTAAAGTTCTTGTCCCCTCTCGCCAGCACAAAACTGCTGCTACTTAGGCAAGAGGTTCTCCCTTCTAAAATGGATTAAGTTTTTCAGCTTATCATGTTCTTTTATTTAAGGAGGGATCCTTTGGTACTATTTGCCTGAAGAGTTGATGATGTGCCCAATGGAGTGAGAGAGAGAGTGGGAGTACTCTTTTTATTGTTTTAATCATTCCACTGAACAGAAAAATAATATTCTCTGTGGTGGTTAAGAACGCAGGGGAGTCATGGGGTAGTGCAATTAACATGTTCAGCTGCTACCTGAAAGGTTGATAGTTTGATTCCACCTGAAATTGGCTTCAAGAAAGGCCTGATGATCGACCTCCAATAGATGAGCCACTGAAAATTGTGGAGAACATAGATCTACACTGACACATATGGAGTGGCCATGAATTGGAGTCAACCTGACCACAACTAAAATTGTGTTTTAAGAACACAGTCTGGGAGTAATGTCAATTTGGGGCTGCTATCCAGGCTCTCCCTAAGCTGAACAGGACAATTACTACCTTCCTCTTAAGTCTCAGTTTCCTTTCTAGTAAAAAGGGAATAAAAAGACACATGCATAATACCTGACCCAATCCATATTTTCACATATAATACGCCCACGTAAATAGCACATAAGCAAATAGAACATGCATAGAGAACAGAGGAACTTCACCTCTGAGGGATAGTGCAGTCTGGGGAAAACCTCTGAAAGTGTATATAAAAATATAGTGAAATGTTCAGTATATATTCATCAGACTTTCAGAGCAGAAAGGCCAGGCTCTGATATAATTTCATCTGATCTCTCATTTTATGGCTAGAAAAGCTGCAACTACATTTCAATAAGATCAGTATCAGATTAGACATTAAAGCACAGGGGTAAAAAAATGCCCTCAATGTTTAATCTACTGAACTATTCCATCATTTTTACAATGTACTTTTCCTCCAATTTTTCCAGACTCCAAACTTTGCATTCGTGTTTCTTTAGGCTCTGAAGCTCACACAGCTCTTGAAGAAGCAGGTACCCCAGGGGAGCCAAGGAGAAAGGTCAGAGAGTTTTGGATTCAGGCTTCATTCACTGGAGTACTGGAGCAGAGCCTACACCCCCAGGGGAACTCAGGGTGGGATCTGAGCAGTGCCTTTTAAGCAGGAGAGGCAAAAGGGAGGCACCTGGATCAGATTAAAAACAATGGTCCAGGGAAGCTAAATTTTCAGCAAACCTACTATACTGTAAAAAATGGGCTCAGAGGAATGGAGGAGCCTAATGAAGGTTAAATCCCTACTTGGCCAAAGAATAATTGTAAAAACTTAGATCTCAGCAAATACTCCTTTTACCACAGCAGAAAAGGAATCCACAACCAGCTCAGGCTATTCTGAAAAGTACCAGGAACTTGGTATAAATCCTGCCCTGACAAAGATACTGAAACCCTTTCTGGCAGACACTGGCTTTCCTTCCTCATTTGCATCAGTGGATGAAAGAGACCAGAGACCACAGGAAGTCAGACACTGAGTAAGATGGGTTCAATAATGTATACTGCACTGAAGCAGAGGAGGGAGAGAACCGTCTAAAAGAGAGATGTAACTGGGTATTTCTGTCATCACAGGAGACTAGAGCGAGGGCTGCATGGTGGAGGGGACCTGGGGGAGGGTTTGTAAAACAATGAAAGAATCTTTTCTTTTACTTTTCCATAATTTTTGGACTCATGTACTTATAACTTGTTAGTCAAATTTGTGTCTTCTAGGTTGCAACACCCCCATGATACATCTTGAAGGATATGTACATGTACAGCCAAGCACAATCAATGAGTGCATCTGAATTCCAAAATCAATCTCCATAAGGGTCTATGTGTTTCCTACTGCCAAAGGGGCCCTTTAGAGTAGTGAGAGAAGATCTTCACCCTGAAACCCACAGCGTCCCTTTTCAGCAGGAAGTAGCTAAGAGAATACGCCGTCCCCTTTTCCTTATGACTCAGGGTGAAGTCTCTCTCAGGGAGGAGTGATAGGGAATGGCAAAGGATACACTGACAAAGAAGATTAATCAGAACTGCTTTGACAAGCACTGTGGCATTTGGACAAGAACAAACTGGGAGGAGGGTAGAGAGAATAGTGCAACAATGAATGAGTGGAAGCCCAAAATCTCTGTAAATGTTTATGAAAATTAATAAAATATAATTATAGAAAAAAAAAAAGAGTGCTTTGTAGCATCCCTCTGGAAGTTTCCCCTGGGGCAGCTCATTTTCATAATTTGAGAGGCAGGTCTTACTGAGGTTGGGTACTTGGGAGAAGGGGAAAGGATCAGAGACTTTGGAGCACATTTCTTCTGCAGTCCCTGCAGATCTGTGGAATGGATATAGTCTGTGCTAGGCCAAAAACAACCAAGGGGCTAGTTGAGGTCAAGCCATAAGGTACGGAGATCATATGAGATTGACTCCAGAAGGCCTGCTCGCTCTTTGATTGATAATAATGGTGCTCAAAGTCAGAACCCAAGGGTTACTCAGAGTATATGAGCTTGACTCAGGCAGACCATCACTAAATAGGAAGCTGAGTGGTCTTAATGTTCGGGAAAGGTCTAGTTCAGCAGATAATGACATAACCACAAATTACACCAAAAAGGTGAGATTTATGTGTATGCTATTATATGGAATGATACCTAAAATTAGAAGTAAAAGTGTACATAAGATTCAGTTTTATGTTACCTTTTGGGAGAAAATAGGATCTATGAATGCACATTTGCATGGGGTGGGGTGGGGTGTGTGTGTACGTAGGACAGGATTCAGAGCTATTGTACGCCGGGTCACTATGAGCAGTAGGCGACTTGTTGGCACATAACAACATTAGATGGAGAAGAGACGAAGGTTGTTTCATCTTGCTTAGATCCACAATCAACATTCTTGGCACCAGGAGTCAGGAAATCAAAAGACAACATGCTTTTGAAAAATCTGCTGTCAGGGACCTCTCCAGAGTGCTAAAGAGCAACAGTGTCAGTCTAGAGACCAAGGTGTGTCTATTCCAGGCATGATCTTTACAATTACTTGCTCTACTAAGGATGACAGAATGATGTCTTTGAGCTGTGGCCCTGGAAGAGTACTGAACATAGTATGACTGTCAAGAGAATAAACAAGTCTGTCTTGAAGAGGTGAAACCAGGTTTCTTTCTCCTTGGAAGCAAGGATTTTGAAGATCCATCTCACACACTTTGGGCATGTTGCCAGAAGGGACCAGGCCTTGGAGAAGGACATCATGCTTGGTAGCATGTAGGTTCAGTACAGGAGAGGAAGACCCTGGATGAGATGGATTAACACAATGACTGTGGCAGTGGGGGTAAGTGTGTCAGAGACAATGAGATTAGCTCAAGATTGGACAAGATTCAGAGCTATTGTTCATAGGGTCACCATGAGGTGTAGTCAATTTTATGGCACATAACAACAACATATGCAGATACTGACCCTATGAACAATAGCTCTGATCCCTGCCCTGCCCTGAGCCAGTCTCATTAATTCCAACACACCAACTCCCATTGCCCCAGTTGCTGTATCAATTAATCTCATCCAGGGTTGTCCTCTCCTGTGCTGTCCCTTCACCCTTCCAAGTATGATGTCCTTATTCATGGACTGGTCTCTTCTGGCCACGTGTCCAAAGTATCTGAGACAGAACTTCAGAATGCTAGCTTCCAAGGAGAAACTTGGCTTCACCCTCTCCAAAATAGACCTACTTGTTTTCTTGGTGGTCCATGGTATGTTCAAGACTCTTCTCCAGCATCACAACTCAAAGACATCGATTCTTCTTTTGTCATCCTTAGTCATTGTCCAGCTCTCTGATGCATAACAAGTAATTGTGAAGACTATGGCCTGCACTAGGTGTGCCTTAGTCTCTAGACTAACATCGTTGCTTTCAGTACTCTGGAAAGGTCCCTGACAGCATATGTATTAAAAAAAAAACCAGAGAAGGTGTGTAATGTCAGGCTTGTATCCTTTCTCCATACCTATTCAATTTGTATGCTGAATAAAGCAAGAAGTTATACTCTATGAAGAATGCAGCATTAGGATTGGATCACAACTCATCAACAGCCTGAGGTAAGTAGATAATACATCTTGCTTGCACAAAATGATGAAAACTTGAATGAAGACCAAAGACTACAGCCTGAATTCAGTGTGGATTACATTTCAAATCAAGAAAACAAAAACCCTCACCACCAGATCAATAAGCAACATCATGACAGATGAAAAAAGTTGAAGTTGTTAAGTATTTCCTTCTACCTGGATCCACAATCGATACCCATTGTGGTAGCAGGCAAGAAATCAAAAGATGTGTAACACAAGAAAATCTGTGAAGAATCTCTTTAAAGTGCTAAAGAACAAGGATGTCAGTTTAAGAACAAAAGTATTTTCCATTGCTTCAGTATGCAGGTTGGACAATGAACAGGAGGCTCAAAAGAGGTATAAGGACACCTTGGAACTGTGCTCTAAGAGTACTGATTATCCCATGGGCTGCTAAAGGAAGAAATATCTATCTTGGAAGAAATGCAACTAGGGAGTTCTTTAGGGCCAAGGATGGTGAAATTTTGTCTCACATACGCTGGCATGCTGCTTTGAAGGAACAGTCCTTGGAAAAATACACTGTCCTTAGAAAGCTGAGGGTCATCAAAAGAGAGGAGGACTCTTAATGAGATGGAATGATACAGTGACTGCAACAATAGGCTTGAGCAGGGCAGAGATTATGACGATGCACAGGATAGGGCAAGGCCTTGATCTGCTAGTCACAGTCACTATGTGTCACAGCTGACTGTACAGCACGTATCAACAACATATTTACATATATGAAGCCCAAACTCAAACTCACTGCTGCTGAATGGATCCTGACTCACAGTGACCCCCCATGGAATTTTCAAATCTTCATGGGAGGAACTGCTCATCTTTTTCCCATGGAGCCGCTGGTGGATTCAAGGATTAGAACTGCTGAAGAAATAATGCACTAGCAGCACATCATGTAATAATACACTATGCTTTCAGGGCTCCACAGATGCACACATACGTTTCTGTGTGTGTGCATATATATTCATATACATTTCTAGAAGGATTAATAAGAAACTTGGTTGTGATTACCTCTGGGATGGGAGTGAAGGATTCTTGGGAAAGAGAAGGAAAAAAATCATTTTTCATTCTATATTCTTTTATGCCTTTGTGATTACCTCCTCCCCTCCCTACTTACTGTGTTATGGATGGAATGGTTTCCTCCCAAAATGTATCAACTTGGCTAGGCCTTTCTGAGTGATTTTGCAATTACTCTGATTAAACCATCCCACACGATATGATATAATACAATCAGTTCATCAGTTGTAAGGTTGTTCTTAGGTAGAAAGCTGACCCTTCAGCAGGTTTTCAGAGGCAGTAAATCACATAGGAGGAGACTATCGAGAAGCAGCTGATGGATTCAAACCTTCAGGATGGCAGCATAGCTCCATCCCCCTAGGCCACCAGGGCACCCTCTTGTTAGGTGCTGTCCAGTTGACTGCAACTCATAGCAAACTTTATGAACAGTAGCCCTGTGCCTTGCCCTACCCTAGGCTAACCTCACCGTCTATGACACACCTAAATGCATGACCTCAGTAACTATGCTGATCCATCTTATCCAGGGTCTTCCTCTCCTGTACTGACCCTCCGCCCTTCCAAGCATGATGTCCTTCTCCAAGGCCTTGTCCTTCCTGGCAGCATACCCAATGTATGTGAGATGGAGCTTCCAAATCTTTGCCTCCAAGGAGCAATCTGGTTTCTTCTACAGGACGTATCTGGGGTTTTTCCCCCTTGGCAGTCCATAGTGTATTCAATACTCTTCTCCAGCATCACAACCCAAAGGCATCAATGATTCTTCTGTCATCCTTACTCATTGTCCAGTTCCTTGATGCATAGCAAATAACAGCAAAGACCATGGCCTTTGGACCATGGAATAGGTGCATCTTGGTCTCCAGACTGACGCTGTTGCTCTTTAGCACTCTGGAGAGGTGCCTGACAGCAGACTTTCCTAATGCAATATGTCTTTTTTCTTTCCTGACTGCTCGTGCCAAGAGTGCTAACTGTGGATCCAAGCAAGATGAAATTACTGATGGTCTCAATCTCTTCCCTACCTATTATAAAGATTGGTCTGGTGGTGAGAATCTTTTTTTCTTGATGCTCAACTGCAATCCATATTGAGCACTGCAGTCCTTGACCTTCTGGAGCAAACACTTCAAGTCCTCCTCAGTTTTAGCAAGCAAGTTGTGCCATCTGAATAATGCAGGTTGTTGATGAGTCTTCCTCCAATCCTGATGTCACATTCCTCCTCATAAAGCCCTGCCTCCTGAATACAGATTGAAAAGGTATGGAGACAGGACACAGCCCTGACACAGTCTTTTCCGGATTTTTTAATTGACTGTGCAAATGCATTTTGACTGTGTAGATCACAAGAAATGGTGGCTAACATTGAGAAGAATGGGAATCCCTGAACACCTAATTGTGCTCATGTGAAACCTATACTTGGACCAGGAAACAGTCCTCACAACAGAGCAGGGGAAACACTGCATAGTTCAAAATCAGGAAAGGGACTGTGTCTCTGTACCATTCCAGCTGATTTTAGATCACTTTCAGCAGGATTTTGCAAATGTATGATACTGGTGATATTGTTAGATACTTTCCACACTCTACTGGATCATCTTTTATTGGAATGAGAAAAAATGTGGATCTGGTCAAGTCAGTTGGCCAGAAGGCTGTCCTCCAGATTTCTTGGCACAAACTGGTGAGCACATCCCAGGCTGCTTCTGTTTCTTGAAACATGTAAAGTGGTATTCCATCAATTCCTAAGGCCTTGCTTTTTGCCAATTCCTTTAGGGCTTGAACTTCCTCCTTCACCACCATTGCCTCTTGATCTTTACACAAAACTCTTCCATGCGTGTACACCTTCCATCTTTTGAGGCTTCCTGGATCATTCAATATTCTGCCCATAGCACCTTTAAGTACTGCAACTCGAGGCTTTCATTTGTTCTTCAGTTCCTTCAGCTTGAGAAATGCTGAGCGAGTTCACCCTTTCTTATTTTCTGACTCCAGCTCTTTGCACATGTTGTTATAATACCATGCTGTCTTTCCATTTGAAATCTTCTGTTCAGCTCCTTAACTTCCAGATTTCTTCTCTTTGCTTTGGCTTCTCTGCATTCCTAAGTGCAATATTCAGAGTCTCTTCTGACATCCATCTTGGTCTTTTCTCCCTTTTGTTTTTGTAATGACCTTCTGTGTTTTTCATGGATGATATTCTTTTTCTTTTTATAAAATTTTAATTTTATACTGGTTTCCTTACAAAGTTTGTATACATTGTTTCTCACACAAGATCTTTCCCCTTTCCTTTACCCATACCTCCTTCCACCCATCAAATTATACAACCCTATGATTAAGCACCACCACTCCCATCCTCACCCCTCTGCTCCCTCCTCCCTGCCTTGGATCCTCACACTCATTCTACAATAATGGTCTTATACAGTAAGTGAGCACACAAGTATGTACAGATCAAACAGTATGTATGTGTACACATATACTTCCAGAGAGGACACCCTCAGATACAAGCAAATTCTTTTGTGAGAAAGGTTTCCTGGTTTGAAGGCTTAGAACCTTTGTCTCGTGGGACAACTTGGTCCACCTGGCATCCCTTATTTCATGTTCTGTATTCTCAGTGAGGTTAAGAAGCACCTGAGATCCTAAAAAGCCCTGTGAGGAGCCATGTAGTCGACAACTATTGGTCTCTATTCATCATGAGTAAAAGATAAAGATGAAATACACATTTCAGAGAAGAAACTAGTCTACAGGGCTAAGAGGCTACAGGGCCTCATCTACCCTTTAGACTAAAAAACTGGGCGGTTCCCAGTTAGGATTACCAGCCATTCTGATCAGTCACAACAGAGGGACCCCGACAGAAGGAGAGAACAGCATGGAACAGAACTCAAATGATTAAGAGTCCAGACTTACTGGTCCAGCTGGGACCAGAAGACTTTGTGAGACTACTGCCCAGAGACACTCTTTAAAGTTTGAGCAAAAACTATGCCCTGAGGTCACCTCTTAAGGAAATAACCGATTGACACACAAACTAAAGATACCACCTGTGAGGAAGCTGCTCCACTAAAAAAAAAATCAGCTATCTGAGACCAAAAGGTCAACAATTTTGCTAAAACCAAAGATGAGAAGCTGAGAGAGGCAGGGAAAGTAGAGCACCACATCCAGAAGGCAATCAAGGAACACAATGACACTCTGTGAAAAATGTCATTTATCCCACTGAGCAAATGTGTACAGAAACTGCCAAATGGAAGTAAAATATTCTGTGTAAATTTTCACACACACAAATACAAATGAAACAGAAAAATCACTTTGGAGCACAGTTCTGTACTGACATACAGGGTCACTGGATTGGAATCACTTAACAGCAACTGGTTCTCTCTCCAAAGTTCTTTTCAACGTTCCCTTTCAATACCTGCTGACTACTGGTCTTGTGCTGGTATTTAGACTTAGATGGAATTTACCACCCATTTTGGGCTGCATTCCCAAGCAACCCGACTCAAGGAAGACCCAGACCCAGGGCTAGCACACATATAATCATTTCAGGCCTGCTCTTCCACCATCATGCCTCAGTCATGCTGGTGGTGGGCTTCTTTTCAAGGACAGGAGAGCCTGGGCCCTGCCTTTTTTAGTGATCATTCAGCTCTTACAGCCAGACTTTCTCCCACCAGGAATTCTCTTGATCCAGAAGAGACAGGTTGAGGCTAGGCCAGGAGAGGGTCTGAGGAGAAGAACCTGATCCTATCCACATGGGAGGACACTGGACCTTCCAAATCCGCTGCCCTCCACCAGCCAGCCAACCCACCTTACCTCGGCTAGCGCAGAAGGGACCTTCTTCGGTTTCTTGAAAGTTGAGGAGTTGATGCTATGGAAGACGGATGAGAAGGCACTGCTTGAGAATCGGGGTGAGGACAGAGGGAAGCTCATGCTCACAGGCCGCTCTGTAATCAAGAGAAGCAGTATGAGAAGGGACATCGCAGTGGCCGGACAACACACTCCTTCCCTGTCAGGTCAGCATTCCCAGCCCCATTCAGATCTGAAATAGCCTCACTGAGGGAATCCTGTCTGCGACAGGTGGAAGTGACAGGGATCGAAGCACCAGGCTTCCCCAGGGTTCTGGGTCCTTCTTAAGATCTAGGGTCATTTAACAGGCATGAGGCTAGGGCTGAGTCATCTTCTCTGCTGCCTTTGGCGAGGTCCCAGGAAGCAAAGGATATAACTGTTCTTCTCCAGCCTGGCCCTGCTTGGGCAAAGCCTTACTTAAGCAAGATCTCTCCAGGGCCTGCCTGGCCGCTTCCCATGGCTCATTCCCATCTCTGAACCAGGGAAACACTTGGCTTTCAGTCTCAGCAACTTTCCTGAAAAGGCACTAGGGAACACAGACACAGAACACCCATGAAAAACGGAGGGAGTTCTACGAGCCCTGGGCACACAGCAGTTAACAGTGTTCATCCACTAAACAACAGGTCAGTGGTTTGAACCCACCCGTTGCCCTGTCGGAGAAAGACATGGTAGTCTGCTACTGCCTTAACTCATAAACACAACCTAAAACAAAATAATGAAAACGTAAAAACCTCCAGTATTTTATTTAAGAGGGACCTCTAGTGGCCTACTAGTAAGAAGCTGTGCTGTGATCCCAAAGGTATGCAGTTCGAATCCACCATATGCTCCGTGGGAGAAAGATGGGCAATCTCCTCCTAGGCAATTTATTGCCTCTGAAAACCTGCTGGAGTCAGCTATGGCCTGGTTCTGCCTGGACGGCAAACAACAATTTTATATAAGACTGTAGTTACTTTTTACATTTTCATTTATTTCCATAAATGATTAATTAATAGTGGAAAAACTGACTTGACATCAACAGGGTGTGGAGAGTAGAAGCCCAGATCTGCCCAGCCGCTCCCTGCTCCAGATCTTGAGAATGTGGAGTCAGGGGGGGAGGGTAATGAGGCTGGAGGGGCACCTCCTGTGCCCTGTGGTACTGATGCACCTGTCCCCCAGCCCTCGGCCGTGTGGGTGTCTGCCCAGCCTGGCTCCAGCCCCAAACTCTGTGCCCATCAACCTTATTCATGCAGTGTCATCTCCATGGGCTTTCTGCCGAGACCCCATTACTCTTTTCTTTCTTAATTATTATTTTAGTGAAAGTTTACAGGAAGGATGAGTTTTCATTTATTCATTGATACATTTTCCTCCCTCTGCCTTCCCCCAGTTCACTCTGTAACACGTCTTGTTCCAGATTGCCAACTGCCCTTCACAAATGTCCAATCATCCATTCCTTTCAGAGTCCCACCCTTCTCCCACTCCAGCGTAGTATCCATTACTCACCCATTCTTTCCCTGCTCTCCTGTCCCCTTTGTCTATCCTATTTTTCTAATAGTCATGCTATGCAGGAGACCCCCTTACTTTTGCTTATTTAAACTTTGCTTCTCTAGTCCCCATGTACTTGTTGAATAATAAAAAGCAGAAAAGTGGGAAAAGTAGAGTCCTGGTAATGATGGGGCAGTTCTACTTTGTCCTCCAGGATCATCGACGAGGCAGGATCAGAGACGGTGGGCTTGGCTGAGCTCTGAGTAAGACTAAGGAAAAACGGGGTATGATCTGATTCTGATAACCAGCCAATAAAAACCCTAAGGGCAACAGCAGAAGATGATCTGTACAAAGCTGGAAGAGGTGCCCCCAGGAAGGACAGAAGGATGGGCCGGAGCCCGACAATGAGGGGAAGGTGGTGGACTGGGCAATGCTTCTCTCTGCTGGGTACAGTTACGATGGGCTGGCACGGACCCTGTGGCAGCTACCACCACCATGGTACGATGAGAGCCACGATGGTGTGTACTGAACGTGGGTGACCACAGATCCCTTTTCCTGAGGCCACATCAGTTTCCCACCAGAAGCATTCTGGGAACAGGTGACATGATGTGACTTTAAATCCTTTGTTCCCTCCTCCAGGGTTGCTTTTTTCCTGAGCCTTCTTCCCTCCCTCCAGGAAGTGAGCAGCTTTCCCAGGGAAGGCAGGAAAAGGCTCACAGAGGCGGGCGTTACCTTTCATCAGGCCTGGGATGTCCCCGCCCCTCTTCTTCAGCTTCCCGTAGCAGCCATCACAGACCTTGGCCATGCGGTCTTTGAGGTACTTGAGAGGGTACTTATTTCGTGAACAGTTGCGGCACACAATCTGCAGGCCCAGGTGCAAAGAGCTTGGGAGGGTCCTTGGCCTTCCTGGTCTCCTCCTCCATCCCATCTCTTCCAGCACCACCCCCTCCATCCAGCCCTGGACAGTTGACTTGTGTCTCCTTTCTCTCCTGCCCCACGTTTCGGCGCAGGGTGACCTGCTTTGCCGTGAGTCCATGGACCTGACTGTGACTACACCTCTTCCTCCACAGACACACACCATAATCTCTGTCTGGTTGGTGCTAACTGCTCACGTACTAGCCAAATGGCGGGTTGGATTTCCAGCGAGAGGCTCCAAGGGAGAAAGGCCTCACTGGAATTCCGTACTGTCGGCCACTGCCCAGCGGGAGTGTGGCTCTGCCCTCCCCGCACGGGGCTGTTGGGATCTGGACTGACTACAGGGCCGGTGGCTTTTCCTCTGGAGGATGTGATGCAGGAGGGAATGGGCCAGATTTGGAGTCGTGGGTTGAGAACATCAATGAGGTGGGAACAATCCCCTCCTCTCGGGGATATGTCTGACACTGGGGACCTGATGGCACCCCAGCTTGCAGGCTGAGCAGGTACCCTACCCCTTCCCCACTTCAGACCAGGTTCCCTCTCCCAGCAGGAGACCTCCCAACAGGTACCCTCCTTCCTGCCCCTCCCCAGTTGGTGCCCTCTCCCAGTAGGGAACCCACCTTGCCGCAGGCGTGGCAGTGATGGCGCCTCAGAGTGAGGGAGAAGTCACAGCCACAGTTCATACACATCATGACGTGTGTGACAGGCACCAGGGTGGGGGGCCGCTCCCCTAGGTTCACCCCCAGTCGCTCCCGCATCTAGAGCAACAGAATCATTGGGGGCAGGGGTGTAGTCAGACCGATGGCTGTTCCCTTTTCTGTATGGAAGGTATGTCTGGTGGGGCGGGCTTTCCAGCCTAAAATTCAAAATCCCCGTGTGTGAGGATCCTAGCCTGGGATTAGGAAGTGTGGCTGGATTTGTAAGGGAGATCACTGTGCTTCTCGGTTGCTTGAGGCAGGGGAGGAGACGGGAGGGGAGTGGAGGTGTGCCCTCATTAGGCAGGACCAGGGATGGGACCTGGCACAAGCACACCTGGACAGGACAGGAGCCCTCCCCCCTGTACCCAGAAAGCAGAGTCCTGAGGCTGGGGCAGCTCCCACGCCCTCACCTCCATACTGTGGTGGAATGCAGCCAGGGCCTGCGCCTTGTAGTCCTCAGGAAGGGCTCTGTTGAGGCAGCTGTACCACTCATCCCTCTCTGCACAGGAGCTGCGGGCACCGGCCAGGGTGAGCGGGGGCATGCAGTGCTCCTCCCAACCCAGCATGCTCCTCAACCACCCTCACCACCTCCCAAACCAGAATGAGCGCTGGTTCTGCCAGTGCCCATGGACAGAAGCCCTTTGCCCTCTCCACCAGCCCGAGCTGTGCTGGGACCTGAAATCAAAGCATCCAGCCACCCTTCCAGACTAGTTTCAGTCTCTGCACTTAGGAGCAGCAAAGAGAGCGGTTTGCTCACTGGGACTGTTTCTCCACCCTGCTAACTCCCTGGTGGGCCAGGAGGATGAGACTGAGGTGGCCAAGCAAGTGACAGTGTCCCCTGCAGAAGCAAGGAATTACGAAGACTTGGAGTCCAAGGACATAAGAAATAAGAAATCTTCTAAAGATGTTGCGGGCTAACTGCTGCTTGGCCAGGGACAGAAGTTTGGTCACACAAAGCAGGAATAGGGGTAGAGCAGAGCGAGTGAAGGTATCTCCATCGCCCTCATTTTCCCCATAACTTCTCAGTCACTCGGCCAACACCCAGGTTTCAGAGTACCTGCAGTGTTTCCTGAGAGGTGAATGACCCCCATGGACAGAGCTTTCCAGGACGTGGAGTGGGGCTGAGCCACACACAGGCTGGAAGATGGGGAAGAATTCTCACAGTGTCCACCAGGTGTCGCCCTTGCCCTGCCCGGGGCACCTAAGTGTGCAGCCAGCTACAGGCCATGTTGGCAGAACCAGTGCTCGGTCTGGTTTGGTAAGGGATAAAGGTGACTGAGTTTGGCAGATCTTCCCTCTGTCTCTGTGGGCAGCTAGCTGTGGTGTTCCTAAAAGAAGCTCTCTGGGTATCAAAGTTCCCCTGGGAGTTGTACTGTTAGGGTTCTGGGCTAGCAAGAAGGTAAGACAGCTTCTGGCTAGGAGAAGGACAGCCCTATCCTTGGAACTCACCAAGCAAACTCTACCTTGGGCCTCTTCATGCCCTCTTTCTACCAAGAAGAGATTATGGTACATTCACACAATGGAATACTACACAGCACGTAGGAGCAACGATTTTGTAAATTACTACCTAATTTGGGAGAGACTGGAGAGCATTATGCCGAGTGAACTAACTCATTCTCACAAGGACAAATATTGTATAAAACAATTATTGCAGAAAGATTAGAAGAATCCAAGGTAGGGGGAGTGGAAGCATAGACATGAGGATGTGTGTAAGGGGGGGATTAATCATCGGATTGTACAATTTGATGGGTGAAGGGTTGAGGGAAATTGGCAGACCCTGTTCTGGAAAACAATTTATTTTAATTTTGTAAATAAACCTGTATAATTTTTTTTAAAGTAGTGTTGGTATCAATACCAATACTAGCTAATGGAGGATGCGAAAGGACTAATGATGCAAAATCTTCTAATTAATGAAGTTAATATATAGAAAATTATCTCAAACGAGAATAATGCAATAGAATGAGGGTTAGAATGCTGACAAATTTCATTTTCTTCTATCCTTTCTTTATACAGAGGGTATAGCTAAGTCTAATGTTTTATATCAGGCTTACAGAAAACTGGATTGGTGCTATTATTAAAGAAAAGTATTTACTCACTTTATATTTCTGTCTTTATACTTGAACTGATGGGAGTCTGTTTGTGGACACCCAATACCTGATTCCTTACACTAAAAATAACCTAAATGTCAAATATGGAAAAGGTCAGACACGTTTTTATATAAAAGGCAGAATACCATGATATCATGAAAATCATTAGTACAGGGACTATACTGCCACATGGAAAGATAGAGAAATTCCAATGAAAAGAATATAAAATGTACAGTAATTACAATTAAAAAATATTCATTTTGAGACTAATAGTAGGTAAAACCTTAATGCTATAGATTTGTCCTGTAGGAAATGTTTTCATTAAATTAAAATTCGGTTCCATCAGTTTTTTAAAAAAACTTCTGTGTTCTTCTCTAATAACTTCACGAATTAACTTTTGACTGTTTCATTATTTCATGTGTATGCCTTTTCTCAGTTCATATTTTTATCAAACACTTGAAGTGGTCTTTTTCTTTTCCATTCCTTTCTTTACAGGGCTGTGTTCACAGATGCTAATACTGTTGAATGAACTAACTTTCTCTCTGGGGAGATTACTTTTTTTTTAAAAGAAACTATAGATCAGGAATAAACAACAAGTACACAGAATAAGTGAAATCACTCACCGATATGCTTCTTAAACTCGGACCAAAAATTATAGAAACGGAACACTAATTTTTTAAAAACTTTTGTTTTCTCTTTCCACAAAGCATCTGAGCCTCTCGTGAATAAGACTATTCTTATTCAATTTTGGGGGGCACTGCTAACTACCGAACAGTGGGTGCACACTAATTTTGAATAAACAGGTCAATTCAAGAAAATTAGCTCTCTTGAAAAGCAACTTAAAAATCCGCAAGTGGAGAGCGCCACTTTCAGAAACAAGAAAAATGTGTTGGGAAAACTCAAATATGATGATGATCCCTGGCTGGCATATTTAACTGACAAAACATAGGCACGGTGCACGGCAGATTATTATTAACAAGCATTCAACAAAGCATTCAGTTCCGATGTGAGTTCCAGAACAGGGTTCATTCAACTCTCGCCTATTGAGAGGATGCAACAGACACTAGCCCTCCAGGGTCCATAAAGAGAATTCGGAGAGGAAACCAGGTTCGCGTCAAGTTATTTCCCATGACTGTCACTCCTCTCCCGCCACCCCAGTGACTTTTCGGGAAAAGGCGTTCGGGGCCAAGGTTCTGGGGTTTCACCTCCACACCCCCACTCCCCCCACCGCCCCCGCCACTGTCCCGCCTCCGGGCGGCACTTACTGCCGGAAAGGGCCTTGGAGACAGCAACTACTCCCGCCCCGTGCGCCAGACGCCAAGGAAAGTACTTGGAGGCTGCCTGCAGTAGTCAGGCTTCCCAGAACCTCCTGCTCTCTATGTAGCTGTGCCCGAGGTCCCAGCCGCTCCGTTGCCTCGGGGGGAATTGGCACCAGTAACATGGGGAGAACTCGCTCCATGGTTTCGGACACGCAGCAGCCACCAGCGGCGGCGGCACTTCCAGGCGTCTACGAAGCAGCCATCTTAGTACATCCATTCCTTCCGGTCACCTGCACTCGCTCCGCCCTATCCCGATTCCTTCCGCTGGGGGGCGCTACTGAGCATGCGCGTTAGCCTGCCCGCTGCTTGTCTCGTGACGTGGGCCAGGCAATCTCAAATGTTTTGTATCAGCCCACGTTCTCTCTCTTGTGGGCAGTGTTAGTCACTGCAGCTCATTATATACGTAGTTCGTAAAGCTTCCCTTCAGAATTGTTCACCAGGTTGGAAGGAGCATTCTTTAAAACTACTGGCAGCTCTGGGGTGACAAATGGTATTTTTACCAAGTATGTCATGTTGAAATCATGATGGATGAAGATTGAGATTGTTCACAGCTTTAGTTTGCTTAGCTCCACCATCAACACTCTTGGCACCAGTAGCCAGGAAATTAAAAGACGTATTGCCATGGGAAAGTCTGCTGTTAAGGACATTCCAAAGTTCTGAAGAGCAATGGTGTCTTCCTGGAGACTAAGGTGCGTCTGATACAGGCCATGGTCTTTGCAATCACTTGTTATGCCTTAGAGAGTTGGACAATGACTAGGGAGGATAGAAAGAGAATTGATGCCTTTGAGCTGTGGTGTTGGAGAAGAGTATTGAATGTAGCATGGACTGCTAAGAAAACAAACAGATTCATCCTAGAGAGGGTTAAACCAGATGGCTCCTTGGAGGCAAGGATTCTGAGGCTTCGTCTAACATACTTTGGACATGTTGTAAGGAGAGACTGGTCCTTGGAGAGGGACATCATGCTTGGTA
>NW_006400056.1:2389907-2397468 GCF_000299155.1 Elephantulus edwardii
TAAAAATAATTAAAAAAAGAGAGGCTATGGTGCCCAACCCATGAATCCTCCTCTAAACCCCCAATACACTGTATCTATCACCAAGGCGGAAGAGAGGAGTGGGTGAGAACACTGAATCATGGTCCTTGCTCTGTCTCACAAAGCTGTATAGACCTCTAGCTGGGCTGCTACTCCTCGCCCATGAAATGAGCTATAATCCCAGCCCCCTCAAGGTGGTGACAAGGATCAGAGGAGGGGCCCCTAGCAAAGTGCTGAGCAAACAACACTGTCATTAACTACAGTTAAACACAGAGGTGTGCAAGGTGCATACCTATCAGAGGAAGAAAACACAGATATTTCCCACTAAATGTGCTAGCAAAGTGGCCGTCGCACTGTTGAAAGAGCAGGACCTGGGAGACCAGTAAAACAGGGCAGCCCTGTTGATTTCTGGCTCTCACAGGTTTCAGTGTATTACAGCTGTTATTAGAGCTGTTAATACCCTGCTTTATGTTTAAGGTCAGACTGAGGTGGAAATCAGCAGAGGCTGGGCTGGAGGAGCATCAGGGCAGATACTAGCAGGATAGAACTGGAAGGCGCTCATGCTGGCAGTCAATGGAGGCCAGGGTCAAGTGAAGTGGTTAGGATTGGACCCCACCCAGTCGGAACCAGGGACACTGGACCTAGGTGTCTGGTTTTACACCTGAGTGATGTCAAGAACAAGGGACTGGAACCGCCCACCACACCATCTCATTCACCCAAGTCTGGAAGCACGTCTAACTGCACAGCCAGCATCTTTGTGAAGCTACCCTGTGATGTGGTATCTCCACCACTCTCTCAGGGGCAATGCTGCTTTTCACCCCATGGGGAAAACCTTTTCTTATAAGACTTCCTTTTCTTTCATTTTCATCCCTTCTCCTTGCCTTTCCTCCTAAGTGTGTATTCTAACAAAGGTTTGGTCCACGCCAGGTTATTTCCAAGCAGTACAACTACAGTAAAACCAGAAGATTTGTCCATGGCTGATCTTTCTGTTGTTTCTCACCCAGTTCAGTTCTCCATCCAGGTGAGGGAGGCCGAACCAGTGCACTGTTATGACCAGGTTGTAACTCTCTTTGTGGGCTCCTCCAGAACAAAAACAAAGTCTCACTGCTTTGTGTTCTGAGCACTGAATCCTGCACTAAAGAAATGCTAATAAATGCTTTTACAGATGGGTGTATCCGTAAGATTAGATGTGAAAGTCTGAGAGGGTGTGTGTCTGCTTTACAAAGAACCAACACTCATGCAGAAGGACAGACCCTCCTGCAAAGGACACCCCTCAAACACACAGTCTTGGTTTGTGAGCATCCAGGAGCTTGCTGGCCCTGAAATAGAGAGGGAGTAAGCTCACATCTAAGGGCCAATCCTGATAGAAGCCCCTTGGTGGTGCAAATGGTTAATGCCCTCTGCTGTTAAACGCAAGGTGCGCAGTTCAAGGTCAGCCAGGCATGCTGGAAGAAATACTGAGCAATCTACTTCCAAAAAAATAAGTTACTGAAAACCCTGTGAACCCTAGTACACACACGAGGCTGCAAGTAGCCAGAGCCAACAGGACAATTGGTTTGCTTTTCTTTCTTTCCCCCCTATAATCTTTTCTCTCCCTCCTCAAACCAGAGGGGAAAAGATGAATATTCACTCCTTATTTTTAATTTTTGCATTGCTGTAAAGACCAAGTAATCTGTGAAGAGACAGACTACTGATAATGTTACATTTTGTTTTTGTTTTTGTTTTTTTTTATTTCAATAAGGGGCTACAGAAGTCCACTGGAGTTACATATAAAAGCTTAAATGTATGTGCCTATTTCTGTATATAGAGATCAGAGTTCTACCAGATTCTTTAAGGGGTCTGTCACCCAAGGTGGTTAGGAAACTAAAGAAGAAAAACTCTGACCCTAATTAAAGGATTTTGGGAAAAAAAAGACAAGACATAGCATATGTTATTCTAGAGTTTTCTACCTTAAAGTTTTGCCCCTTCGGTTCTCCTGCCTCCCCATACCTTGCAGATAACGTCAGGCAGGACTCAGAAGTCTCGATCCTTAGAGCGTAGGGCACTTTTTCCATCACAGGGCGGCTGACCTGGAAAGCCAACAGGAGCCCAGTCAGGATGAGAGGAAGGGGTGGCCACAGACGGTTCTCTCGCAGCCACTTCCCCTCTCTGAGTGGAATTTCCTCCTTTGTAAAGGGCAAACCTTTCTCTGATGCAGATGTAGGTGGGTTCTGGCGGACCACAACAACGTGGCCTGGTCAACCTGCATCATTACCCCAGGGAGATCCCCGAGGGGTTATCATCAGGACCCAGCTTCAGCAGCCTCTGGGCACACAGGCATGTGACCACTCAAAAGTCCCTGTCTCCATGGCCTTCTTTAAAAAAAGGCTCCTTAGTGGAAGCTTTTTGTTAAAGAACGGAGCCTCCCTGCTAACTAAGATGATTCGTCCTTTCCCTTGTCTTCGGAAAGGGGCCTACGAGTCCCTGAAATGACAACTCTCCAATCCCTTCCCCCACCTCAGAATTCTCCTCCGAACCTGTTCCCACCCAGTGTGGATCGCCCATCGCACAAGGAAATACCGTGTCACCCTGCCTAGGATGTCTATTATCAGAAAAACAGAAGACAAATATTGGTGATTTGGAGAAAATGGCATTGCCACTTCTATCTATTGCCAGAAATTGGGATTGGCTTGAGGAGGCCTGGAGTATAGCATCCACTGCCAGCAGGAATGTAAAATGGACAGCCGCTGCACTTTCTCAAATAGTTAAATTAAAAAAAAACTACCACATTTAAAATTAAAAACAACAAAAACTACCCCATGATCCAGCAGCTTCATCCCTAGGTACACATCTAAGAGACTGAAAACTGAAGGCCTTAAGGATGTGCTCAACAGTGTTCACAGCAGCACTATTCAGAGTAGTCAAAAGTTGGGAACAACAAGTACATCAATAGATGAATGGATAAGCAAACTGTGGTACAGGCAGGACACGATGGAATACTACTCAGTCATAAAGAAAAATGAAGGCCTGAGACAAACAACAGCATGGATGGACCTTGAAAATACGATGTTAAGTGAACCAAGTTAGTCACAAAAAGGCATACATTGCGTGATTCCACGATACAAAATATCTAGACAGATAAATTCACAGTGATGGAAGTAGATTATAAGTCACCAGAGGCTACAAGTAAGAGGAATTGGCCTCTGATGCATAATTGGTACAGAGGATTTGCTCAGGGTGATGAAACATTTTGGAAATAGACGATGGTGAAGACTTTACAACCCTGTGGATATAATTACTTACTGCCACTAAATTATACATTTTAAATGGTAGGTATCACGTAATTCATTTTACCACAACTGTTTGTGTGAGGTTTTTCTTAAGTTACAAAGCATCCCCATTAGCTCCCACCCATCCTTGTTTCTGGAACCAAGCTGCTCTGAGCCCGACAAGACTAGGCCCCCTCCTGTGTCTTTGGCCTCACCCAGGAAATTTTCAATCTTGTACATTTATTTGTTTAGGAAATACCGACCAAACCCCTACTTGTTTCCTACCTGCATGCCTTTTCTCAGACATTATCCTCTTCCCAGAATACCCTTGTTCTCCGTTTGCTCTAATATCATCCCCTCTAATGAATTAAGCATCTCTTCCCCAGGAAGTCCACCTTCACCTGTCCTTGGACTGCAGCCCACAATTTCCCATCACTTCCTCAGGGCCTCTGTCTTCAGTTGATCTGTGTGCTCCCAGAGGTTGGACACCGTTCCCTCCTCCCCTGGAATATCCTCTTCCACAGAGTGTCATCCTCCCCAAGGCTATCACCCAGTCCTGCCCTGGGACGCCCAGCACTGGGCACTACCTTCATGCTGGTCACGGCCAACGTGCTCTTCAGCCGGTACTTGCCATCCTTCTGGGGGTAGGTGTAGAGAAGCACATCACTCATCTAGGGAGAAGCAAAACCCGGTCAGACAGCGCTTGGCCCACAAAGCTGTACTGGGTTTCTGTACATGGGAAAGTTACTGAGCCTTAAGATGTATTTCCTGGCAAGTCCCAAAAAGTAATAGGCAAACAATATGAACATGAGCTGGTGGACTGGACTGCAAGAGTCTCAGAGGCTCTGCTTTTACAATGGTGGCTACCCTGCGAGGTACAGCACTCTGTGTTGAAACATCCTAGGAATAAATGGTATAACTAACAGTGTCATGGAAAGAGTGTTCTTAGCAGCTTGTAATAGGAAACAATCCATATGTCTAGCCCGAGTGTATGGACAGCCAAGGACAATGGAGTATTAGCTCAACCATCAAAAGGAATGGATTGCATACATGAGCAGTGTCCCCCTTAGAAGAGACTTTCTGCTTGGCTCAGAGATGTAAAGACTGGAACTTGCTGTCACCTCTGGGCCTCTACAAGGCTGTCTCCCTCAGACCAGTCCTTTCCCCACTGTGAGCCTCAGTGTCCTCACCTGAGAAATGGGCAGCATCACTGTTCTTACTTGAAGACAGATGCCAAGAGAGCACCTGGCACCCAGTAAGCCCCTTGAGCACAGCAGCCCACCTCAGCCAGGCCTGAGGGGAGGATGGGGCAGGCCTGTGCACTTGTGTGTGACCTACAGCCAGAACTCAGGACTGACCAGCTCCCTCTGCCTGTCCTCCCAGCAGAGTGCTACAGGGCCTGAGGCAGAGTCCTCTGAGCGCCAGCTCCTCAGTCATAAGCAGTGTGTGTGTGTGTGTGTGTGTGTGTGTGTGTGTGTGTGTGTGGTGACACAATACTTGGGCTCTGGTCTGGCCTAGATGTTCATCTGTCACATGGCCGCAGGCAGTCCAATCTTCCCTCTGGGATGTGCTCTCCCTAATGGAGCTGGATTAGATCAAGGATAAGCACAGTTCTCCTGTAAAGGGTCAGAGAGCAAATCCTCCAGGCTTTGTGGCTTTGTGATCCATTTGGTGCCTGCTGCAGGGCTCAATTTTGCCACTGGACCAGAGGAATAGCCACAGGCAGTATGCAAACCAGAAGTCACGGCTGGACCTGGGGCCTCTTAAAACTCCCACTCAAAATGACACCAGTTACACTATTTGGACACGTATGCAACACCAGACACAGGGCTCAGCATCTGACATGAAAGATTTCAATGAATTCCCCCAACAATCTTATTAGGAGGGCACTATAGCTTCCATGCCCCCTTCACAGAAGGTACAGGGACAGAGACTCTAGGCAACTTGTGCCATATCACAGAACTGGTAGGTCATGGAGCCATGATTCTGAGTGGGTGTCTCGTGTGTGTGTGTGTGTGTGTGTGTGTGTGTGTGTGTGTGTTAAGAGTAGTTGTCCTGCAGTGGATCCTGCCCCCAACAGTGGATCCTGGCCAGACCCTACTCCTGAGTCCCTCCCATGCTGGAAAACTGGCTGTATCATTCACCAGTACAGTCCCAGCCTTTACGTAACTTCCCTGGAGCACTTGCTGCCATGGCAACCACCATCAGTACACAGAGGTTTTATCAGTGGTAAAGGACTGCCCCCGCCCCCAACTGAAGGCTGGTAGTGGTCCTTCCGCCCACTCCGAAGTACATGGTGTACATCCCATCTTAGACAAAGAGGAAGAATTTTCATGTAGGGGTAAGGTGGTGGGCTTCTGACAATCATGAGCTACCATAGGGAGCCCGCCTGCCAGCTCTGGGTGGAGGGGAGCTGGGGGCACAGTGTTTCCACGGCATCACTGAGAGCCCAGTGCATTGTGGGTGCTGTATATCCTGACTTTGTTCTGTTAACCAAAGCCATTTGATGAAACTGGCACCTTAGGAAGACCAAAGATTCTTCCTTAAATGTGTCCTTTATGGTGCTTTCTAGTCCTAGGATCTAACTGTTTCTCCACTCAGTATTTAAAAACCCTATTCCTAGGGAGCTCTGGTGGCTCAGCAGTAAGGTACTGTGCTGCCAACCCAAAGGCATGTGTTTCGAATCCACCAGCTACTCCACGGGAGAAAGAGGAACAATCTCTTCTCATACGATTTACTGGTTCTAAAGACCTGCTAGAGGATCAGCTATGGGTCGGTGGTTCTCGACAGTACAATAACAACAACAACAATTCCTGGGAAGGAAGCTCTAGTGGTGGAGTCTACAGAGGGAACTGGAGAGAGCTAGGCTGTCGTCGTCCAGCATGGAGGGCAGTATTGGCACTGGGGGCAGTGGCAAGGGAAAGGCAGGTAGGCTGCATGCACGAGGCGACATCTGGGCATCTCAGAGCAGCTGGGACACAGAGATCTGGGCAGACATGCAGGAGAGGCTGAGTGAGGCCACATGGGGAGACTGAAATCATCTCTGCTTGGTACCCAAGCTCCCGCTTAGAGCAAGTCAACTGAGTGTAGTTAGAGGAGGCGGCTAGTCGAGGAAGGGTGGAGGATGATGCAAGGGATCATGTGGACCCACCACTCTTCACAGGCCTCCCCCTTTCCAGGAGGCATTGTTTCTGAGGGAGGCCCTGTTCCCCTCAGGAGGCATCACTCGAGAGTTTGAAAGAGAAGCCGCCACAGCTCCAAGGAGGGATGGAACCAGCCAATGGTCTCCCCCTGGAAGTGTCAGAGCTAGGACTGAAAGCAGTTTGTCTGTCTGCAGAGCCCACTCATCATCTCCACCCTGGATGAGCACCCCCTTTCCTTTAGGGCACCCAGGCTGTGCTGCCGTGGGTGAGGAGCTATAGTGAGCGGGATGCTGTTAACAGTAAATGGCTTCTGCAAGCCAAGTACAAACGGCCACTCACAGAACCCTCAAAACCATCCTCATTTCCACTTTGCTGTTCAGAAGCCTGAAGCTCTGACCTGTGTGGGACATATCTAAAGGTTAAGAGACAGGAAGACCCCCCTAATGAGACGGAGCGAAACAGTGACTGACTGCAGCGATGGGCTCAAGTGTGTGGGAGATGGTGAGGATGGCTCAGGACAGGACAGGGTTCAGACCTGCTGTCCACAGGGTTGCTGAGTCATACTCGACTCAACGGTACCTCACAAGAGCAGCAGCGGCACAGAGGGCTCTACGCTGCACTGCTACCGGGCTAACAGCGACGGAAGGGCAGCCATGAACTAGAGCTGACCTGACTGAGCTTGGTTCCTAAGGGTAACTGAAGGGCAAGTTCAGAATCTAATTCACTTCATCTCTACACAGATACCTTAAATTCAGGAAGACAGCTTTCTCAATAGAGTTTTCAGATATTTAGACCCTGGGGAGGAGCTGCACTGCCCGCATAAAGGTAGACAGCTTGAACCCACTCACTGCTCCAAGGCAGGAAGCCTGGCAATCTTCTCCCAGTGACCCATCGCCTCTGAGAATATGCTGCAGGATCTGCTATGGCTCCGATTCCACAGCACAAAACAACAACCACATTGAACAAGGGAGCTCTCATGGCCTACTCCGAAAGGAGCTGTGGTGCTAACACATAGGTCGTGCCTCTCTGTAGGAGAAAAGATAAGCTGTCTCCTCCAGTACAATTTACAGCCTCCCCAAATGGTGAGCTCCTGGGCCTCACCACTGTCTCCTCCGGTACAATTTACAGCCTCCCCAAATGGTGAGCTCCTGG
>NW_006400056.1:2406793-2408355 GCF_000299155.1 Elephantulus edwardii
TGACATCCATTTTGGTCTTTTCTTCCTCTTCTGTCTTTGCAATGACCGTTTGCACTCTTCCTGGATGATACCCTCCCACAACTCATCTGGCCTTCGTTCATTAGTGTTCAAAGCTTCAGTCCGTCTTTGTTTTAAAAAAGGTAAAAGAAATGAAAACTTTATTAGGAAAGATATTTCTCAAAGTTCAAGATAGGCCTCTTTCAGAAGCAGAGGTGGGAAAAAGCCTAAGATAGCTATCTTTTCAGAAACTATTCAAGCCAGAGGACAATGGAGTGGCCTTTAAACTTCTTTTAAAGTTCCAAAAGAAAATATTAGTCAATTAAACTCTCTCTATCCAAGTAAAAATATTTTTCAATAATGAAGAAGGCTTAATATTATCAGAACTTAATGTTATCTTTCCAGTATGCTCTGTCCTACTGCTATTGTGTCAATTCTGACTCACTCATAGTGACTTTCCACTGGGCCTTCAAGACTATAAAATCTTTTTGTGAAGAGACTGCCCATCTTTATCCCATGGAGTGGCTATGTGGATTCCATATGCTGGAGTTTTGTCACCTTTTGGTAAGCAACACAACATCCTACCAACTACCAGAGTTCCAGTATGGGAACTCTTCCAGTACTGCGTCTCTATACCCAAAATCAATTAAAATATCACCAAATTATTCTAGAGACACTGACAAACTGATCCTAAAGTTTACATGGAAAGGCAAAGGGCTCCAAAGAGTTAACACCATATTGAAGAAGAAGAAGAAATACGAAGGACTTGCACTATTCTACTTCAATAGTTATCATAAAGGTACAGTGGTCAAGAGAGTGCCATTCATTCATTCTGACTTCACTGCTGTGGAGTTGGAACTGACTCATGGCTATTCCTCCAGAGAGTTATTTGGAAGCTGTGAACTGCATGAGAGGAGACTGCTGGTTTTCCCCCCCCATGGAGGCACTAGTGAATCTGAACCTTTTAGGGAGAGGCACTGCCTTTGGGGTCAGCAGAGTACCTGCCTACAGACTATGTTCCCAGAGCTCCCTACTCAGGACAGTGTTGTACTATCAAAAGAACAAACAGATTAATATGTTGTTGTTGTTATGTGCCATGGAGTTGCTTGCAACTGATAGTAACCCTAAGTAAAACAGCCCTAAACTCTGCTCTGTCCTGTGCCAATTTCACTGTCTCCGACACACCCACCCTGCTTACCCCAGTCACTCAATCAATCTGCCTCCTAGAGGGCCTTCCCCTCCTGCGCTGTCCCTCCACCCTCCCAAGAATGATGTCCCTCTCCAAGGACTGGTCTCTCCTTGCTACATGTCCAAAGAATGTCAGACAAAGCCTCAGAATCTTTGCCTCCAAGGGGCAGCCTGGTTTAACCCTCTCCAGGATGAAACTGTTGGTTTTCTTAGCAGTCCATGGTACATTCAATACTCTTCTCCAGCACCACAGCTCAAAGGCATCAATTCTCCTTCTATTCTCCCTAATCATTGTCCAGCTCTCTGATGCACAGCAAATGATTGCAAAGACCATCGCCTGTATCAGGCGCACCTTAGTCTTCAGAGTGACACCATTG
>NW_006400056.1:2408455-2416427 GCF_000299155.1 Elephantulus edwardii
CACCACTGTCTCCTCCGGTACAATTTACAGCCTCCCCAAATGGTGAGCTCCTGGGCCCCACCAGTCCTCTGTGAAAGTCTGCCCTCATGTGGATACCCCCTCCCCACCTGCAGTGTCACAGACTCAGAGCAGTCCATCAAATACACCGTGCTCCCTCACCTCTATCTTGCTTATCAGGCTACCCCTTCTACCTGCAAGGTCCTTCTTTTGTGCACCTGATAGGCTCCTATTTTCCCTCTTTGTGAGGGAGAGCTCTTGTATCGTTCTCTCCAGGAAACATCTGAAACAGCACAGTGCATTGATGCTGTTGTCAGCTGCCCCACATCAGACTGGCTCCTGGGGATCCTGTGCACGACAGCCTGAACTGCTGTACAGAGCCATGTCCTCTCCATAATCAACTATAGATGGATTGCTATGTGCCTCAGGGCTCCCTCTGGCTGATGCTGGAAGCTGATCAGCAGGTCTTCCGTCCTTGTCCATCTTAGTCTGGAAGTGCCACTAAAATCTTCTTATGATATAGCAACATGCAAATTTCCACTGACAGACATATGGACCGTAGCTACAGTGCAGGAGATGAGAATTCCTCTGCTGCCTCCCAGCACAGCACATGGTTCTGCACAAAAAAGCAGTAAATGCCACCTGCTGATGTTCCTCTTGTTTCTCTTTATTCTCTGGCTCTCCTTGGTCCTGTATGTGCAGATGGCTCTCTGAGATTCCCTCCATAACATCCTTCTAAGTTCATATTTACATCTGTCTGATTGTTTCTCTCTCCCAGAATACTCTATGAAGGCTGAGGGCAGTGAATGTGACTTTTATCTCCTGGTTTCCAGGACTCAACATACACCTAGGAATCTGAAGCCAAGCATTCTTAGACTGACAGTGACAGTTGACTGACTTATTTTATACACAATTTTGATGGGCAGGTTTTTTAAATATAAAGTATGAACAAAGATACCAGAGGCGGCCATTACTGACAACAAGGAATGACAACTGTAAGTAAAGGAGGAGAGGAAAATTATACTCAGCTTTGTTGTTGGTGTGTAGCTGGAACCAACCCATAGCTGATCCTCCAGCAGGTTTTCAGGTGCAGTTAATTGCATGGGAGGAGATTATCCATCATTTTCTGATGGATTTGAACAGCATGCTTTTGGGACTGCAGTGCAGCTTCTTACCACTAGGCCATCAGAGCTCTCTTACATTCAGCAGAAAGAGTAATGTATAAAGCACAAACTTGGGGGCAAAGGTTTGAGGCAAAGAGCTGCTTCTAGATCAGCAGTCACTGAAGTTGATAATGTACTGTGAGCTCAGGGGTATGTTAGTATTTACGTTCCTGGCTATAAATTATAAAAAAATTAAAATCCAATCTCCTGGTGCAGTGGGAAAGTGCTGGGCAGGGGTCAAAATCCAAAGTCCTTTTCTGGGGTTCTCCAGCAACCCGCTGGAGAGACTTGACCAAGTCAGCATCCCTCTTGGAGCCTCTGCTTTCTCATGTGTTAATAAATAAGACAATTGAACTAGGCATTTATTCCCAGTGTAAGCATTTCTAGGTTTGGAAATGTTGAAAGCATCACAAAACATAATCACATTTTAATAACATTCCACTCACAAGCATTCAAATGGCAAATGAATGATAGTTTGTGAATCTCAAAGATTCAGCTAATGGTATTCTGGAAAATCAGTTGTACAGAATGATCCTCATCCTAAAGATGCTACTAATACTCAACACTTCCTCCACTCCCCCACACCGCATCCATGGGAAATGACACAGGGCTCACAGCCCTGGACGTGGTTTGGGGCTGGGTACTTACCAAAAACAGGTGCCGGGGGCGTCTGTTTTTTCTTGTGACTTTCATCAGCGTCCCTTCCTTCAGAAACTCCTGTGGGAAGAGAAGTGAATTTGCTGACCAGGCTGCCTCTCTAAGCTGTCCCTATGAAATGGGACAAACATTTCTCCCTGGCTACCAGGGACATGGGGAGTGAGGCCTGAATAAAGAACTTAAATTATAATACACAGCAAGCAGAGACCAGCTTATGGGTGAATTTTCAGCTTAAATCCCTCTCTGTGTGTGACAGCAGACCATGAAGGCAGTGGGCATTCTGGGCTTCCCGGAGCACTTTTTCAACATCTTGTACCACGTCCCAGATGCTGCTCTACCTATGTTGTTGTTGTTAGGTGCCACTGGGTCATCTATAACTCACAGTGACCCTATGAAGAGCTTATCAGAACTCTGCTCCAGTGCCATTCTCACCACCTCTGTCATGCTCAAGCCCACTGTTAAGAGTCATTGCGTCAGTCCGTCTTGTTCAGGGTCTTCCTCTCATTCTCTCACACTCCACAATTGTCAGCATGATGTCTTTTCGAAAGGACAAGCCCCTCAAGACAATCTGATCAAAGTATGTGAGAGGAACTTTCACATCTTTGCTTCTAAAGAGCACTCTGGTTACACTTCCTCCCAGACAGGCTTGCTCGTTGTTCTGACAGTTAATGGGCTATCAGAACTCTTAATACCAAAATCCAGAGACACCAATTCTTCTAACCTGAAGAGTTATCCAAACAATGAGTCTCTCCCTGGTTTACCACTATAAGGAGAGGAGACACAGAGAACAGAGCCTCTTAAGGTCAATGAAAGAGCTGAAGACCAAACAGTTGGTAAACCTTAGTTATGGAGGATACAAATGGGCAAGTAACATTTACTGACTTGAGAATCTAGGCCAGAAAGTACTTATTGTTATGGGCCCTCAAATAGACATGCCCTTGTTGTTGTTGTGGACCAGAGAGTCTGAACCGACCCATAGCAGACCCTCCAGTGGGCATTCAGAGGTCGTTAATCGCACAGAAAGAGATGGTCCATGCTTCTTCTGTAGAGGAACTGGTGGCCTCGAACTGCGTGCCTTCAAAATTGTACTTCTTGCCACTAGGTTACCAGAGCTGAATGTCCTTAGAGTCTGATAATTTTGTATAGTCTCCTGAGCACAACTGTTAATTCTTTTTTATCTCATCCTCCATGGGCTTCAGAGCACATAACGAACATGTTTTTGACAATTTATTAAGTTTTGTTTTTCCATCTGGAAACTAACCCAACTCACTGCAACGCAAATGAATTCTGTCTCAGCCAACCTTCCAAGCTAAACTCAGAGCTAAGATTTCCTCTTTCTCCCACAAGGAAAGGTCGATGTGAACCGCTGGCCTTTTGATTAGCAGTGCCAACATGCTTCTACTGTGCCACTAGAACCTCTTAACTGGAAGCTTAAAAGTAGGTAAATTTGTCTCTTGGAGAATAATTGTTTTTCAGAGGTAGATTTTTTAAAAATGGATTTTTCACTAACCCTAGGGAGCACTGAAACCACGTGGCATGCCTGGGAGCATATGCCTGTGTGGAAAACTCCAGCAGGGCCCAAGGGTCTGGGCTAGGCCAGTGAGCCAGCGCCCTTCCCTCCCTCCTTCCACCCACGCATAAACAGCACCTGCAGCCAGAACCGTCTGGGACCAGCCCTGTTGAACAATGGGCTTATCAGCGCCTCACCAGCTTGCCAGCTAGTCCACCCTCTGCCCCTGCCCATGGCAGTGGCCGTACTCACCCTTCCTGGCTGGAGGAGATCCCCTTGGCCCTGGACGCTGTGCTCGATGTGGACCAGCTTCTGCAGATTTTCCTGAAAGCAGGGGCAGAGAGAGAGAGAGAGAGTGAGATAGTCAGACCCACAGGCTTACCACCTCTGTAAATAGTGGTCATACGTCTGCTTCAGAGGAAGAAAGTGAAGCCCAGAAAGGACTTTCCCCAAATCTCACCTCTAGGCATCAGTACAGCTGGGACTTATTTTTCTTTATTTTTATTATCATTTGAAGACAAATTCACAAAGCAAGTTGGTTTTCTATTCAACCATTCGTACATATTTTGTTTTACATTAATTTTAACAGCCATGATGTCACTGCCCTCTTCCTGCTTCATTTCTGCGAATCTCACTTCCATTAGTCTGTCCATCCTATCTCTTCCTGCTTTCTGAGCCTTATCCATGGGCAAATGCTGTCTTTCTGGTATGATGTGGTTTATTATTCTTAGGAGTATTTCCGTGGTGTTCATGCTCACTTTACAGGCTTGTCTACTGTTTGGCTGAAGGTTGAATCACAGGGGTGAGAGTTCTGTTCCAGGTATGAAGAAGGATGAAAGGACAGTCTTGGAGTTTATTCCAGTCTCTAAGGACTGGGCTGGGTTCTGTGGGATGCCAAGCTGCAAGCCTGTGCCAACCCAGGTCCTGACACTGTCACCTTTCTGTGTGCTCTGGGCTGGCCATTTGGCCCCTACTGTATGCATGTGTTCCTCATGAGTATCAGAGCATAATCTGTGCTGACAGAGGCCTACGGCCAGACTTGCTGCTCCTGGCCTCCACCCTAGGATGGAGTCTTGGAGACAGAGTAATCAACACAACACACATCATATCCTTTCTGGAGGAAGCTGTCCTGTGCCTCTTATACCTGATAATTAGGTAAGTAAGCGTCCCTTATTGGGCTCCTTGAATATGTAATGTGGCAAGCCTCCCTCTCTTACAAGGCACATGAAGTATCTGTGACATGGCACTACTCTGCACGGCATTCCATGACCCTAAAACGAAACTATTATAACCATATGCTGAGCAGCTATGGGTCAAATAGTGCCTTTATTTGTTTTTGTTAGGTACTGCCGAGTCAAGTATGACTGGATACTCTCTACACCTTGTAAGATCCCATAGGACAGGGGATCCTTGAACCTCAAGCAGGATCAGGCTCTAATATCAGCTAATAAGGTAAAAACTGTGTGTAGAAAAATTACCTTGAAAATTCCCACATGTTGTCCATGAGCATAAAATGCCACACATTAAAATACATATACTAGTTCTGCTTCCACTAATGAGCTGAAAAGTTGCAAGAGAAAGGTGCTTTCAGACTAACAATGAGAGAAAAAAAGGCAGAAAACCCAGAGAATCATGATTTTCTCAGCCTACCAGAGAGCTGAGGTTACCAGGCAACCAAGTGAACAGGATTCCAGAGACTGACAAAACCCTGCAAGGAGCTACCAGCATAAATGGTCACACTATTGCTAATACACAGGAGGAAGAGTCCCTTCGCATAAGAGAAGGTGAGAAGGAAGCAGCTAAAATGTTAATGAATTTGTGAAGGTCAAGTGTTGGCTGATGTGATGCTCGGAACTTGAGGGAGCCCCAGACAAGAGGGACATCTGTATTCATTTGCAAGCTCTTTTCCATGGGTCTCTCCCCAGTGCTTATAGGAAGATGAAGGGCAAGGGGCCAGAAATAGCCCTCCTTGTTGATGTAGATATAGGCGTTGCACTAGGGGTTGGTACAAAATCCCAGTCACTTTCCCAAATGCCCTCTCCCACATAAAGCAAGAAAGCACCAGCCACTGGGGAAGTTCAGGAAATGTTCTACCCTTAGAGCTCAAGCAAAGACTTCTTGCTTCTAAAGGTAGAGGAAAAGTTCTTCACCCTCAGGAGAGAGAGGAAATCCCTTGGGCCCACCACAAAACAGAATCTGACCCGTTACAGCTGGGGGAGGGGCAGAAAAGATCCAAGATGGGCACAGAGCAGTGCTCCAGGACTGTGGCATAGCACCAAACAATGAGAAAATGAAAAGATGGCTGTGTGGGCCTCTCAGCTGGATACTGGACATTTGTATGCAGTGGTTTAGGAATGTGAGAGTTCAGGCTTATGATATTCACGTATTGATGGCTCCCCTCGTTCAGAGCTGTCCTGTCAATAGAAGTCTCTCTTCTTGCATCCCATTGCTTTGAGCCAATTCCAACTCAAAGTAACCCTCCAGGGCAGAGGACAGCTGAGCCATATGATTTCTAAGGGTGTAATATTTACCGAAGCAGACAGCCTCATCTTTCATCCGTGAAGTGACCAGTGACATCAAGGCATCTCAGAGTCCTGAGCCTTTGCACTTACGGTAACTCAAATCTAGAATGGCTACCACTAAGTCTACCAGCAGAAACAAGAAACAGCGGCCCACCTCTAGGAGAAGTAAGAACACAGATAGCGAGCCCTTCTATAATAGAGACTATGCTGAGGATGGAGAAACAAGAAAATTCTCCTCAGCATCACAGGCTCAACCAAAACCTGCAAGCTTTCTCCTACATGCTCAAAAAACTGGATGTAGTGCACGGACGGTAACAATAAAACCTGAATTCAGCCCAACTACTACTAGATTAAGATTAACTTAAGTCATTGTATGAATAGAATAATTTCTAGGTATAAATACTATTGTTTCCACCATTCTTTTATACGATAATGTCTATTGTTGTTGTTATTATGTGTCGTCGAGTCGCTTGCAACTCATAGCGATCCTATGTACAACGGCCCTAAACCCTGCTCTATCCTGTGCCAATCATACTGTCTCTGACACACCCATCCCAATTACCTCAGTCACTGAATCAATTCCTCATAGAGGGTCTTCCCCTCTTGCTCCATCCCTCCACGCTCCCAAGCATGATGTCCCTCTCCAAGGACCTGTCCCTCCTTACAACATGTCCAAAGTATATCACATGAAGCTCCAGAATCCTTGCCTCCAAGGAGCAGCCTGGTTTAACCCTCTCCAGGCTCAATCTGTTTATTTTCTTGGCAGTCCATGGTACATTCAATACTCTTCTCCAGCACCACAACTCAAAGGCATCAATTCTCCTTCTATTCTCCCTAGTCGTTGTCCAACTCTCTGATGCATAACAAGTGACTGCAAAGACCATAGCCTGTATCAGACACACCTTAGTCTCCAGAGTGACACCATTGCTCTTCAGGACCCTGGAGAGGTCCCTAACAGCAGACTTTCCCATGGCAATGCATGTAATGTCTATTATGCAACAGAAATCTACTGGAAACACAAAAACAGCAAGCAAAAAAAAAAAACCTTCCCCAAAACAAACTCATTGTCAAGAGAGAAACCATTCAACACAACCATAATTAACACAGATAATGGTAGAATCTTCGGATAGAGACTTAAAAAAATAAGTATGAGTAACATTTTAAAGGATCTAGTAGGAAAGGTGAACAACATGTATAAAGAGATGGAGAGCTTCAAAAGAAATGGACACTATGAAAGCGTCAAATGGAAATGCTATAAATAAAAAAGAACATGGATATTTTTGATATTATGTTTAACAGGCTTAGAAGCAACCTGAACACAGCTGAGGAAATAATCAGTACATATGAATAGAGAGACCTATAGAGAATAAAGATCAGAGCATCCAAGAACAGTAGAACAATATAAAATAATGAAACATGTATGTAGCGGAAGTAGGAAGTCACGTGGCAGGAAGGGGAGAAGGAAGAATGGGGCACAGATCCAAGAAGCTTGAGAATTACATTAGAAGAAACAAAATCTCCTTTCTCCTTCCTCTCCCCACTTAGATATATCATGGTAAAAGTACTTAAAATCAACTATTAAAGAGAATATCTTTAAGGCAGTCAGAAAAAGAATGCATTACATAAAGAAAGATAATAATGTCTTTGTTTTGTTGTTGTTGTTGTTGTTATGTGCCGTTGAGTCGCCTACGACTCATAGCAACCCTATGTACAACAGCCCTAAACTCCGCTATGTCCTGTGCCAATCGCACCGTCTCTGACACTCACATCCCAATTATTCCAGTCACTGAATCAATCCACCTCATAGAGGACCTTCCTCTCCTGCGCTGTCCCTCCACCCTCCCAAGCATGATGTCCTTCTCCAAGGACTGGTCTCTACTCACAACATGTCCAAAGTATGTTAGACGGAGCCTCAGAATCCTTGCCTCCAAGGAGCCACCAGGTTTAACCCTCCCCAGGACAAATCTGTTTGTTTTCCTAGCAGTCCATGGTATTCTCCAGCACCACAGCTCAAAGGCATCATTTCTCCTTCTATCCTCCTTGGTCATTGTCCAACTCTCTGATGCATAACAAATGATTGGGAAGACCAAAGCCTGTATCAGACGCACCTTAGTCTCCAGAGA
>NW_006400056.1:2419617-2452889 GCF_000299155.1 Elephantulus edwardii
GAGAATCTTTGTCTTCTTGACATTGAGCCTCAATCCATATTGAAGGCTGCAGTCCCTGGCCCTCTGCAGCAACCACTTCAGGTCCTCCTCAGTTTCAGCAAGCAGGGTTATGTCATACAGAATAGATTAAAATCCCAAGATATATATCTACACAAACATAGTAAATTG
Organism: Elephantulus edwardii; assembly: GCF_000299155.1. NCBI lineage: Eukaryota > Metazoa > Chordata > Mammalia > Macroscelidea > Macroscelididae > Elephantulus > Elephantulus edwardii. Next base: position 2,419,786 of record NW_006400056.1, read on the forward strand.
CTGAAGAAGCAAAGACAATTCAATGGAAAAAGGACAGTTTTTTCAATAAATGGTATTGGAGTAACTTGACAGCCATATATACAAATGAATTAACACAGAGCTTGAAGTTTCATGAAATTGATTTAAAAATGTATTGCAGTCTTAGGGTCCATGTAGGGCTATCCAATTTCTAGAAGACAACACAAGAGAATATCTAAGTAACTTTGGATTGGTCAATGATTTTCCCATACAATGGGAATATCATGATCCAAGAAAAAGTTGAGAAATTAGAATTCATTAAAATACAAAAAAATCTATTTGGCAACATGTTGTTAGGTATCATCAAGTTGACGATAACTCACAGTGGCTTCATGAACAATAGATCAAAGCCTCGTCCCGGTGTCACTGATCTTCACATGTTCAAACCCACTGCTGGGAGTCACTATGCCAATCTACTTCACTGAGAGTTTTCCTCTCTTACTCTGACCTTTCCCAGAATAATAGCTATTTCCAAATATTTACCACTCCTAGTAACACATTTAAAACATGTAAGTCAAACTTTCACCATGCTTACTTCTAAGGAAAGTGCTGAGGACTTGAAGCACTTGTTGCAGAAGATCAAGGAATGCAGCCATTGGCATGGATTGCATCTCAATTTCAGGAAAACAAAGATTCTTACCACTGGACTGATAGGCAGCATCATGATGGATGGAGAGGAGACTGAAACTGTCAACAGCTTCATCTTGCTTGGATTCACAATTAACACCCTTAGTTAACAATTAAGACCTTGCTGGTTAACACCAGCAATCAGGCAATAAGGAGACATATCGCACTGGAAAAAAGCTACAGTTTGGGACCTTTCCCAATTTGAGGAGTAGTCATGTCAGTTTGAGGACTACGTTGTGTCTGATTTAGGCCATGGTCTTTCTAATCATTCACTACACATCAAGAGCTGGACAATGAATAAATATGACAGGAAAAGAATTGATGCCTTTGAGCTGTGATGTTAGAAAAGACCACTGAACATTGTATGGATGGCCCTCTTGGAGAGGGGGCAGCCAGACTATTCTTTGGAGGCAAGAATGATGAGGCTTCACGTCACATACCTGGGATATGTTGCTTAGGAGGGATTATTTCCTTGGAGAAGGACTTGATGCTGGGAATGATGTGGGGTCGGCGAAGGAGAGAACGACCTTCAAGCAGGTGGACTGACATGGTGAATGCCACAGTGGGCTCTTGTGTGTCAGGAAGTGTGAAGATGGCACTGGATAGAACAGGGTTCAGGTCTTTTGTTCACAGGGTCACTATAAGTCGTACTCAACTCGATGGCACATAACAACGACCTCTACCCTGGTCTGCCTTCCTTCTAAGGCAGGTCTATTGGTCCTTTTGGCAGTCCATTCACTACTTGTCACCAGCACCACAATTCAAAGGCATCAACTCAAGCACATCAATCAACTGAAAATACCATCACTTGGAACAGGCACACCTTCATTTTAAAACTGACGTTCTTGTTCTTTAGTACTTTGGAGAGAGCCTTGACAGACATTTTTTTTTTATTTTAATTGCCAGTAGTGGCTACATCATTACTTTTTCCTTTTATTTTTTATTTAAAAAATTTTATATTGGTTTGTATACAAAATTCTTAAACACTGTGTTTCATTTCTATACATTGTGTTTCACACATTCCTTCATTCACAGAGAATAGTCTAAAAGTATTATATTTTAGGGCATTATTTTTATCGTAGGACAGACAATTTTTCTATTATGTCTTTTGGTTGGTTGACTATTGCTACCATGGGTACAGATTGTGGATCCAAGGAAAAGGGAATCTTTGATTTCAATCTTTTCTCCATCTATCATGACGCTGCCTATTGGTCCAGCAATGAGGATTTTTGTTTTCTTGACAGAGACGTAATTCATAGTGAAGGCTGTAGCCTTCGATCTTCTGCAGTAGACACGTCAAGCATTTTCCACTTTTTGCAAGTAAGGCTGTCTCATCTGCATAAGGCTGTTGATGAGGTTTCCTCCAATCCTACTGCTACATTCTTCTTAATACAGTCCCCGTCTCAAATTATTTTCTCAGTTTGTAGAGTGAACAGGTAAAAAGAGAGGCTATGAACCTAATACATACTTTTCCTGATTTTATACTATGCAGTACCTTCTTGTTCTATTTGAACAATTGCTTCTTTGTCTAAGTACAGATTTTGCATGGGCACAATAAAGTGTTGTGTGATTCCATTTCTCCTCAATGTTATCCACAATTTATTACACTTACTGTTGTTGTTAGCTGCTGTTGAGTCAAACACAACTCAAATCGACCCTAAGAACAAAGGATCTGAAACCTATTTTATCCTATCCTCTGTCATCCTCACACTTGTGACACACAAGAGCCCACTGTAGCAGTTACAGTGTTAATCCACCTGGTTGAGGGTCTTCCTCTCCTTCATTGACCCTCCACACTTCCCAGCATCATGTGCCTCTCTAAGGAATAGTACCTCCCAGCAACATGCCCAAAGTATGTGAGGTGAAGCTTCATCATTCTTGCCTCCAAAGAGCACTCCAGCTCCAAGACATATCTGTTCATTCTCTTGACCATTCATGGGATGTTCAGTGTTCTTCTCTAGCACCACAGCTCAAAGGCATAATTTCTTTTTCTGTCATATTTATTCACTGCCCAGCTCTTGGATGCTTAGCTAATAATCAGAAAGACTATGGCCTGAATCAGATGCACCTTGGTCCTCAAACTGACATCACTATTCATCAATAATTTCGAAAGGTCCCTAAGTGCAGATTTTCCCAGTGCAATGTGTCTTTTTATTTCCTGACTGCTTGTAACAAGGATGTTAATTATGGATCCAAGCAAGATGAAGCTGCTGACAGTTTCAATTTCCTCTCCATCCACCATGATACTGCCTCTCAGTCCAGTGGTAAGAATCTTCATCTTCCTGACATTGAGATGTAATCCATACCAAAGGCTGCATTCCTTGATCTTCTCCAACAAGTGCTTCAAGCCCTTCCCACTTTCAGCAAGGAAGGTTGTGTCATCTGCATAATGTAGGCTATTGAGGAGTCTCTCTCCAATCCTGATGCCACACTCCTCCTCATAGAGTCCAGCGTCTCGGATAATTTGCTCAGCAGACAGACTGAATAGGTATGGAAAGAGAAATACATAGTACATAGATAGGGAACTTCCAGAAGTTCAATCAAGATTTAGAGGAGGCCATGGCATGATGGATATCATTGCTGATGTCAGATGGATCTTGGCTGAAATAAGGGATACAAGAGGAATATCTATTTGTGCTTTATTGACTATGCAAAGGCGTTTGTGTGGATCACGACAAGTTGTGGTTGAGATTGAGAAGAATGAGAATCCCAAAACACTTGATTGTGCTCATGCGGAACCTATACCTTGAGCAGGAGGCTGTTGTGTGAATGCAGCAGGGGAACACTGCATGGTTTGGAACTGAGAAGGGAGTGCATTAGTGTTGTATTCTCTCTATATAACTTTATTACAATACACAGAGTCAAATACCTTTGCATAGTCAACCAAACACAAGCAACGTTTTTCTGGTCTTCTCTGCTTCACCAAAGACCCATCTGACATCAGCAATGCTATCCCTTGTTCCACAGCCTCTTCTGAGTCCAGCTTGAATTTCTGGAAGTTCCTTGTCAATGGACTGTTCCAGCTGTATTTTAATAATCTTCAGCAAGATTTTACTTGCATGTGATAACCGATGCTATTGTTTGATAATTTCCACATTCTGTTATATCACCTGCTTTTGGAACGGGCTCACTTTGACAGGACCCGATGTCTCCTGAGACACTGCCTTACTAAAGGTTATGGCTCAAGTTGCCACCATTACCCCAAAAATAACCTGTTATACACTTGTACTACTTTGCTCAAGCAAGGAGAGTTGCATGGACTGCATGCAGCATGCATGAACACTCTGGGAAAAGTTCTGTTTTGCTTGGGATCCTGGCTCTTTGTCATGTGACCGGTGGCTCTTAGGACTAGAGCCAGCAGCACATCATCTGACTTGAATTCACTGGCTTCTTCAGCCTTCTGGGCAAAAAGCCTGTCATCTAATTTGCCAGTCTGGGTTCCTCATCCCCTGCAACTACCTGAGTCAGAAGAAACCTCCAGACAGATACCTGATTCACTGATCTGGGATGGACTTACAAGTCTCCATGCCATGAAGGTCATTTCCTTGATGGTTCAAGAGTTTGGTGAAACGCTGCAGCAAATTACGAAAATATGGCAGGGAGAGTAGTAGTTTATGTTAGAGAGATAAAGTGATACAGGTATTTGGGATAAACTGGTATTTGGAACATTTTTAACCCAAATCTCCTGGGAACCAGGTTTGTTCTCTTGTTAGAATAAGAAATTCTTTATCCATACACCAGCATTATCTTCTTCTGTGCTTAAGAATAAAAACATCACCGACTGATGACTGAATTCTCTCACTGAGCCAGAACTCAGCCTCAGAATCTCTCTCAACACAAAGCTATGCACATTTACAGCTCAGTGGAATAACAGCTATGCTGATGCAAATATACGTTAAACATTCAAATAGAATCAGTACGTGGAGTAAGGTCAGCTGTCCTTAGTGGAAACCCAGTAAACCCTTGATAAGTATCTAGCTGTGCTGAGTCACACACTTTGGACATGTTGTCAGAAGGCGCCAATCCTTGGAAAGAGACACCATGCTGGGAAAGCTAGAGGGTCAGAGGAGGACGCTCCACAATATGGGCTGATACAGCAACTATGACAATGGGCTTGAGCAGAATGGAAATCATGAGGATGGCGCACAACAGGCAAAACTTCAGATCTACTGTTCATAAGGTCACTATAAGTCACAGTCCACTTAATGCCACCTAACAACAACAATAACATATCAAGTTATGTCTAAATCAGACATGCATTTAGACGCCACACAAATGATAGCAAATCATTCTCAAACTTTCAGGAGTATTGTGTCTACCTGATGTGCTTTGTTAAAAAAGCCTGTCACTGGATCCTACCCCAGAAATTATGACTGGATAGATCTAAATCTGTAGTTTGAGAGTAACCCAGGTGCTGACGGAGACGGGGCCAGGCCCCAGAATCAGTACTTACAGAGTCCAGACAAGTCTGTAGTCACCTTAACTGTTCAAATGGTGACCCTGAGGCCCAAGGAAGAAGTGCCAGATGTCACAGCAAATATCAGGCAACACATTTCTATTCAATATTGTATTGGATATACTTGCTAGGGTAATACAATAAGAAAAGGAAATAAAAGTCATCCAGATAGGCAAAGAGATGGTTAAACTGTCATTTTATGCAGATGATGGGATAGTGTACACAGAAAACCCCTAAGATTCAACAACAATAACAAAAAAACCCCAACTCCAACTGTTTAGAACTAGTAGAACAATTTAGTAGGGTGGCAGGATATGAGATCAGTATAAAAAAATCACTAAGATTCCTCTACAGTAACAAAGAGAACTCAGAGAAGGAAACCAAGAAAGCAATATCTTTTACAATAGCCAACCACAAACTGAGATACTTAGGATTGAATCTAACTAGAGATACAAAAGACCTATACAAAGAAAACTACGGGATATTTCTGCAAGAGACAATAAAAGACCCAAAGAAATGGAAAAATATGCCCTTTTCATGGATGCGAAGGCTCAATATTGTGAAAATGACAGTCCTACCAAAGGCAATCTACATGTTCAACACAATCCCAATCCAGAAATAAAATTCATTTTTCAAGTAGATCAAAAGAGAAACTGTCAAGTTTATTTGGAGAGGAAAAAGACCCCAAATAAGCAAAACACTTCTGAAAAATAAAAATAAAGTGGGAGGCATAGTATTATTCCCTGTCCTCATAATCTACTACACAGTGGTAGTAACCAAAACAGCATGGTACTGGTACAACAAGAGGCACATAAACCAACAGAACAGAAATGAGAACTCAGAAATAGACTCAGCTATCTATGGCCGACTGATAATCGACAAGCAAATAAAACCTGTCAAATGGGGCAATGACAACCTCTTCAACAAATGGTGCTGGCAAAACTGGACTGCTCCATGCAGAAAGATGAAACACATCCACATCTCACATCATACACAAAAATCAACTTAAGGTGGATCAGACACCTGGGAGTAAAACCCAAAACCATAAAGTTCATCAGAGACAAACTGGGACCAAGCTTAGATGGCCTAATCTACGATATAAAGACACTGCCAAATACAGCCAGAATGGCACAATTTGGATAGGACAAAATGGATTACTGGGGCCTTCCAAAGATGAAATCTCTGTACACATCAAAACCTTTTTACAGTAAAATGAAAAGGAAAACCTACTGATTGGGAAACAACATCTGGCAATACCGTTTTAGACAAGGGTCTCATATAAAAAGTTTATAGGATCCTACAGGGCCTCCACAAGAAAAAGACTGGTAACACAATTACAAAGTGGAAAGAATTTTCACAGAGGAAGATAGTCAGATGGCCAAAAGACCATGAAAAAATGCTCAAAATCACTGGCAATAAGAGAGATGAAAATAAAAACCACAATGAGATACTCTCTCAATCCAGTAACAGTGGCAAAGTTTAACAGGACAGCAAGTAATAGATATTGGAGAGAATATGTAGAGAGATACACATTTATACAACATTGTTAGTGGGATTGTAAAACGGTACATCCACTCTGGAAGGCAGTTTGGAGTTTACTCAGAAAGCTAAACACAGAAATTGTACATGACACAGCTATTCCAATGCTTAGAACATACCCCAAGAAAATGAGAACTGAGGCACCAACGGAGACTTGTATACCAATGTTCATAGCAGCATTATTCACCATCGCAAGAACATGGAAACAGCCCAAATGTCCAACCACAATGGAATGGATTGAGAAATTATGGTACATTCACACGATGGAACACAATGCAGCACACAGGCCCAATGATTTTACAAATCACTACCTAACTTGGTAGGGACTGGAGAGTATTATGCTGATTGTACTAACTCAGTCCCATAAGGACAAATACTGTATAAGACCATTATTGTAGAAACAGATACCTAGTAAAATGTATATAAGGGTCTAAGGGAGGGGAGTAGAGAAGGGGAGCAGAGGGGTGGGGATGGGCGGGGGTAATCATGGGGTTTGCATGATTTGATGTAGGAGTTGCGGAGGTGGGGGATCCAGTATAAGGGGCAGTATATACAGACTTTGTAGGTAAACCAGCATAAAATTAAAGATTTTTTAAAAAAAATTTTTAAGAAAAAAACTCAAAATTTTTTTTAAAAAAAGTCACTTGACAACTCAAAAGTTTTTGCCAAGTTCCCATGACACAGAAGGTTCCTATAGCACCCTGGAAGAAAGGCTCCCCAAAGTAGACATACTGGATGGGTCAGAGGAGATTCCTGGGACTAGCACTTGTTATGTGCCTTCGAGTCAAATACAACCCATAATGTCTCTAAGAACGACAGATCTGAACCCTGTCCTATCCTGAGCCATCCTCACACTTCTTGACTCATTAGAGCCCATTGTGGCAATTACTGTGTCACTTGATGGATGGGCTAATGGGCCCGACTTACCCCTTGCTCCATGCTGTCATTGACACGGTCTGTGACTTTGGAGATGAGGGTCAGTGCGCCTGTGGAGGAAGCAGACAACTGTGTTGTTTGAGGAGGGCTAATCTAGTGTCATTCCTGCCTCTTTGACCATACTCCTCCCTGTCCTAACTCCAACTTGCTCCTTGACACTGCTATAGCTTCAGGGACTTGTAAGTAGTAGCCAGATTTCCCCCGAAAGGCCAGGCCACTGGCAAAGTGACCTTGGTGGTGATTTGGTCACTCTGGGCCCCAGCTCCTCTGGATACAGACTGGACATGTTAAGATGGGACCTACCCTGACAGGCCAGTCCTCCAATGATAGTCACAAAGAATTAGGAGGACAGAGGAAAACTGGGGTGTGCTCGTCAGACTTAGTGCCACCTCCTGGCACCAAATTCTGGTTACTCCTTTCTCCTCTCTGTACTGAATGCCAGACTTCTCATGGTGGAAGTAAAGAGGGAATCATGTCTGTGCATCTAGACAAGGCTTGAGGGTTCACATCCAAAACACACTCAAAGTCTGTCCTGGGCCTGGAAAGGGCAGAATTAGGGAAGCGAGCCTCATGGCATCTCCATTCTCCTAGAGCATGGTGGACTTACCCTGAGTGTTCTCGTACTCTGCCGAGTCCGGGCAAAGGTTATTTAAATAGTCTGTGGGCAGAACAAGAGTCAGGAGTTAGGTATGCCCCGTTGAGGCCAGCCCCTCCTGTTCTCACTATGGCCCCCTGCTCTATCTTCCCAGAGACAGAAGGAAACTTGCTACGCTAGCCCCATCACAGTACACACGAACACAGCAGCAGGCCCAGGGGAACACCATCAACATCGCTGCCACCACTGTGACACATTTAACAACTCAACAAACACCTACTCAGTAGCACACAGTCCACCAGGGGAAGACAGACATGTTGGCCAACACAGCAGAGTGTGATGCATTAAACCTATATTACTACACTAACAGTCCCAAGGCTCTATAAGGGCCATCCCGTCTCTCAGTACATCTTCCACCTTATTCCCTCCAATCCAGCCAATAGCATTTCAGCTATTTCCTGAGAAACTCAAGTCCCAGGAAACTTGTTATTACCTCTCTTTTTCTAGTTCCTTCTATGATCCATGTGCTCTCTCCACTGAGATTTGTGTTCAATGTCACCTCCTCAGACAGGTCTTTCCTGACTACAATACCTAGTACTGCAGCCTCGTTCTTCTCAATCACACTAACCCGCTTTACTTTTCTTCAGAGTTCTTAACAAATTATATTTTCCCATTCATTTCCTCCATTACAGTACAAGTTCTATTAAAAGGGATAGTGCAAAGCACGTGCTCAATAAATATTTGCTAAATTAAATGAATGCATTTTCTACTTGAATGTCCACAACCTACTGTCTTTCACTGCAGCCTTTTCACTACCTGAACTTAAATTCAGGAGTGCCTTTAATGTGTGCAGTGTCTGTCTCTCTACGGGAATGCTGTTCCCTGTGGCAATCCTCTTTATTTTTTTTAAAATGTATTCAGGAAGTGGTTCTAGAGCTCAGGAGAGAGGTGCGGGGCATTTGGTGGAGGAAGGGGTTGGAAGAGAAGTTGTCAAGGACATGAAGGAGCTGGAGGAACAAGAGAGCATTGTTGTTTGGTGGCATTGTCAGCGCCAGCTCATAGCAAACTTAATTACAATGTGGTGAAATCCTGCGAGATCCTGTGTTATCCTCAGTCTCTGCTCTGTTTAAGCCAACTGTTGCAGGAACTGTGCCAATTCATCCTGGTGAGGGTCTTCCTCAACTTCACTGACCATACACTTTCCCCAGTATGATGGCCTTTCCAGGCACTGGCCTTTCGCATAACCTGGTCAAAGCATGTGAGACCAACACTCATCATTCTCACTTTTGGAAGCACCCCAGCTGCACTCCTCCAAGACAGATTTGTTCATTCTTTTTTTTTTTGGGGGGGTGTTACTGTCGTATAATTTAATGAGAAATTAATATAGAACAAGATTGGCATTATACTTTAGTGGAGAAGGATGGATTTTGCAATAAAAGATGCTGAGGAAAAGTTATTCACATAAATAAATAACACTGTGCACACATAACACATTGAAACAGTTTTCAATGTAATAAATACTTCAGGTTAACATTGTAAAAACTGTTGGAATACAGTATTAAGGACAAGAAGTACACAACAATAAAGAGAAAACAAATTAGGCTAAATTAATAATAAAAGGTTTTTTCTTCTTATTTCAACTTTTCTTTTTTTTTTTCATTTCAATGAACATCTACAGAGATTTTGGAATTCTATTAATTCATTGTTGCACCCTTCTCCCCGCCCACATCCCCTCTGTTCATTCTTTTGACAAATGATGGATGGTATATTCCATATTCTTCGCCAAGTACCAGCAAGGCTCAATTTTTCATTGGTAATTTTTCTTTTTTGTCAAACTTTCACATGCATATGAAGCAATGGAAAATCATATGACTTGGGTCAAGTGCACCTTAGTCTTTAAAGTGGAATTCTTGCTATGGAGCACTTTAAAGAGGTTCTTGGCAGCCAATCTGCCCAATGTCCTTTGATTTCTTGACAGCTGCTACCACAGTTACTGTATATGGTTTTAAGTAAAATGAAATCACTGACTATTTAAATCTTTTCTCCACTTATCATAGTGTGGCCAATTGGCCCAGTCATGAGGATTTTTATTTTCTGGATATTGAGGTGTAATCTTGTAGTTTTTGATCTTCAATAACTGCTTCAAGTTCTCTTTACTTTTAGCAAACAAAGTTATATCATCTTCATAATCCAGGCTGCTGGTGAGTCCTCCTCCACTGAAACCATATTCTTTATTATGTAGTCTAATTTCTTGGATTATGTGCTCAGTATACAGATAGAATAGATCTAGTGCAAAGATATAAACCCCAATGTACACCTCTGCTGATTTTAAACCAAGCACTAACACCTTATTCTGTTTCAATAAATGATTCTTGATCTAACTAAAGGTTCTGTATAAACACGATCATTCTGGAATTCCCATTGCTCTCAACGGTACCCATAATTTATTAACAGCCATGTAGTGAAATGCTTTTGTGTAGTCAAGAAAACACAAGTAATTATCTTTCTGATATTCTCTGCTTTCAGCAGTTCAGGCTGAATTTTTGGCAGTTCCACGTCAGCCAATGTAGTGTTTCAGCCATTTTTCATTAATCTTCAGCAAGATTTTACTTCTATAAGTTATTAATGTTCAAGAAATGACACAAATATGAATGTCTTCCAGTTAGTTTGTCAGGTAGTTTTCTAAACTTCTTGGCACAGATAACTGAACATGTCCAAGGGATGCATCTCTTTGGTGAAATACATCAACTGGTGTTCCATCAATTTCTGGAGCCTTATTGGTTACCAAGGCTTTAGTGCTGCTTGGACATCTTCCTTGCACACATTGGTTTTTGATCAGGTATTAATTCCTAATATGGTTCAGTGTCAATGAAATATTTTTTGATACAATAACTATGTATTCTTTCCATCTTGTTTTGATGCTTCCTGAGTCCTTCAATATTTTGGCCATAGAATTCTTCAGAACTGCAACTTGAGGCTTGAATTTTTTCTTTAGCACAGAGCAGGGCAACACTGCATGGTTCAAAATTGGGAAGGGTGTATGCCAGGGATGTGTCCTAACTCCATACCTTTTCAACATGTATGCAGAGCAGATTATCCGAGAGGCTGGGCTCTATGAGGAGAAGCGTGGCGTTAGGATTGGTGGAAAATCTATCAACAATCTGTGTTATGCAGATGACACAACCCTGCTTGCTGAAACTGAGGAGGACCTCATGCACTTACTGCAGAGGGTCAAGGACTGCAGCCTTCAGTATGGACTGAGGCTCAATATCAAGAAGACAAAGATTCTCACCACTGGACCAACTGGTAGCATCAGGATGGATGACGAAGCGATTGAGATTGTTCACAACTTCAGTTTGCTTGGCTCCACAGTCAACACTCTTGGCACCAGCAGCCAGGAAATCAGAAAACGTATTGCAATGGGAAAGTCTGCTGTTAGGGACCTCTCTAAAGTACTCAAGAGCAACGGTGTCTCTCTGGAGACTAAGGTGCACCTGATACAGGCCATGGTCTTTGCAATCACTTGTTATGCATCAGAGAGTTGGACAATGACTAGAGAGTAGAAGGAGAATTGATGCCTTTGAGCTGTGGTGCTGGAGAAGAGTATTGAATGTACCATGGACTGCCAAGAAAACAAACAGATCCATCCTAGAGAGGGTTAAACCAGGCTACTCCTTGGAGGCAAGGATTCTGGGGCTTCGTCTGACATACTTTGGACATGTTGTAAGGAGAGACAGGTCCTTGGATAGGGACATCATGCTCGGTAGGGTAGAGGGACAGTGCAGGAGGGGAAGACCCTCTATGAGGTGGATTGATTCAGTGACTGGGGTAATCGGGATGGGTGTGTCAGAGGCAATGCGACTGGCACAGGATAGAGCAGGGTTTAGGGCTGTTGTACATACAGTCGCTATGAGTCACAAAAGACCTGACGGCACATAACAACAACAACAACAACTTTCAGTTTGAAGAACGCTGGGTGTGCTCTTAGGTTTTGGTGTTCTAATTCCAAGTGTTTGCTCATTTCATTATCCTCAAGCTGCCATTTGAAAACTGCCAACTAGTTCTCTTATTTCATCATTTCTGCCTCTTGCTTTTGCTGTATGCTGAAGAGCAAGTTTCAAAAGTCTCTTCTAATGTCCATTTTATTTTTTCATTACTTGTTTTCAAATGAACTTTTAATTACATCATGGACTACCAAAAGAACAAACAAATCTAGCTTGGAGGAAGTTAAACCAGACTCCTCCTTGGAGGCAAGGATGGTGAAACTTTTTATACACTGGACATGTCTGGAGGCATCAGTCCTTGGCAAAGACATCATGCTTTGAATCTTGTGTCAACAAGAGCAACTGACACAGTGACTCCAACAATAAGACTTAGTTTAGAAAATATTGTGAGCATGATGCAGAACAGGACAAAGTTTTGATCTGTCTATCAAAGCGTCACTACGAGTTGGAGCCAACCAGACACTGTCTGACATCATCCATCTGTCTGTCTGGTCTTTGGCCATTAGTGTTCAATTCCTGTCTTGAGATGGTCTCTAAATTCAAGCAGGATATACTCAAGGTTGTATTTCAGATGCCACGAATTTGCTTTCCTTAGAGCTCTGGTAGCCTAGAGGCAAGGAGCTACACTGCAATCCTGAAGGCACGTGGTTTGAAGCCACCAGCTGCTTTGCAAGAGAAGGCTGGGAAATCTCCTCCCGTGCAATTAACTGCCTCTGAAAACCTGCTGAAGGGACAGCTAAGGGTTGGTTCTGACTCAACGGTACACAACAACAACAGTTTCAATTTGAATTTGCACATGAGCAATTAATGGCCTGATCCACAGTTGGCCTCTGGCCTTGTTCTTACTGATTATTTGAGCTTCTCCACCATCTCTTTGCACTCACGGTCACTGCGTTGGTTCCAACCCTCGGTTTTCAAGGCTGTAAACTGTAATGATAGGAGAATTCCTATATTTTTCCCAGGGAGCTGTGAGTAAATGGATGTAGTTGATTTAATTTCTATGTATTTTGTCAGATAAGGTCCATGTGTTTCATGTCAAATTAGCTGCTTTTGAGTCTGATTTAACAGCTGTGATGTGGTCATTCCTTTCATGAAATTGGATGTAACCATTCCTTGGATGGGATTTGCCTGAGGGCAAGCTTCACTGGGGGTGTCTGCCTCCATGGATTATATAAGGAAGTCAAGTGGAGCTGGCTTGATTTCAGTTAGGTGTCCATCATGCATCTGGATCTATCTCTTTAATTTTCTGGACTACCATCCTGCCTTAACTGGAGGTACTGAACTACATCCATCAGCTTCTGTAACTATGTCTCTGGTCTGGGACTTGCCAGCCTGTATCAGCAAGAGCCATGTCCTTTGGATAAATGTCTCTCTCTCTTACTGTATATATGTGTGTGTGTGTGTATGTGTGTGTATATATACACACACACACACACACATACACATATATATATACATATATACATTATATATATAGTGTGTGTATATATATGGGGGTGTGTGTGTGTATATATATATGGGGTGTGTATATATATATATATATATATGGGGTATATATATATATATATATATATGTTGTTGTTATGTGTCGTTGAGTCGCTTGCGACTCATAGCAACCCTATGTACAACTGCCCTAAACTCTGCTCTGTCCTGTGCCAATTGCACTGTCTCTGACACTCCCATCCCGATTATCCCAGTCACTGAATCAATCCACCTCATAGATATATGTATGTATTTATACACATACAAGCATACACATGTTGCACATCGTCGAGTGAAAACTGATCCATAGCTGGCCCTCTGGTAAGTTTTCAGAGGCAGTTAATTGCATGGGAGGAGACAGCCCACCTTCCTCCCACAGAGCAGTTGGTGAATTCAAACCATTTGCCTCTGGGATTGCAGTGCAGCTTCTTGCCACTAGGCCACCAGAGGTCTCTAAACATAATCATCCACATGTGTCATTTGTTTTGATTTCTTGGTTTTGCTTCTTAAGAAAACCCAACCTAAGCCAATGTGTACAGTCACTATGTTTTTTAAAAGTAACTGGCAATAAATAAGTTCTTGGTCATACAAAATTTTATCATGCAATTTCCTGCCTCACCTCTATCACCAAGGCCATATTTTCCAACTACCAATCCTTCTTTATTTTGCATTTCCATCACTAGTTATTAGTAATGCATCTTGAGTGCATGCTCGATCAATTTCAGATTGTAGAAGCCAGTAGAAAGTTTCAATTTCCTCACCTTTGGCTTTAGTGATGGTTGCATAAATTTGAATAATAAGCCGTATTGATATTTTGTATGTTTATGAATATTATTTTACCACTGACAGCACTGCACTTAGGGATAGATATTAAAATATTTTTTGACAATAAATGTGTTATTATTCCTCTTCAACATGTCATTCAGGAATGGTAAATCATATGATTATCTGATTCAAAAGGGCCAAAATCAGTTCACTGCAGCTTGCTAATGCCTAAGATATTGATCTTCATGCATTCCATTTAATTTTTGACAATACTCAATCTTCTTATGTTCACACTTTGTACATTCCACATTCTAATTGTTAATGGATGCTGGCAGCTGTTTCTCCTCATTTTGAGTGGGGTCACTTCTGCAAATGAAGGTCCTTCATTGGCTGAAATTATTATTCCATCCACATCATTAAGGTAGACCCTACTTTGAGGAGGCAGCTCTTCCCCCGCTGTGTTTTGTGTTGTCTTCCAGCCCACGTGCCTCCTCTTCTGGCAATGTGTCAGACAGCATTCTGTTGCTATTCATAGGGTTTCAAGAGCCCACTGTTTTAGAAGTGGATGGCCAGTTTCCTGCCTAGTCTCTGTTAGTCTGGATGCTCTGCTGAAAGCTGTCCACCATGGGTGACCACTGTTGTATTTTTCCCCCGTTGTATTTTAAATTACTGCTGTCACAGCTTCCAAAACCACAACAATAAACAAGCTACCACAGCATGACAAATTGAGAGGACATGTTAGCAGAGTGTACAGAAAAAGCCTGGAAGGGAAGGACTTTGGGAAGTAGTAGGTGGTTAGTACTAAAGCCAGAGAGAGGCTGAGCAAGTCCAAGATTGAAATGAGCCCTATTTCGGGCCAGAGAAAAAGGCTCTGGTGGCATCAACAAGAGTAAGTTTAATGCAAGAAGGAGACATCTGACTGAGAGAAAAAGGAAAGCACAGAATGGAGAAGGTGTATGATGGGAAAGGCCAAAAGTGGCCGATGATTGAGGCTTCCAAGTTGGCTCAACTTGAGGGATAGTTGGGGCAGAATCTAGTACTTCTGGAGGAACAGCAGCATAGAAAATGAAGAATAACTCTATCCTCCCCAGCACCCTCTACTGGCTTGCTGTCACCTCACATGCAGCTTGCTGTCTATCACCTCTACTCTTTCCTTAGCTACATCTTTCTCCATCTCTGTCCTCTGACACCTCCTTGGGGACCCACCTGTGAGGAGCACTTGATACTGGAAAAGGCGCTGGACCACCCTCAGCATTCGATGCTTCACACTCTGGCCACCTCCTTGTGAATTCTGCTGTCCTCAGAGACGAGAAAAAACTCCATCAAGAGGTCTCCTTTGGGCCCAAATTCTCAGCCTCCTTCCCTATGCTGTCCCCTTACACTTCCTTGTGGCCAGCATGAGCTTTTACTCTATTTTCAAATCCAGCCCACCTCCCCTCAAGAGCCCAAGGAGATCTGCCCCCATCCTCACTATGTGTTACCTCCTTTGGTCCCACAGCCGGTCGGATACTCACTAACACTCTTCTGGTCCCTGCTTCACTCCTTGTTTTAGAAACAGACAAAACCCCCAGTAACTAGACACCCAATACTGGCCAGTACTTGCAGCTGCCACGTTCATCTATCTCTGTGCCCAACTAGTATTGATCTATTATTGGGACAGGAGAAGTGCCTGAGAAAACCTTGAATCCCCAGGTCACTGAATCATCAACAACAGCCCAGGAGCGGTTTTTCTGGGTTCCTGCCTTTCTCTCCTGTTAGGACACCCTCCATAGACTCGGCAGGTCTTCCTTTCCATTTTCTAGATTTGGTCTACCCGGGATGCCCCATCCAAGAGTGTCAAGCCCTTCAGTGCCCTGAGTCCTGGTACATCCTCAGAGCAGGGTCTCGGCAGCACGTGGCACCCACCTCATACTCGCGGACAGCAGCTGCCAGCCGCGGAGCGTGGAGGCAGTTCTCAGCAAGCAGACCCAGGTACCTGTCGAACTGTAAGATGTGAGCGGCATGGTGGTCAAACTCCAGCTCTCGAGCCAGGAAGACGTCAGCCACCTTCTGCTGGCCCTCCCTGCAGCCAGGAAGGGTACAGACAGGGAGAGCTCAGTCTTGGAGTTCACATGGACGGCAGTTAGAACGGCAGTGCCAAAAATCACAGGCCTGGGTATGCACCTTAGTTCTACCTTCCCAGAGTCGTTTCACTTTGGACAAATGACTTAATACTTCTTTGTTTGGCTTCCCCATCACTAAAATGCAGGCACATGGCACCTGGTGGTATTTTTACCACTCCTTCTGTTTCACAGTAAAAGTGCACCTGGGTGGTGCAAGTAGTTAACATGCTTGCTCTGAATTGGAAAGTTGGAGGTTCGAGTCTACCTTCAGAGATTCAAGGATTAGGATCTAATTCCAAACACCAGCCACTGAAAGTCCCATGAAGCACACCCTAGTCCGATGCCTCCCAGCTGGCCTGCAGGTTCTGGGTTCCTGCCTCATGAGAACAACAGCGCTGGGGCTGAGGAAACGCTCACCACTGTGCCAGCCTCTCCTCCAGCTCCTCCAGAATCCCCTGGTGCAGGTCATGGATGGCCGGAAGGTGGCTCAGACCAAGCCGCAGTGCCTCCCTGGACAGCGTGTCCTTGCCTTCTTGGTCCATCTCATCCAAGGTTCTCATGACAGCTCCGTGGAAATCCTGAAAAACCAAGAGGCCTGCTGCCCAGGGGGTCAAGAACCCTGAACACAAGACCCTGCCTAGCTGGGCACTGGGCATACCTGCAGCTTTGGAGCCCTGGTACACATAACCTCCACAAAGAACATGCAGTGACCTTAAGCCAGTATTTGCAGACCCATGTGTTCTCATGCATAAAATGGGATGATATCAACTTTGTGATCGTAACTGTTGAATTAACCTATGCCCCCAAATCACCTTGAGTCTAATTAAAACTGTCAAGTGTATCATATGTTGCTACAACACTCAGTCCCACATACTTGGAGCACATTGCTAGGAGAGGCTACTCCTTGGAGAAGGACATTATGCCGGGGAAAGGTGAAGGCACAGCAAAGAACAGGAAGACCTTCAATCAGCTGACCTGACACAGTGACTGCAGCAATGGGCTCAAGTGTGCCAGAGACTGTGAGTGCGACACAGGATAGGCCAGGGTTCAGATCTCTTGTTCACAGGGTAGCTATGAATTGTACTCGACTTGATGGCCCCTTACAACAACATGATGCTGAAAAGCTTCCAGATGGAGACAGACTAGGAATAAAAGCCTGATGATCTACTTCTAAAAGGTACTAATGAAAAAACCCCCACCGTATAGAGATAATAGTAACCTCAACTGCAACTGACTGTGGGAGGGCACAGGACCTGGTTGCATTTTGTTCTACTGCACATGGGTCACCAGGAGCTGTGGCAGCATGACAGCAGCTAACAACAACAGAAGACCATTCTATACAGTTTCCAGCACAAAGATAAGCTTTTTTACAAATGCTTACTCTTCCCTCCTCCCTGGGAAGCTTGGGGGAACACTCTCCTCTCACATGATTGGTGACAACTATGAAGCTACAAAACTTCCCTCAAGGAATATTAAGCTCTCATTTTATAATTAACTATCTTTGAAGAAGTTCTATGAGGTTCTATTCCAAACCAAATTCTACAGAAATCATAATGTATTCATGCTAGAGTACTGAGCTGTTATAAAAAAAAGAAAGATAAGACAAAAATTTTCATGTTTAGAGCTAAGATCAAGAGATGTGGTAGCATAGTGTTGGTCTGCTAACAGGAAGGTCAGCGGTTTGAATCCTCTAGTTGCTCTGTAAGAGACTGATGGGTATTGTCCTCCCCATAAGATTAACGTCCTTGGAAACCCAATGGTGGATCAGCATGAGTTGGAATCGATTTGACAGTGGTGGGTTTGGTTTTGGTTATCAAGATAATGAGCAAATGAAAAAATGATAACAGAAAACACAAAAAATACAAACAGTGACACTTTGTCAAGAATATGGAATTAATAATGATTTTCTTCCTTGATTTTATTTTCAAAAATTTCTAAATAGCAGCTGAAAACTTTAACCATAGCACCAGTAGAGTTTCCTGTATGATTATTAGCTTGCTTCTAAAATGAAAATAAATTTAACAAATACCAATAAAGGTAAGATTTTGTTTTTTAGGAGACAGTGGTGGTTCAGTGATAGAATTCTCACCTTCTGTATGGTGATGTGAGTTTGATTTCTGGACAGTGAACCTCATGTGCAGCTACAACCTGTCTGTTAGCGTGCTGATATGAGGGTAGACAGGTTTCAGAGGACCTGAGAGACTAGGGAGAAAGGACTGGTAATCTACGTAAAAAACCAGCTAATGAAAACCCTATGGATCAGACAATGGAACACTGTCTATGGACAGATGATAAGAATGGTACAGAACTAGGCAGCATGTGTTCTGTTGGCTATGCAGTTACTGCAAGGTGGGGCTGATTTAATGCTGCTAATAACAAGATGACTTCTTTCTCACAATGAACAAATTTCATACACCTACCCTTATATGAGGGACCCCATTTTATAATTTGAAATACACAGGGGCTCATGAGACCACTTTGAACTGCAGAATAATCCCACTCAGAGCCTTTATACACTACAGGAATTACCTCTATACACTAAGAAGGATGATCACGCTAATCATGTTTATCTCCTTTAATGAAAAACTTACTACTAGATAAAACAACTCTCTTCCGTCGAGTTGGAACCGACTCATCGTTGGCTGTCCAGTGGGTTTTCACAGGCTATAAATCGCACAGAAGGAGACTTTATCCCTCAGAGTTGCTAATGGATTCAAACTCCCTGTCTTTGGGTTGGCAGAGCAGCTCCTTACCTACACATTAGTCCTCCAGTGTAACCCTACACTACTAGGTAACTTATTTAATTCTACTGTTGAACAGTTCTCACTCCTAAAGGTCCAAAGCGGAAGTATCTGAAGGGATGAGCAGCCTCACTCCCAGTAGGGTGGTGAGGAGGGAAGGTTAGAAGTGACAGGAGAGAGGCATGGAGGTGGGATGGGGAAAGAGGGAAGGAGGGAAGTGGTATGAAGGAGGGACTGGCAGAGGGACTGAGACAGAGAATTAAGGAGGAGGAGGCTGAGACACTCTTGTTCTGTGCCCAGAGCATGTGCCAAGAGGCTGCCTGTGCTCTTGACAGGAGAGGGCAGACGGGGCTACAGAGAGAGGCTCCACTTCCTGGACACCTCCTCCTATCCTCTGCTGACCCACTATGCGAGCTACTCTGCCAGGATCTGAGAAGCAAGACTGCAAGGACATCATAGGAGGGCAGCCCCACGCTGGCTTGCAGTCCCCAAGAGAGATGATGAGAGCGTGCCTCCTGAGGCCAGTGCTCAGCCGGCCTAGTCCTCTACAATCTGCAGGACTCAGAGACCCTGAGCTGCATCCCCAAGCTCAGCTCTGACAGAGGTTTAGAGGACTCCAGCTCAGGGTATGGAGTGGAGGCCACAGATTTGAATCAGAGATATTCTCACTGTCTGGGAATTAGCAGAGCCTTCCCTAAATCACATTTTAGAAAGAGTGATTTATCAATAAGAACTGATAAGGAGGGTAGCTAAAGGGAGATATTACTGATGGGTTTTTTTTAAATTAATTTTAATGAAAGTTTACAGAGACTGAGGGTTTCCATTCATTCACTGTTGCACTTTTCTCCCTGCCCAAGCTCCCCCCACCTCAGTTTGCTCTTTTTGAAAAGTAAAAGACAAATTCTTTCATTGTTATACAATCTCCTCCCCCCCAAGTCCACCCCACTATGCAGCCTTCATTTGGACTCCTGTCATGACATTAATACCTAGTCATATATCCTTTTTAAACAGTTCTCTCCCTCATCTGTTTCAATGCAATATACATTATTTAGCCCATCTTCCTCAGTCTGACCCCAACCCCAAAGTCAGTCTTGGTTTACAACAGTGGCCCTAAGCAATATTTGTCCTTTTGTGACTGAGATATTTCACTCACATAATGTCCTCCAGGGTCACCCATTTTGAATAATATTTCATGAGTTCCTTGTTTTTCAATGCTGCATAGTATTTCATTGTGTAAATATGCCACAGCTTCTCTAACCATTCATTTGTTTTTGTTTTTAAATTTATTTTATTTCATTATTTTTTGTGTGTACCGTCAAATCAGATCTGACTGGTACAGGAGGAGATTGTTCCTCCTTCTCCAGCAGAGCATCTGGTGGATTTGAACCATGCACCTCTGAGACTGTAGTTCCATTCATTTGTTGATGGCCACTTAGGCTGTTTCTCTTTGCTATTGTGAACAAAGCCGCAATAAACACAGGTGTGCATATATCTGCTTGGGTGGCAGTTATGGTTTCTTTAGGGTATATTCCCAGTAGTGAAACTGCTGGGTCAAATGTTATTTCTATTTGCAACTTTTTGAGAAAGTGCCATACAGCTTCCATAATGGTTGCACCATTTTGCACTCTCATCAAGAGTGAATAAGGGTTCCAGTTTCTCCACAATCTCGTCAGCACTTGTTGTTTACTGTTGAAAACAGACATGGCAAAACATGCACATATTCAACAGATTCTACATGTGCCATTTAGTGACACAGATTCTATTCTTGTAGCTGTGCAACCATCCTCATCTGTCAGAGTCCTTCCTCTCCCATTAACACAAGCCCACCGTCTCCTAGGGTGTTCCCCTCTCATCTTCTGAGTGGCTGTTGTCGATTTAAGCTCACAAAGGTAGTTCTTAAAAGAGCAAAATGCTCAAGGCAGACCTTTTCTGCCAGTTAAACTTCTGTGCAGGTTTAATAAGACTTCAGGGGAAACTCTCAGGTTAAGGTTGAAATATTATCTTAAAGCAATAATATGTGGGATTGATTCGGTCTCCATGGTTTCAAAAAGTCTAGAGTACATAAGAATCTGAAATTCTAATCTGCATTTTCCTCTTTTTGATCAGAAATTCTTCTAAAAAATATTTGATCAAATGTTCAGTGATGGTAGTTGGGCACCCTGGTATCTCTTCCGGTAAAACAGACTGTTGTTCTTGGAGGGAATAAGCTATACATTCCATATCTTCCTCCTATTTCTGACTTCTGATGGCCTAGCAGTAAAGAAGGGAGCCCCGGTGGCCTAGTGGTAAGGAGCTGCACTGCAATTCCAAAGGCACCAGCTGCTCCACAGGAAAATATCGAGTACTCTCCTCTCGTGCAATTTACTGTCTCTGAAAACCTGCTGGAGGGTCAGCCATGGGTCAGTTTCAACTCCATGGCACACAACAACAGAACTGTACTGCCAACCCAAAGGCATGTGATTTGAACCGAGCAGTTGCTGAAGAAAACAGGGCAATCTCCTCCTGTGCAATTTAAAGCCTCTGGGAACCCACTGGAGAGTCAATTATGAGTCAATTCCGATTTGACAGTACACAACAACAACATTCCTGACTCTTTCTTTCTCCTTTTTTTTTTTAATAGAGTCCAACTGTTGGGCCTTGGATGGCTGCCTGAAGCTTTTAAGACCCCAAGAACTATGCAAGAAACACTAAATCCATTGTTAAGCCCGTTATTGGGGCTGCCCCAAGATACCTTAACCCTCAACAAAATCAAATCAAGAAGCTAAATATTATTAGGTTCCTGTTACTTCTTATTTCATCCCACAGCTGATTCTTGAGTCCTTGGGTCATTCTGCACCTGGATAAAGGTTTTCTCTAATGTCCTGGGACCGAAGGACTCTCCCACTCTTTCCATGTGAGTCTCCATATTTAAAATCCATCCTCCAGCCCTGACATTCCAGGGAATGACAGAAGAAGCCTGGCATCCTGATGAGGATAATGAACACTCTGACTTGGGCAGCTGGATGACAAAGAATTTCCAACACACTATCTCATCCAAGTTGTGCGGAGATTCAAGCGCAGCTATTCAACATAGGAGCTGGGAGACCTGGGGCCAGTTGTTACTTCTCTGAGCTTCAAGTTTCCTTATCTGTAATTAGGGATAACAGCACCATTATGTACAACATGAGATTGCCGTGAAGCTCATCCTAATGCTTAAAATGGTATTGTAAACTCAAAAGTGCTATCCACATGTATGCGCCTGCTCTAATGAGGTCATATCTAAAAAAATCCCAAACAAAACAAGTATGTAAAAACTTGAAGGTGAAAGCAATATACCTTCTTATCTTCTCACTTCTAGTACCAAGGGTATTAATTTTGGATCCAAGCAATACGAAATAATTAACAGTTTCTATCCTTTCTCCATCCATCATTTTGTTGCCCACTAGCCCAGTGGTAAGAGCCTTTGTTTTCTTGATTTAAGATGCAATCCACACAGAAGGCTGTAGTCTTTGATCTTCTACAAAAAAACTCTTTAGGTTCCCCTTGCTTTCAGCAGCAAGCTTGTGTCATCTTCACAGTGCAGTTGTTGATGTGTCCTCCTCTGATCTTGATGTCACATTCTTCTTCATAGAATCTAGCTTCATAAATTATTTGCTCATCACTGCAGACTGAATAGGTATGGAGAAAGAATATACTCCTGACGCACATCCTTCCTGATTTTAAACCATACAGTGCTTCCTTTTTCTGTTCGCACAATAGCTCCCTGATCTAAGTATTTGATTTTATATGAGCACAATTATATGTCCTGGTATTCCCATTCTGCTCAATGTTAGCCATAGTTTGTTGTGATCCACCTAGTCAAATGCCTTTGCATAGTCAATAAAACACAAATAGACATGCTTCTCATATTCTCTGCTTTCAGCTAGAACTCATTTGACACCAGCAATGATATCCCTGGTGCCATGGCCTCTTATAAATCCAGCTTGAACTTCTGGCAGTTCCCTATCTATGTACAGTTCCAGTAGGTTTTGGATGATCTTCAGCAATATTTTGTTTGCATCTGATATTAATGATATTACTGCTTATAATGTCCATATTCTGTTAGATCACCTTCCAGTCAGTGTACCACACAGCTGTCCTCTAAATGTCCTGAAATGGGCTTGTGTGCACGTTCAGTATTGCATCTGCTAGTTGAAAAATGTCAATCGGTATTTCATCTTTTACTACGGCCTTATTTTTTGCCAGTGTCTTCAGCATGGCTTGAACTTCTTCCTTTATTACCACGACTTTTGTTCGTATGGTGCCTCCTGAAATATTTATTTTAGTGTTGATCAGTTATTTTTGGTACAGTGACTCTGTATATTCCTTCCATCATCTTCTTTCCCCTCCAATATAATAATAAATTTAATAAAAATTCAATTATTTTTCTTGAGAATCTGATCTTAGATTATTTTTTTTTTGATGGTGTGAATTCTCTAAGTTTTATACTGGTTTGCTTACAAAGTTAGTATACATTGTGTTTCACACTATGCTTCATTCACATTGTGTGTTTCATACATTCCCATGCATTATGTTTTATAAAATTAATCACCACTGGACCTTGCCCATCATTACTCTGTCTTTTTATCTGGATCCTTCCCATTTCCTTCACCTCCTCTTTCGACCCACCAAATTGTGCAACCCTGTGGTTTCACCCCTACCCATCCTCACCTCTCTGCTCCCACTCTTTCTACCCGTAGGTCCCCATACAGTTATCCTTCTATTTTTTTCATTAATTTCTTTATGAGACTGAGTTAGTTCACTTCACATAATGCTCTCCAGTCTCTCTCAAGTTATGTAATATTTTTCAAAACTGCTGCTCCTGAGTGCTGCACAGTATACTACTGTGTGATGTACCATAATTTCTCAATCCATTCAGTTGTGGTTGAACTTATGGGCTGTCTATCTATGTTCTTGCGATATACAATAGTGCTGCTATGAACACTGGTGTACAAATCTCCATTTGCGTCTCAGTTATAACGTCTTTGGGGTATATTCCTAGGAGTGGAATAGCTGAGTCATACCCATTTCTTTTAACACTTCCTGGATCATTCATGATTTTGCCCATGGCATCTTTCAGTATTTCAACTCAAGGCTTGAATTTGTTTTTCAGTTCTTTTGGCTTGAGAAATGGTGAGCGAGTTCTTTCCTTCTGATTCTGACTCCAGCTCTTTTCACATTTTGTTCTAACACTCTGTTTCGTCTTCTTGAGCTGCCCTTTGAAATCTTGTATTCAGCTCTTTTACTTCAGCATCTCTTTCCTCTGTTTTGGCTTCTTGACTTTCTAATGCAATTCATTCATAGCACCTGCTTGTTTATTGTTTGCACTTATTAATACAGCACTTGTCTGTCAGTCTGCTGAGCTGGTGTAACGTGTGAGTTGCTGTGCTGCTGGCAACTATCTACTAGTGTGTCAAATGCCAGAAGGGTCACCCATCATGGACAATTTGCAGTAGAGCTCCTACATTAAGAGAGACTAGGAAGTAGGATTGGCTATCTTCTTGTAAACAAAAGGCCTTTGAAAATCCTATGAACAACAGCTATGGCATTATAGGTAGAGCTCAGATGGGAAGTTACTCAAACATGAGGAAGCACAGCCACAAACAATTGGAACATGGAATGCACAGATTATGAATATAGGAAAGTGAAGTTGTAAAAAATGAAATGGAATGCATGAAGATCAACATTCTAGACATCAGAGAACTGAAATGGACTGGCATGGGCCACTCTGAATAAATTTTAGTTAATAGGCTGTCTAAAATAGGAGTTTGATCCTAAGAATCTAGTTTTGAATGTTGTTGTTATGTGTCATGACCCTATGTACAGTAGCTCTGAAGTCTGCCCTGTCCTAACCTAGTCTGATTCTAACACATCAACCCTAAAACAACTATGAGATATCATTTCACCCCAGTCAAAATAGCAAAATTTAACAGAACAGCAAGCAACAAATGCTGGCGAGGTTGTGGAGAAACTGGAACCCTGATTCACTGTTGGTGGGAGTGTAAAATGGTGCAACCCCTGTGGAAAGCAGTATGGCGCTTTCTCAAAAAGTTGCAAATAGAGATACCATTTGACCCAGCAATTCCACTACTGGGAATATACCCTGAAGAGACCATAGCTGACATCCAAGCAGATATATGCACACCCATGTTTATTGCAGCTTTGTTCACAATAGCAAGGAGTTGGAAACAACCTAAGTGCCCATCAACAAACGAATGGCTAGAGAAGCTGTGGTATATTCGCACAATGGAATACTATGCTGCATTAAAAAACAAGGAACTCATGCTATATTATTCAAAATGGATGACTCTGGAGAACATTATGCTGAGTGAAATATCCCAGTCACAAAAGGACAAATATTACATGATGCCACTGTTGTAGAATGGGACTGTCCTTGGGGTTGGGGAGAGACTGAGCAAGATGGGTTCAATAATGTATACTGCACTGAAACAGAGGAGGGAGAGAACTGTTTAAAAGAGAGATGTAACTGGGTATTTCTGTCATCACAGGAGACTAGAGCGAGGGCTGCATGGTGGAGGGGACCTGGGGGAGGGTTTGTAAAACAATGAAAGAATCTTTTCTTTTACTTTTCCATAATTTTTGGACTCATGTACTTATAACTTGTTAGTCAAATTTGTGTCTTCTAGGTTGCAACACCCCCATGATACATCTTCAAGGATATGTACATGTACAGCCAAGCACAATCAATAAGAGTGCATCTGAATTCCAAAATCAATCTCCATAATAGTCTATGTGTTCCCTACTGCCAAAGGGGCCCTTTAGAGTAGTGAGAGAAGATCTTCACCCTGAAACCCACAGCGTCCCTTTTCAGCAGGAAGTAGCTAAGAGAATACGCCGTCCCCTTTTCCTTATGACTCAGGGTGAAGTCTCTCTCAGGGAGGAGTGATAGGGAATGGCAAAGGATACACTGACAAAGAAGATTAATCAGAACTGGCTTTGACAAGCACTGTGGCATTTGGACAAGAACAAACTGGGAGGAGGGTAGAGAGAATAGTGCAACAATGAATGAGTGGAAGCCCAAAATCTCTGTAAATGTTTATGAAAATTAATAAAATATAATTATAGAAAAAAAAAACCAAAAAAACACATCAACCCTCCATTGCCCCAGTTACTGTATTAATCCATCTCATCTGGGGTCTTCCTCATCTCCTCCTTCCACATGCCCAAAGTAAGTGAGACAGTACTTAAAAATCCTAGCCTCTAAGGAGAAACCTGGTTTCACCCTCTAAAAGACAGAACTATTTGTTTCCTTGGTGGTCCATGGCATGTTCAAGACTCTTCTCCAGCATCACAACTTGAAGACATCAATTCTTCTCCTGTCATCCTTGTCACTGTCCAGTTCCTGATGCATATCAAGTAATTGCAAAAACCATAGCCTGGATTAAGCACACCTTAGTCTCTAGACTGACATGATTGCTTTCCAGCATTCTGGAGAGGTCCCTGACAGCAGATTTTTCCAACGCAATTAGTCTTTTGATTTTCTGAATTTAATCCATTCCTGGTTTGAAATAATTTAAGATATTTAGTCCCAGGCCTGAGTTGGGCCCTCAGGCCACAAATAAACACCAATAGCATACCAAATTTAGAAATCTACCCTTACCTTGAAAATTATTGCATTGTAACAGCAGTGTGATACAAAGGAAGAACAGAGACACAAGTCACAAAGACTTAGCAGAAGCTAAGGGGCAAGGACCTCTCCCCAGTACTGCCTAAGACAAAAACCTTCCCTGAAGCTGGTACATGGGATTTGGACTTACATTCTCTTAAATTCGAGACAGGCCCCAGTGTGAAGAGACCAGTAACAGTTTATGGTGTAAGACATCATAGAAGTGACTTGTGGCCTAAGCCATCATATCAAGGGGTGGCCGAGGGAGGGAGTTACTGGATCAGTTAGGAGGGTGTGCAAGGAATGCTTACGTAGCAGGAAAAAGGAAGGGACAAGATACACGTGCTTGAGTGGGGGATAGTGAATGTATTGGTTCGTTCTGTAAGGGAAATGTCTTTCATTTGCTCCTTTTCGGTATACTGCTTATCTGTCACATATTATTATAAAACTAAGCATCCAAATTAAGACAGACTAGGAAGAAGGATTGTCCATCCACTTCCAAAATATATCAAGCCTTTGAAAACTCTATCTATAGCAGAGCACTTAAGAGTAGACTAACAGATACTGCAACTGAGGCTGAGCTCTAAAATTTGGAAACACAAAGGAGGAGGAGCAGTTGTAAGCAGAAACTAATGACTAGAATGTGAAAGGTGAGAAGCACGAATGCAGGAAAACTGGAATTTTGAAAAAGAAAGAAATATAATAGCTCTGTCAACCCTTACTCAAGCATATAGCTTCATTCCAAACAGAAGGTCATTTTTTATTACCTACCACCTGTAACTACAAAGTAAGGAAGTCAGGGGCCTTTCCAGCTCTGCTGGCCCTATCGTCATGGGCAGCCTTATGATTTCAGTAGCAATAAAGTCTGAGGAGAACCCTTGGAGAGAAGACCTTCCACCTGGCCAACCAGGAAAGGATCGAGGTTTGGAGAGTTATGGGAATGTCCAAATCCTCTGGGTCTCCATTAAGATTAGTTTCCCAGGCTGGGACTTAGGGTCACATTGAGGGATTTCTATCATTTCCATTCTCACAAGCCCTGACATCATACATACAGCTCCAGACCACAATTTCCTGTAACTACCTCCTGAGCAGTGATTTTTATGAGCTCCTTTTTGCCCCCACCTTGGCATATTATTATTAATTACCAGCAGCTTCAACATCTTTCCATCTGACAAAGTGCAGTACCAACACAGATGAAGCTTCCCAGTTAAAACCCTCTTAGCAAAGTCATAAAACAACAAAGTCCAGGCTCTCTGTCATGCTGCCAACTCAGTCACAGAGAGGGGGAGATGGAGAGCGCCTTCTTGCCCTTGTTAGAAGATCTTCCAGGTGCTAAGTGGGGTCATGAGGTGCATATGTGAGGGCTTTTGAGTTTAATCATCCAAGTCTGATGAAGGGAAAATGGACTAGGAACATCAGGCCAGGGCAGTGCTTTGTCTTGTGGCTTGGTGGAAACACAGTGCCACCACATTAGGTACTGACTGGGTGGGGTGACTGACAGGGGTGGTCATCCAGGTTCAGTCATTTTGTAGTGCTGGGCCTCCACAGTGATGCTGCTGTCAGCTGCTCTCTCATCAGCCCTTGATTCATAGTGTTACCATACACAACCGACCAGCACTGTCTACTCCTGTACAATCCTTGTACTTGGTTGCAAATTTGACTGTTGTGATCAATAGGGTTTTCACTGGAAGTGGAATGGCTTTCAGTCTAGAAACTGCACTGGTTCCAAGTTAGCATCATGGTAAAATGCCAAGCCTCCACAGCATCACAGTAAAATGCAAGCAATCATTGATTGGCACTTGCACAATGAGGTGCTATGCGTGGGAACAGAATCCAGGTCTCCAGCTTGGAAGGCAAGAATTCTACCAGAGAGCCTCCACTGCTCTGATTAGGCCTACAGAATGTGCAAAGTGAGTATTGCAGCTATGTCATTCGATGAGATCTCAGTGAGCAATATACAGACTAGCACAAAGTCAAATATGCAGATGGTCCAGCCACTCACAGGTTCACAGGTTTCAGAGCTTGCCTTGCTCATCACATCTCCCCATCTTTGCCCTTTCCCTCATTACTCCCTATGGCTGAGTCCAAATATCACTTCCTCAGGGAGCCTAATTCCCTGACACAGTCAGTTACTCCCTCTGTGTGCCTGTGCTGTGTAGAGGGTCTTCTAGTAGCCAGTGGGCTTCAGTGAGGACAACCATGTGCGCTGTCTGTCTAGGTCCGAGCTTCTGTCTGTTGAACTGAAACTGCACTGAATTCAAGAAGACACTCCAGGCAGTCTCTTAAGTTGTAAAAAATGGTCGTGCCCAGCAGGGTCAGCATGACCTTTTATTGGGCTGATCGCGAAGTGTAGCCTTTTAATCCCTGAAATTCTGGAGGCTATGTCTTTATTGCCTCAATATGAGGGTGAATAATAAAAGCCTCGTGCTCATCCTCAAGTGTTCTTTGTACATGTAAACATACTACCTTCTCCATGTGGACCTCAATATGGCACAGACACATCAGTACATGCACACACACACTCCCCTGTAACCTTACTCTGCACACACAGCAATAGTCTGGAGTGACTCATGCATCTTCTGTCCATCAACAAAAAAACTGAGGAAACCTCAGGTGTCCTTCTAGTAACTTCAGCACATCTCCCAGAAAGCCCCACAGAAGCAGAGAGGCAAGTTTGTACTAAGCAGTGTTACCACCCTCCCCCCATAAAAGGAGGAGACATAAAATCAGGAGACTGACTTCCCTGAATTCACCTGTTTCATTGCTTTTCTCCCTCTCATGTCACAAACTTGTAAAAGGGCAATTAGTGTTGGCTGATTAAAATGATTAACTCACCCGATGTAAGTGCTGGAGCATCTCCAAGTATCTGCAGAGGGAAAGAGGGTGGAGCCTGTGTTAATCCCCATCCTGAACAAGCCCCAGAGGGGTGATGCCTTGTGTATAAGCTCAAGGCCAAAGGCAGTTGCTTGGGAACTCACACTTTCTCTGAAGATAGTAGTTCCTGCACGATGACATGGGCTCTGGACTGTCCTTCCACCTGTTGGGAGAATCAGAGCAATGAGCAGGGGTGACATCAGTATGGGAAGCAGATGATGTTCTGCTCCATAAGCACAAAGTGGGTGTAAACATCCAGCCACCACACTCAGGCAAATCTACCAGCCCCTTCCCTGGCACTCATTATCTGTGTGATCTTCAACAAGTTATTCCTCATCTGCAAACATAGTAATCAACAGCATCCAAAGGAGAAGGGTGCTGAGATAATGCCCAGCCTGGTCCTTGGCACACTGTCAATGCTCCTAAGAAGGGCTGCACTGCAGGAGAAACCTGGGCTCCTCCCATGTGATTTACTGCCTCTAAAACAATCCACTGAAGGATCAGCTATAGGTTGGATCCAACTCGAAGGCACACAACATCATGATTGTATCTCCTCCAGTGTCATAGGCACTTCCTTACTCACTTCGTCTCACATACTTTGGACATGTTGCAAGGAGAGGCTATTTCTTGAAGAGGGATATCATGCCTGGAAAGGTAGAGGGACAGTGATAAAGAGGAAGATCCTCAACCAGGCAGACTGACACCATGACTGCAGGCATGACCTGGAGGGTATTAGAGATTGTGAGGTTGGCACAAGATAGGACAAGATTCAGATCTGTTGTTCATAGGGTCACCATGAGTCATCCTCAACTGGATGGCACCTAACAATAACAGTGTCTCCCAGCAAACTTCTACATTTTTTCTTTATAAAATGGAATTTAATTTTTTATAAACTGTATTGGGCTTTTCATTCATAGACCTTTTGTTATAACATTAATTACTACTAACGTAATTAATTGTCGACTCAAGCCTTTACTGTATATTGTCTTTTCTTCACAAATCCTACTTGTTAATCTTTGCGCCCCTCTCCCTTCCTGTTAACCCTTTAAAATGGATTCTGTTTGTAAGCAAGTCTTTCTTTAAAAACTCTCAAACTCATTGCTGCCAAGTCAGGACTGACTCAGAACTGATCCTCCGGCAGGTTTTCAGAGGCTGTAAATTGCTCAGGAGGAGATTAACCATCTTTTTCCCAAGGAGCAACTGGTGGATTCCAACTACCCACTATCGGGTCAGCAGTTCATTCCCTACCCACTAGGTTGCCTTTACTTAGCTTTTTATATTTGTAGTCTTATACTATAACTGCTTTTTGTGACTGACTGATGTCACACAAATGTAATCTGTTAAGGATCATGCATGTATTTAACAAATTTGTGAACGATTTTTAGTGGTGCGTAATACTCCATTGTGCAAATGTATCACAAATGTATTTAGCCTTCATCCACTGATATACACTTTGTTTACAGCTCTTTGCTATTTTAAATTTTTATTATCATTTTAAAAATAGCAATATAATTTTTAAAAATAATAAGAATTATTATCTGCTGTAAATATGGGTGTGAGTATACCAGTTTGTGTTGCAGTGCTTATTTCTCTCCACTCCCAGGAATTTATTTTTTTTAAATTTTTTTCTTCTTTTCTTGTTATGTACTGTCAATTCGGATCCAACCTGCACAGGAGGAGATTTCCCCTCCTTCTCCAGCAGAGCATTTGGTGATTCAAACTGAGTGCTTTTGGGATTGCAGCACAACTTCTTGCCACTAGGCCACCAGAGCTCCCCACTCCCAGCAATCTTAAACAACCTGTTTCTCTGTATATGGTGAGTTTTCTTAGCTTTATGCTTCTGAGCATCCTTTTCTCTTCTGCCTGGCTAAACGTCCAGTCATCCTTTAAACCTTAGAGTAAAAGCATTTCCTCCAGGAATCCTTTCTTTATCCTCTACCCTAGAACCAATGGGGCGAGATACTCTCTCTGAGTATTTTCCTCTCATGACCAACCAATAATGTCTCCCCCACAGGGACAGGCCCCAGTACCTGGCACACAGTGAATTCTCTTATGGGTTGAGTAGAAGGAAGGAGGGAAAGAAGAAAGAAGGGACTATTGAATAAGCGGATGAATGTTCACTCTACTTGAGATGTATGAACTCTGCTGGCTGACCTGAAAAGGTAAGACCACTACACTTAAGACTCAGTTTTTTTCATCCGGAATGTGGTGAAAATCAACCCAGCTGCACGCAGGCTGGTCTTCTCAAATGTACCCCTCACTTGAGAGACCTATGCATTCTGTTCTTTCTTCCGTCCTATCTTGGTCTTTCTCAGATCTCACGTGCATTTTAAAATTTTCTAGTCTTTGCTCAAAAGTCATGTCCTTTCCATGGACATTCATACCGACTCTTCTTAAAGAATACTCAAAGACTCTCCAGTTCAAGCTTTTTCAGCCATGGCATTACTTACAGGAAGCTGTATGATGGTGCTGTCCCTGAGTACTGTGGGACAATGAGCAGTATCCCTGGATGCTCATATTATCTCCTCAGATGTGAAAATCACCTACTCTTCAGATATTGCCCTCCAGGGCAAAAATACTGCTCCTAGTCTGACCCTTTATCTTATACTTTTACTTTTAGCAGTGGCACTACATAATGCTATCCATGGACACAGCCAATGTTCAATAAACATCTGAATAAACTAATGGAATGAGGAATGGTGCCAGGCACACAGTAGGTGCTTAATGAATGAGCTCCTTTCCCTAGACAGCCCATCCCTAATAGTTTCCAAGAAATAAAGTGGCGAACTTTCAATTTCTTTCCAAATCTATGAGATTAGAACACAGGAGGGGTCTGAGCTTAGCACATGGTCTGCTGGTGTTCACCTGGTCTCCCACCCCTTGATGCTGCTCCATCTTGACTCAGGGTTGACCTGCTTATTTGCAAAGCCACTGTGGGGCTGAGTGGACATGAGTAGTTTGTTCTTTGCAACAGAGGAACTTTTGCAGAGGCCCTCATGGGAAAAGTCTTCATAAGCAAAATCCTCACCAAGGAAAATGTATTCTGTAGGAACAACTCCCTCCATAGCTTAAGAAACACTGAGGCGGAAATTGTACACAGAGCATTAACTTGTAGAGAAAGATCTCCTGAGATCTGAAGCTCAATTTCTTCTCTGATAAAACGACTACAAAGGACAAGACTGCCAATATTTGGCAGGCTTTAGAACACTTGATCATTCTAATGCAAAACTTATACTTGGACCAGGAGGCAGTCATCAGAACAGAGCAAGGGAAAACTGCATGGTTCAAAATTGGGAAGGGCGTACGCCAGGGATGCATCC
>NW_006400056.1:2457469-2463129 GCF_000299155.1 Elephantulus edwardii
CAGGGTTTAGGGCTGCTGTGCATAGGGTCGCTATGAGTCGCAAATGACTCAACGGCACATAACAACAACAACAACATCTCTCTTTTATGAAGTAACTAGTGGATTAGAACTTTTATCCTTTTAGTTAGCAACTCAGTGTTACAAAGTACACCATCAGGGTTGTACTGAAAAACAGTAACAATAACATTAATACATAAAATGACCACAACAAGCATTCATGGAGCATTTTGGTTTTATATGCCAGGAGCCAGCTCGGCTCATTCTAACAGAACAAAACAAAACAAAATGCTGCCCAGTTCTGCGTCATCTTCATGACTGTTGCTGTGTCTCATTTCATTGCTGAGCTACTGAATCATTCCATCTCACTGAGAGTTTTCCTCATGGGCACGGATGCATTACTTTATCAAATATCAAACCTTCCTAGAGATTGATCTTTCCTGATGACATATTTAAAGTAAGCAAGCCAAAGTTCTGCCACCCTTGAAGGCACATTCTGGTTGTGTTTTGTCAAAGACTGATTTGTTCACCTAAACCAAACTTCAAATATATCAATTATTCCACCTTCCTTTTTCACTATCAAGCTTTTGTGTGCACTATGTGGTGAACTTCTCTAGAGGACTGGAGAGCAACGATGGAGACCAAGGTGAGCATGATCCAGGCCATGGTCTTTGTAATTACTTTCTGAGAGCTGGACAATAAAGAAGGATGATAGAAAAAATATCAATGCCTTTGAGTTGCGGTGCTGCAGAAGAGTGTTGAACATATCATCGACTGCCAGCAGAAGAGACAGATACCTCCAGTCTTGGAGAAGGTACAGTCAGAGTGCTCCTGGAAGCAAAGATGATAAAACTTCAGCTCACATACTTTGGTCATGTTGCTAAGAGAGGTTATTGCTTGGAGAAGGACAACATATTTGGAAAGATAGACGGACAGTAAAAAAGAGGAAGACCCTTACCCAGGCGGACTGGCACAGTGACTACAACAATGGGCTCGAGTGTGTCAGAGATTGTGAGGAGGGCACAAGATTAGACAGGGTTCAGATCTGTTGTCAGAGGGTTTCTATGAGTCATGAACTTTGCTGTGTCTGAGGCCATTGTGTCAATTCATCTTGTTGAGAGTCTTCCTCTTTTTGATTGATCCTCCAATGTATCAAGCATGGTGGCCTTCTCTAGGGTCAGGTCTTTCCTGAGAACATGTGCAAAGTATGTGAGGCAAAGTTTCACCACTCTTGCTTCTGTGAGGTTGTTGTTGCTAAGTGCTATCAGACTGACAACGTCTTATACTGACTATGAACAACACACTGGAAACTGACCCTGTTCTCAAGATCTCGGATACGCTGTGACGCACCATTGTAAGTCACTGTCTTGGTCAGTCTTGCTGAAGGTCTTCCTCTCCTTTTCTGACCCTCTACCTTTCCCAGAATGATGGACTTCTCTAAAGACTGGTCTTTCCTGACAAGATGACCAAGGTATATGAGAATAAGATTCACCATCTTAGCTTCCAACGAGCACTCCAGTAGCACTTTTTCTAACCAAGATTTGTTAGTTCTTTTAATAGTTCCTGGTAACTTGTGGTTGCTGTGAGGCTGAACACTGTGACACTGATGTGTCAATGCATTAATGGTCGGTTACCCAATGCGGACAGAGAGTGGTGTAGAGCTCCCCGATTAAAACAAGCCTAGAAGGAGGAGTGGCATCCACTTCCGTAATAGCTTGCCTCCAGAAACCCTATGAGCCTGGAGAGAGGATGAAAGACACCCAAGCGTTGAGAACTCTCCTTCGCAGGGTCGCTATGAGTCACCTGTGACTCAACGGCACTTAACAACAATAACATCAACATAGAGAAAGAAATCAGCTGGCCAGTGGACAGAAGGCAATGCTACCAAGCTAAAGGTGGGTGACTTTTAATCCGCAGTCCTCGGACCTGTCTTTCATTGGTTTTGTTCAGACATTCCTCTAGGTCGTATAGCCTGGTGTACGAGTTGTCGTACAGTGGTAACTTGTGGTTGCTGTGAGGCTGAACACTGTGACACTGATGTGTCCGATGCGTTAATGGTTGGTTACCCAATGCAGACAGAGAGTGGGGTGGAGCTCCCCAATTAAAACAAGCTTGGAAGGAGAAGTGGCATCCACTTCCATAATAGCTTGCCTCTGGAAACCCTATGAACCTGGAGAGAGGATGAGAGACACCCAAGTGTTGAGGACTCTCCTTCATAGGGTAGCTATGAGTCACCTGTTACTCGACAGCACTTAACAACAACAACAACAATAGCTCCTGAGGTACTGTTTTTCTTCAATGCCACAATTCAATGGCATTAATTCTTCTTCTGTAATTCAATCATTATCCAAATTTCAGGTGCATAGAAGGTATCTGAAAAGACCATGGCTTGGATCAAGTGCACCTTATTCTTTAAAATGACATCTTTCCTCTTCAGCACTTTGAAGAGGTCCTTGACTGTATATTTTCCCAATGCAAGATATCCTTAGATTTCTTGAATATTATTAATAACCATGAATATTGACTGTGGATCCAAGTAAGATGAAATTGTTGACAAAAATCAATCTTTTCCCCATCTATGATGTTGCCGATTGGCCAGTGATAAGATTTTTGTTTTCTTGATGTGGAGATGTAATCCATATTGAAGGCTGTAGTCTTTGATCTTCTGAAGTAAATGCTTTAAGTTTTGTTCACTTTCTACAAGGAAAGTTGTGTCATACGTATGAAGCAAGTTGTCTGTGACTCTTCCTCCAAATCTAATGTCACATTCTTCTTAATACAGTCCAATTTCTCATATTATTTGCTCAGCATACAGACTGAAGAGATAATGAGAAAGGATAAAACCCCGACAAACACCATTCCTAATTTAAAACCCTGCAGTGCTCCTGTTCTGTCCGGACAACAGCTTCTTAGTCTAAGCGTAAGTCTCGCACAAGGCAGGTACTGATAATATTCCTATTTTGCAAATGAGGAACCTGATATTCAAATGATATCTATTGCCAAAGGTCACTTCCAGTAAGTGAGAGAGTCAGAATTCAAATGCAGGCAACCTAAGTCCAAATAGTTAGGCAAGTACCTAGCATATAGCAAGTAGGGGACAAATGGCACCAATGGAGATTATAAACAGTGTTTCTGCTTTGTTTAATTTTGAACTTCATGAACTCTGTTGTTGCTGAAGGAGCTTTGATGGTGCAGTGGTTAAGCTTTCATCTGCTAACTTAAAGGATCCTTGTTCAAGCTCACCAGATGTTCCCTGGAGGGAGATGCAGTCTTCTACTTCCCTGAAGACTCCAGCTGTGGAGACTCTACTCTGATTCATAAGATAGCTATGAGCTGGAGTTGTTTCAACAGCAGCAGGTTTCCTTTTTAATTCGTCTTGTTGCTGAGAATATACACAGCAGAATAAACGGCAATTCTATAGCCTCTTCACGTACAAATGAGACACTCCTTGTATTATCACTCTCCTTTTCTGAGGGGCTCCTCCCTTATTAACATAAATTCACTGCCCCTTAAGTTTCCTAGCTAATCATATTGCTTGCTGTCAATGTGATCCCCTATGTTGTTGCTAGGTAGGGGCCACCACGTCAGCTAGGACCTTTAGGACCCTATGCAACAGATCTGAATCTTGCCCTATCCTGTACTATTTTCACTATCTCTGATATAGATCTTAAAAGAACATAATATCTTTCCTCAACACAGAGAAAAAGATATATGCAAAGCCAAAAGCCAATACTATTCTCAGTGGGAAAATATTAAAAGCATTTTCTTTGCAAACATGGACCAGACAAGGATACCCACTGTCACCATGTCTATTCAATATTATATTGGAAGTACTTGCTAGGACAATACAACAAGAGAAGGAAATAAAAGGCATCCAGAATGGCAAAGAGATGGTTAAACTGTCACAATATGGAGATGATAGGATAGTATACACAGAAAACCCAAAAGACTCAACCAAAAAACCATTAGAGCTAGTAGAACAATTTAGTAGAGTGGCAGGATTGAAGATCAATATCCAAAAATCAGTGAGATTCCTCTCCAGTAACAAAGAGAACTCAGAAAAGGAAGCCAAGAAAGCAATACCATTTACAAAAGCCAAACACAAATTGAGATACTTGGGAGTGAACCTAACAAAAGACCTGTACAAAGAAAATTACAGAACATTTCAGCAAAACACAAGGAAAGTCCTAAATTAATGGAAAGATGTTCCCTGTTCAAGGATAGGAAGAGTCACTATGGTGAAAATGACAGTCTTACCAAAAGCAATCTACATGTTCAATGCAATCTCAATACAGAAACCAAATTCATTTTTCAAGGCGATCAAAAGGGAAACTGTCAAGTTTATTTGGCGAGGAAAGAGACCCTCGAATAAGCAAAGTATTTCTGAAAAATTAAAATGAAGTGGGAGGTATAGCAATCCCTAACCTCAAAACCTACTACACAACGGTAGTAATAAAAAAAGCATGGTATTGGTACAATGACAGGCACATAGACCAATGGAATAGAATTGAGAAACCAGAAATAAACCCAGCTATCTATGGTCAACTGATATTCGACAAGGTATTAAAATCTATCAAATGAGGACATGACAACCTCTTCAACAAATGGTGCCTGCAAAACTGGACTGCTACATGCAGAAAGCTGAAAACAGGATCCACATCTCACACCATACACAAAAATCAACTCAAGGTGGATCCGACATCTGGGAGTAAAGCCCAAAACCATACAGTTCTTAAGAGACAACTTGGGATCAAGCTTAGATGGCCTAGTCTATGATATAAAGAGACTGCCAAATACAGCCAGATATGCACAATCATGAGAGAATAAAACTGATGAGTGTGACATTTTAAAGATTAAATCCCAGTGCACATCAAAAACATTTTCTAACAGGGTAAAGAGAAAATCTACTGACAAGTAAAAAAACATTTGGCAATATCATTTCAGACAAGGATCTCATATCAAAAGTTTATAGAATCTTACAGGGCCTCCACAGGGAAAAGATTAGTAACAATTACAAAATGGGCAAAAGACATGAAAAGAATTTTCAGAGGAAGATAATTCAAATGGCAAACAGACACATTAAGAAATGCTCCAAATCACTGGCAATAAGAGAGATGCAAATCAAAATCACAATGAAATACCATCTCACGCCACTGCCAGTGGCAAAGTTTAATAGGACAGCAAGCAATAAATGTTGGAGAGGATGTGGAGAGATAGGAACTCTTCTACAGTTTTGGTGAGATTGTAAAATGGCACACAACCACTCTGGAAAGCAGTCTGGCATTTCCTCAGAAAACTGAACATAGAAATTCTGTATGACCCAGCAGCTATTAGACTGCTTGGAATATAGCCCAAGAAAATGAGGACTGAAGCACAAACAAAGATTTGTACATGAATGCTCATACCAGCATTATTCACCATTGCAAGAAAATGGAAACAGCCCACTGTCTAACCACAATCAAATGGATTGAGAAATTACGGTCTATTCACATGATGGAATACTACGCAGCACTCAGGAGCAAATATTCTGTAAATCACGACTTGAGAGGGACTGGAGAACATTATGTTGTTGTTGTTGTTATGTGCCGTCAAGTCCTTTGCGACTCATAGCGACCCTATGCACAACAGCCCTAAACCCTGCTCTATCCTGCGCCAACCGCACC
>NW_006400056.1:2464094-2471279 GCF_000299155.1 Elephantulus edwardii
CAATGAAACACAGATAGACATTCTTCTGGTATTCCCTCTCCGCTTTCAGCCAAGATCCATCTAACATCAGCAACAATATCCCTAGTACCATGACCCCTTCTAAACCCAGCCTGGACTTCCGGCAGTTCTCTGCTGATGTGCTGTTATAATCATTTTTGGATAATCTACTGTATAAGACCATTATTGGAGAAAGAGAAAGAGAACGAGTAAAATGTGTATGAGGATCCAAGGAGGGGAGGGGAGGAGCAGAGGAGTGAGGATGTCCAAGGGGGCAACCACAGGGTTGCACAGTTTGATGGGTAAAAGAAGGGATGGGAAAAGGAAATGGGAAAGATCCGATGTGAAAAAAAATGCATACCAACTTTGTAAGGAAACTAGAATAAAATAAAAATTTTATTTAAAAAATAGAAAAGAAGATAATGCTTAAGATAGGTTTTTTTTCTTGTTTTTTACTGCTGTTGTTGTTATGTTCTATAAGTAGGAATGGACCACGGCTGACCCTCTGGCAGGTTTTCAGAGGTTGTAGATCACATTGGAGAGGAGAGTCCATCTTTCCCCCAAGAGCAGCTGGTGGATTTGAACCTCTTGCCTTTGGGTTGACAACCTAACTCCTTACTACTAGGTCACTAGGGCTTCCAATTTTTTACTAATTAAGCTAAATTGTTGTTTGGCTTACTGACAACCTACAATATGCAGATGGTACAACCTTGCTTGCTTGCTATATACTTCAGAGCAGAGGCCATAACATCCCAGAGGGAAATTAACTGCTTGAACAAATCTTGCCAGTTCCCCTGGGAGGAGAGGGCAGAAGCATTTGGTCCTACCCTGCCCACACTTGACTCAGAGCTATCACCATCAGCATTGTTACAATCTTCCAGCAGTCGGGACGTCTGGTTATCTGGTGAGGTCAGCATGGCGCTCCACACGTCCTCCAGCCCTTGATGCAGACGGACCGACTCCAGGCAGGACGCGGGTCATTCTGCTCAAGTTCAGCCCCCATGATGGATGTGTCTTTAACAGAGGTCAAGGAGGAGATCTGGCAGGTCACGCGCCTCAGGCACCCTTTAGAAGAGCTTTCTGGGCGTTGCCCAACTGGGTCATTTAATATAGATGTTTGTTTAACCAGGAAATGACCTCCTGGTTGAAGGCAGTGTCCAGGGACAGATTTCTGGGAACAAGGTCCTTCCCAGGAGTTGGGGGTGGGGTTACCAGGATCTCTGCTATCAGGTTTGTTTTGGTCTATTTCCTTTCCCCCAGATAAAAGCTGAGGGGTGTTAGTTAACGCTGGGCCCTGGCTGCTTCTCTGTTCTGGCCCCAGATGCTTGATGCCCCTGTCCCAGCCTTGCCTTCTCTTCATCATGCCCACTGGTAATTTCAGCAACGCTGAGACCACAGCAGCCGGGAGGGCAACATTCTTCCTTGGACAATGTTGAATTAAATAGTGGGACAGAAGAGTGAGGAGAGTTGGGTCTTCTTTCTGTGTTTGAGGGGTCCAACTGTAAAATGGGATTGCTTGCCTCCTTCAAGAGGAAAAGTTCTTAAAGCGGGGTGCCCCAATATTCTTTCTGGGTGTCTGTAAGGTATTCTTTACGGTGTGTGAGGCCACATTTTCTTCATATAAGTGAGTCCCAACAGATGAAGGCAGGAGCAGACCTGAGTGTCCAGCATGCCAGACATGTAAGTGGGAAATCAATTCCACTCTTGCTCACTCATTTTTAAAAATATTGTTTTTCTGAGACTGCATTAGTTCACTCAGCATAACGTCCTCCAGCCTCTCTCAATATACGCAGTATTTTTCAAAATCATTGTTCCTGAGTGCTGCATAGTTCTGCATAGTGCTGCATTCCATTGTGTGAATGTACCACAATTTCTCAGTCTCATAAGGACAAACATTGTATATAAGACCATTATTGTAAAACTAGAAGGATAACTAGTATAACATGTATGGTAGTCCAAGGGAGGAAGGGATGGAACAGAGGGGTCAGGATGGGTAGTGGGACATCACAGGGTTGCACAATTTGGTGAGTGGAGGGAGGAGGTAAATGAAATGGAAAAAATCTGGCAGAGACCTGAAAAGACGGAGTAATGGTGGGCATAATCCAGTGGTGATCAATTTTATAAAACACCATGTATGGGAATGATTGTATAAAACATAATGTCAATGAAGGAAAGTGTGAGAGACACATCCCCTCTCCCAATATGTACATTAATGAAACACAATGTATATGAATAATTATACGCATACTAATAAAAATACACAGGTGGGGGGGAAGAAGATGGAGAGGCTGACACTGAAATAGTTCAAGTACCATATTATCAAGAGTCAATGGTAAAGAAGGAAGACGTTCAAACTGCACTGAAGGCATTGGCAAAAAATAATCCCAGGAATCATGGGATACCAAGTGACATGTTTCAAATGACAGATGCAGCCCTGAACATGCTCACCAGTTGATGCTAGGACATTTGGAGGACAGCTGCCTGGCAGAGATCCATATTTGCATCCATTCTCAAGGAAGATAATCTTGAGAATGTATGTGGCAATTATCAAGCAGTATCAATAATATCACAGGCAAGCAAACTCTTGTTGTTGTTATGTGTTGTTGAGTCAACTGTGACTCACAGCGACCCTATGCACAAAAGCTCTGAACCCTACTCTATCCTGAGCCCATCTCACTGTCTCTGGCACAACTACTCTCATTATTACCCCAGTTCCTGTGTCAACCTATCTCATCAGGAGTCTCCTTCTCCTGCACTGTCTCTCCACCCTTCCAAAGATGACGTTCTTCTCTAAAGACTGGTTCTTCCTGGCAACATACTCAAAGTATGTGAGACAGAAGCTTAAAATCTTTGCCTCTAAGGAGAAGTTTGATTTCAATCTCTCCAACACATCCTGTTGAAAATCATTATAAAGTAACTAAAACATTAAAAGACAGAGAACTACCAAAAGTGCAAGCTGGATTCAGAAGAGGTCATGGTGCCAGGGACATCAATGCTCACATCAGATGGATCTTGGCTGAAAGTAAAAAATACAAACAAATACAATCAAGAATGTCTATTTGTGCTTTATTGACCATGCAAAGGCCTCTGATGGTGTGGATCAGAGCAAATTATCCCAGAACGCTTAATTGTGCTCATGCAAAACCTGTACCTAGACCAAGAGGCTATTGTGCCAACAGAGTGAGGGAACAGTACATAGTTTAAATTAAGAAAGGAGTTTATCAGGGTTGAATCCTCTCTCCATACCTACTCAATAAATTGTGTTGTTGTTGGGTTCCATCAAATCAAGTATGACTCCTAGCAACCCTATGAACAGCAGATCTAAACCCAGTTCTATCCTGTGCCATCTTCACACTTCATGACACACTAGAGCCCACTGCAGCAGTCACTATGTCATTCCACCTGGTCAAGGGTCTTCCTCTCCTTCACTGACCAGAATCACGTCCTTCTCCAAAAAGCACTCCAGCTGCACCCTCTCCAAGGTACATATCTTCTTTTGGCTGCCCATGGGATGTTCAGTGCTCTTCTCCAAAGTCATACCTCAAAGGAATTAATTTATTTTTTCTGTCATCATTATTCACTGTCCAGCTCTCAAATGCACAACAAGTGATTAGAAAGACTACTGCCTGAAACAGAGGCATCTTAGACCTCAAACTGACATTACCCCTCAATAATTTGGAGAGATTCCTAACTGCATCTACTTATTTCCTGACTCCAGTACCAAGAGTGTTAATTGTGGATCCAAGTAAGAGGAATCTTTTCCAATCTCTTCTCCAACTATCATGATGTTGCAGTAAGAATGTCTATTTTCTTGAAACTGAGATGCAATCCATGATGAGCAAATTATTTGAGAAACTGGTCTCTATAAAGAATAACGAAGCATCAGTACCAGCAGGAGATTCATCAATAACCTGCATTAGGCAGATGATCCAACCTTGCTTACTGAAAGTGAGGAGAGCTTAAATATTTCATCTCAACATGAAAAAAAATAAATTCTCATCAATGGACCAACAAAATGATAAATGGAGAAAAAAACTGAAACTGTCAGTAACTTCATCTTAGTTGGATCCATAATAAAAAATTTTGGTTCCATCAATCAGAAGATCAGCAGACATAATGTTCTGGGAAAAGTACAGTCAGGGGCCTCTCCAAATAACTGAGAAGCAATGATGTCAATTTCAAGCCTAAGGTGTACTCTATTCAGGCCATGGTCTTTTCAATCACTTGCTATGCATCTGAGAGCTGGACAATGAATAAGGAGGCCAGAAGAACTGATGCCTTTGAGCTGTGGTGCTGGAAAAGAGTGCTGAAGATCCCATGGACTGCCAAAAGAATAAAGAGATATGCCTTGGAGAAGGTGCAGCCAGACTGCTCCTTGGAGTCAAGGATGATAAAGCTTCATCTCACATATTTTGGGGCATATTGCTAGGAGAGGTTATACTTTGAAGAAAGACATCATACTTAGTAAGCGGGAGGGTCAGTGAAAGAAAGGAAGACCCTCAATTAGATGGACTGACACAATAAGTCCAACAGTGATCTTGAGTATGTCAGAGATGCAAGGATGGCACAGAACACTGATCCATTGTTCTACTGTCACTACAGGTCATACTTAAGACAATGGCACCTAACAAGAACAACAACCACCAACTTCAGCCGTCTGATATTGATCAACCACGCAACCAGGATACATTAATAATAACTGATGACTAGAATGCAAAAGTTGGAAACAACAAAGAAAAATTGGGTATTGAACACATGGACCTAGAGACAGAAATGAGGTTGGCAACCAAACAAGTTTTGTACAATCTTTGACTTATTCCTTGCAAATACCTTTTGTATAAAACATAAGTGGTGACTTTACATATGGACTTCACCTGACGGACTACACAGGAATCAGACTAACTACAACTGTGGAAAAGTTCAGCAGTCAAATCAGTCCTGGTGCTGACTGTGGAAAAGACCATCAATTATTCATGCACAGCCTCAAATTGAAGTGGAAGAAAAGTAAAACAAATCCACAAGAACCACAATACGACCTTAGGTCTATCTTACCTGAGTTTAAAAACCATCCCAAGAATAGATTTAATTCTCTAAACGCTAAAGAATGAAGAGCAGATGAGCTGTGGGATGACATTGAGGATAACATCTAGGCATCTATAAAGAAAGCAAAAGGTCTTGATGGAAGTGTAAAATGGTGCAAACACTATGGAAGGCTGTATGGTGCTTTTTCAATAAGTTGCAAATAGAAATACCATTTGACCCAGCAATTCTACTACTGGGAATTTACCCTAAAGAGACCATAACTGTCACGCAAGCAGATACATGCACACCCGTGCTTATCGCCACTTTGTTCACAATAGCAAAGAGCTGGAAACAACCCAAATGCCCATCAACAAGCGAATGGATAGAAAAGCTGTGGTATATTCACACAATGGAATACTATGTAGCATTGAAAAACAAGGAACTCATGAAATATTATGCAAAATGGATGACACTGGAGGACATTATGCTGAGTTAAGTATCTCAGTCACAAAAGAACAAATATTGCATAGGGCCACTGTTGTAAAACAGGACTGACATCGGGTTTG
The DNA here is from genome assembly GCF_000299155.1 of Elephantulus edwardii. Taxonomy (NCBI): domain Eukaryota; kingdom Metazoa; phylum Chordata; class Mammalia; order Macroscelidea; family Macroscelididae; genus Elephantulus; species Elephantulus edwardii. The sequence continues at coordinate 2,469,680 of NW_006400056.1, forward strand.
AGGGAAGACAGAGAAGGAGGGGCACAATTACCTATACTGCATTGAAACAGATGAGGGAGAGAACCAGTTAAAAGGGATTTATGATTAGTTTTTATTGTCATGATAGGAATCCAGAATAAAGGCTGCACAGTGGAGTGGAGTGGACTTGGGGGAGAGATTGCATAACAATGAAAGAGTTTTTCTTTTACTTCTCAAGAAGAGTGAATTGGCCGGGAGGGGGTGGGCAGGGAGAAAAGCACAAAAATGAATGATCGGAAACCCAAGGTTTCATTAAAATTAATTTAAAAATTAATTTTTCTTTAAAAAAGCAAAAGATCACCAGAAATATGGCAGAGAAAGAACCAAAATATATGTCGGAAAAAGACTCTGAAATTTGCTGTATAAAGTTATTGTTGTTGTGTATCATAGAGTCAGAACCGACCTATAGCTGACCCTCCAGTGGGTTTTCAGAGGTAGTTAATTGCAGAGAAGGAGACTGGCCATCCTTCTCCCATGGAGCAGCTGGTGGCCTTGAACCACATGCCTTCAGGATTGCAGCACAGCTTCTTGCCACTAGGCCCCCAGAACTCCCTGCTGTATAAAGTAGAGGTCAAAATATAGGCAAGAAAATGCTCTGTAGATCTTCTATGTTACAAATTACTTTTCTAAATTGTTGTTCCTGAGTGCTGCATAGTATTCCATTGTATACCACATCGTGTACCACAATTTCGCAATCCATTAGTTTGCTGATGGACATTTGGTCTGTTTCCATTTTCTTACTATTGTGAATAATGGTGTTATAAACATTAGTGTACAAATCTCCTTTTGTGTCTCGGTTCTATTTTCCTTGGGGTATATTCCTAGCAGTGGAGTCTCATAAGGACAGACTATATAAGACTATCATTGTAAAAATAGAAGGATAACTAGTAAGATGTGTATAAAGTCCAAAAGGGGAGGGGAGAGGGGTGAGGAGGCTGGGAATCATGGGGTTGCAGAGTTTGGTGGGTGGTGGATGTGGGTGAAGGAATTAGGAAAGATCCAGTGGGGACCTGAAAAGACAGGTTTATAGTGGACATAGATCAATGGTAATTAATTTTATAAAAAACGAATATATGGGAATGATCACATAAAACACAATATATATGAATGAAACACAACACACGTGAATTTTTTATGCAAACCAATATAAAATAAAAATTACTAGCTATTAATTTTTAACAGGCAATTCGATGGCACATCAACAACAACTAATTTTTTTAAAAAATAATCATTTCGGCGAGCTCTGGTGGCCTAGTGGCAGGAAACTGCACTGCAATCCCAGAGGTGTGCGGTTCAAATCCACCAGATGCTCTGCTGAAGGAGGAGGAACAATTAATTGCCTCCGGTACCAGTCAGATCCAATTTGATGGTACACACATAAAATAAATAAATAAATAAAAATTATTTTAAAAAAATAATCATTTCTAGGGAGCTCTGGTGGCCTAGTGGCGAGAAGCTGCACTGCATTCCCAGAAGTGTGTGGTTCAGTCCACCAGATGCTCTGCTGGAGAAGGAGGGGCAATCTCCTCTTGTACCAGTCATATCTGATTTGACCATACACACAAAAAAGAATAAAATTTAA
>NW_006400056.1:2471379-2483193 GCF_000299155.1 Elephantulus edwardii
TTGTTCAAGATTTTGCCCATAGCATCTCTCAGTATTGCAACTTGAGACTTGCATTTATTCTTCAGTTCTTTCTCCTTGAGAAATACCAAGCAAGTTCTTCCCTTTTTATTCTTTCACTCCAGATTTTTACATAATTTATTATAATACATGGCATTGTCTTCTTGAGCTACCTTCTGAAATCTTCAGCTTTTTTACCTCGGTATCTCTTCCCTTTGTTTTGGCTTCTCAACACTTTAATGCAATTTTCATTATTTTTTTAAATGGATGTTAATAATAAAGAATTATTTCTGAGAATCTATGCCTTTTGAAATATTATAGTCCTTTATAGACATATGTTTAACCTACAATGCATGTATTATCTTTGGGAGAAAAAAAGATTAGCATAGCAGCATATTTTACATTTATGTTTATATTATAATTTTTACCTTCTGGCCTATTCCCTACTAAACCTAGCAGATAAGGCATATCAGATAAAACATGTATTTTACTCAAACTCGAATAATTAGTATGATGCATTTGATTTAAGCTGTATAACTGTGGAACTTATTTTTAAAATGTGAACATTTTACATTAAGTTTTCTGGCTTCCAAATGAATGCTTTTTTCTACTAAACAGTCTTTCTGCTTTGCTAATAACATCCACTTACCGAATCACAGCTACTTCCTAAGCAAATACACATAAAATCATACATTTATCATAATTATTTCTAATTTAAAAAAAGCAACAAAGGAAAGAAATACTGAAGCAAAAGAGATGAACAGAAGATTTTAATAGACAACTCCAGAAGACAAAAGCAAATAATATAACAAAATATGTTCTATTATCACATACATGTGTTTTTGAGAGACACAATTCAATCAGCATGTTATTTTGGAAAGCTCTGAATGACACACTAGAAGACTCAATTTCTACTTCTGATTTCTACCTAGAGCTGTTGCAACAGAAATACTCTAAGTCTGTAGCTTGAAGAAACAAAGATTCCTTTCCCACTCTTAAGGAGTCCAGGAGTCTGAATCCTGGGCATCAGCTGTGGGAGAAAGCTTTTTTTGTCAGCTTCTAGCAGTGGTTGGCAATTTTTGGCATTTATAGGCTTGTGGAGGTATCTGTCTATAGCATCTGTCTTCCTCTCCCCACTGGCCTGTGTGTCTCAGTATCCTGCTCTTTTTACAATTCTGCAACAATTATGTTTAGGATCTATTGTACTCTAGTATGATCTCATCAGCACAGCAAAATTCCCAAAATCAAACCAGTTTCTCTAGAGTTGATTCTCACTCATGGTGACTTCACAATGGCAGAGGTGAACTATGTTTCAGAGGATGATCAGCAGTCGACAGTCAGGTATTGTGGGGTCTTGAACTGCAAACCTTTCAGTTAGGAACCAATCTGTGCTGCTCAGAGAATCCACCCATCAAAAGGAGATCTCTGTTTGCAAACAGCGTCTCAGTGCAGGTCCAGGGGTTAGGATTTCACACATTACAGGGTAAGGGGAACACAAGCCCTCCTCAACAGCTTCCAGCTTGTCCAATAAAACAAGGAACAAAGTATCTTTTTCTGCTTTCTCACCTTCTGGAGTGGAAGAAAGCAGCTGTGATTGTGAGTGGTCAGTTCCTACTGCTGGACAACAGGAAAAGGTAGAGATGTCGGCACATGGCATATAGAGAATGCAGGCTTCCTGTTCTCATCAGCTCACTCTGGTTTGAGAAAACGAGTCACACAATCTTGAAAAGCCAGGGAATGGCTGATTCCATGCCTTGGCCCTACCTTTTCTCCCTTCCTGTAAACTCTCCTTGTCCTTTCCACTTAACAAGGCTCAGCTCAAGTCCCACCTCCTCCTGGAGGCCTCTTGGTTTTTCTGGCTCTGCAGACACACAATGCCCATATTACGTATAGCTTGGCTCACAAAACTGACCATGTAGGGGGCTGCCGCCTCACAACTGGCATGAGGAGTCTTCCTTCTTTGACAGGAGAGGCCACTTTCTTCACCTCTGGGTCCCACAGCTCTGAGTATTCACCGTGAGCTAGGTGCCTGGTGGCACAGACACTTCAAACCTCACTGAGTGCATGGATTTCTGGGATCTATGTTTTCGTTTCTTAGTGCTGTTATAACATGAAAAAAACACAACCACCTCAAAACAACAATACCCACTGGCATCAAGTCACTTCCAATTCATGGTGACCTGGGATTCTGGGGCTATTAATCTTTATGGGAGAAACTGCCTTTTAAAAAAAAAATATTACTGTTGTTAAGATTCAAACCACAGACCTTCAGGTTAGTGGTACAACACATAAAGCACCAGGCCAGTTAATGCCTTTAAACTGTGTTGCTTGCAAAGAAAAGGGAATATACTAGGGACTGCTAAAAGAACAAACAAATCTGTCTTAGAAGGCGGGCAGCCAGTGCTCCTTAGAAGCAAGGTTGGCGAGACTTCATCTCCCATACTTTGGACATATTATTAGCAAGGCCAGTCCCTGGAGAAGAAGGTTATGCTTAGAAATGTAGAGGGTTAGCAAAAGAGAGGAAGGCCTTCAACAATGCAGACTAACACAGTGATTGCAACAAAGGGCTCATGCAGAAATTATGAAAATGGCGCAGGACTGGGCAGGATTTGTTTGCTGTACATTAAGTCGATGTGTGTCAGAGCCATCTCAACAGCACCAAACCACATAACAGAAGTACCACAGATGTATGGCATTAACAATTAGAAATAGGCTCTCGTAGTTTAGGGAGCAAGAAGTCCAAGTTGAAGGTAATAGCGCTAGGGAAAGTCTTTCTCTGTTGGCTCTTGGGGAAGCTGTTAGTCTCCTTTCAATATCTATGGGATGATGTACCTTGGAGATGTCCTCTTGTCTTGGCATCAGTCTTGGCCTGTGGAGAACTTTGATCCAAAAGACATGCCCTGCTCCCAGCTCTTCTTTTCTAGTGGCACTGAGATCCTTTTCTGTTTACTTCTTTGTCCTTTCATCCTTGTAAACTAAAACATGATGCAGGGCACGTCCCAGTGAAATGTCCCCTACGTTGGATCAGGGTGGTAACTTGTATACGAACCCTGTCTATGAATCAAAAAAATGAAGCCTCCTCATGAGGAAACTCTGGTGACTTAGTGGTAAGGACTCAAAGGTGCGTAGTTTGAATCAAACAGCTGTTCTGTGGGAGAAACACAGGCAGTCTCGTCCTGTGTGACCTACTGCTTCTGAAAACCCACTGGAGGGTCAGCTAGAGGTCAGTTCCAGCTCGACAGTATAACAACAATCCTAAATAACATAACCTAATTTGCCTCATTAATCAAGCTTACGTTCCTTCTGACCACTGAGTCACAAGTGACTCACTTGACCCTTCACTAGGTTTCTGAGACTATAAACTGCACAGGGAAAGACTGACCATCTTTACCCCAAAAGCTCAATAATAACGAACTCAAACCATCTGAGAGGTTCAGACCTTGTATGGCATTGCAATGCCCTACAGGCAAGGCCAACAGGGCTCTTGCCTCATTAACAGAGGTCAGGATTCAGAACACATCACTAAAGGAGAATAATTATGTTACATCACATCCTAGGGATGATTACATCATCACATAGCTGCCAAATGACATCACCTTCTAACTGCCGCACCACTGACTATCATAGAGTTGTCACATGTTTCGGAAGACATAATTTTAACCATGACATTTTTTTTGCATGCACAAACTGGTTCAGAGACTGTGCGGTGCATCTTTAAGATCCTGTGTGGTGCTGATACCCGGTCCAGAATGGAACTGACATAGCAAGGTTGTAAAGTCTTTACAGATAATAAATGCCACCATGTCAGAAAGAAGAAAGTGAGCGTAAGTCCTCATGGTCCACAGTTGCAACACAACTGAGGCAAAATTTAGACTCAGCAGAGAGGACACTCAGTCTCAGAATAAGCTCCTTCAGAATGAGGGGTCCTAATTGTCCCCAGACTCCTCAAGCCTCCAAGCCGTCAGAGATGCTGGACAACGCTGTAAGACACACACACATGTCCAGGATGCCTTCTGGACCCTCTAAGCCCTGTTCTCACCTGCCCCTTCGGTTCTGAGGGTCCCTTCTCCTCTGCTGATGCTGTACCTTGAAAGGCCTCCTGTCGTGCCACATGAAAATACTTCAATCTCTGCCTGGTTCCTGGGAGCCAATGCAAAGCATAGGAAGAAGAGAAGCTCCAAGGGCAAAGGTCCAGACGTGCGCTTAAAAAGAGCACATACTTTATCATTTTGATTTTTCTAAGTGTTCCAAGGTTGATCTTGGCATATTGTTTGGCAGGACAAGTGACTGAATGTCTATGTGTCATGTTCGTATTCACTGAATTAAAACTAAACCGTGATACCATAAAAATGATTTTTCTTGTGTTCTTCATACCCTATGATCTTATTTTCAGGTTTTGAATTTATTAAGACTAAAACGTTCAAATGCTTTTGATAACTCTCAGAAGCATCTACATGAGTTGGAATCCCACAGGGATCAAAAACAATCTCTGTCAATTTCTCGTATATTTTTTCCTAGAGAGATATTTTAAAGTAACTAATTGATGTCATGATTTGTAACCAAAAAATGAGGACTGGATTTTTCAAAAGAAAAGTTTAAGTATTTATTGGTGCTATGGATCTTGAGACATTCATGAACAATACTTTTGTGTGCACTGTAAAAATACGTGTGCCAAAATTATAATTTATTAGCTTCTTAATTTTGTAATGCTCAATTCTGTTTGAATAAAGTGTAATCGCTACTGGTTTTATATTAAAAAAAAAAAAAGAACACACAGAAGTCATTTCTGCTTCCTTCATGATGATCCCTTGCCAGTACCCCAGGTTTTTGTTGAATTTTACTTGGTCCATGATTAAGGTATGGTGATAGAAGATGGGATGTTAGGAATTTAAATTTTTCAAACACATCCTCATAAAAACATCAGAGAAACAGACTGGGGAAGAAGGCAAAAAAAGATGAGCTTAGCTCGAAAGGTGATGAATTTGGGGTATCTGCACGGGCCTCTAAGAACTACCCAAAAAGGTAGCACGAAGCTTGAGTGTGCAGTTTCAGAGGCCAGCCAGGCCTCAGAGTCAGCTCCATGAATGTCAGCTGCATAATGCTGGTAAGCTGGTTTGGACTGGACACTGGGCAAAGGGCATGGAATGAAAGCCCAGGATGGGGAGGCCAGGCCTTAGAGAGCACATAGTGTGGAGGAGGAGGAGGCAGGGCTGGGTGGTCAGAGAAGTCAGGAGAGGCATGGAGAGGATGGTGTCAGTGAATTCCAGGGTAGAGGACAGGAGCATCAGGGCTAAGCAGCAACTGGAGGGACCATGTCTGGGTGGATGTGCAGGGGGTCCCGCCTGGGAAGGAAGTCTGTGTCCTGGATGTCAGGAGGATGACAGAGATCCAACAACAGCAGTGAGGAAGGAGGAAATATAGGGAAGACAAGGATGTGCCTGCGGGTGTGTGAAAACTTAGAGGCCCCTCCAGCTCCATTTACCTTCCTTCTATGTTCTGGTCTCTCACTTTGCATCCTGACCTTGCATTCCTCCATCTTAGAATGTTCATGCCTACCCCAGTGCCTTTGCACCTGCTGTTCTATCTACTTTCCAGTAGTGTAGACCATCGAGAGTTGCCCTGCTGACCCAAAGGTGAAGCCTTTCTGATGGTTCAAATTCACCAGCTCCTCTGACAGAGAAATATGAGCCATCTCCACCCATGAGCCTTACAGCCTTTGAAACACACACTGCAGGGTCAGCAATGAGTGGGTTCTGACTTTTTGTTGTTCATCAAGAAAGCCTTCCTTGATCTTATCTAAGATCTCCTCACTAACCCCAGGCACTCTGTCCTCCATCACTTTGTGATTTTCTTTTAACAGAAAACATAATAACCGAACTTAAAAAGCTAATAGCTTTTCTGGCTTATCCATCCCCTTTTCTAAACCCTAACACAGCAGGCACATGGTCTGATTTGTTTCTGTTGTACTTTCAGACCTCAGATGAGTGCCTGGCACACAGTAGGCGCTCACTGAATAATTTTTTTAAAAGTTGTGATTTTAACAAAAGTTTACAGAAAAGCTGGATTTTCATTCATCCTTTGTTGCATAATTTCCTCCCTCTCACTCCCTTACCTCTCCCTTGGTTCACTCTGCAATGCACCTCAAATTACATGCTTCTAAAATGAGTAGGTTTATGCCGAAGCAAGAGGAAGGATGGCAAGGGGCTTAGTAAACACAGAGAGGAGCTGCAACCAGGGGAGGAAGCTGGTTCCAGAGAGTAGGTGAAACTGCTTTCCAAGAACGGGGAGAACACGGCTGCAGCCTGAGGAAGTAAACAGAGGTTGGGATCTCCTTCCTCAATGTCAAGGAGAAGCAAGCATCTGCAGAGAAGCCCACATGCACCTTAGTCTTTAAATGGAAAAGTCTGCAGCATTTCAACCCAGCTAGGGACTGGTCCAGGTGAGCTCTGGTGGCCTAAGGGTAGCAAGTTGCTCTGTAACTCAAAGGTGCAAAGTTCGAATCTCCCAGCTGGTCTGAGGGAGAAAGGTAGTCAATCTGCCCTCACTTGATTTATAACCTCTGAAAACCTACTAGAGCGTCAGAATGGAGTCAGTTCTGACTGGAAGACTCGAGGAGACAAGAGACAGGGACTGGTCCAGGGGAATGGCAAGGACCGAAAGGAACTTGTAACCTGGGGTAGGATGTCAAGGCAGGGCTGCAAGTAAAAGGAACAATACTCAGCTCATCTCTGACAAGGGACACAAAGACAACATGGAACCCCAATCCTGGCTGGCGGGGCCCTGGGCAGGACAGAGGTCTCAGGAAGGGCAAGGCATGAGGTCCCTGATGAAGTGATGACATGGCCAGGCAGGGAGCCAGAGGTGTTACGAGTGGGAAGACGGTTCCAGAAGGTAAACAGCTTCCACTCAGGTCAGACAGGGAAAGTGGTGACGAGATTGAGGCTGAGGACAAGCATTATGGATTGAGAGAGTGTGTGTGTGTGTGTGTGTGTGTGTGTGTGTGTGTGTCCCCACCCCCCAACCTGTGTTGGAATCCAGCCCTGACAACCTATAGACGTGACCACACTTGGGAACAGGTTTCTCTTTGTTATGTTAATGAGATCTTATCAGTGAGGATGTGTCCCAAACTTATCACTGCTGAGCGATAACAGATAACAGAAGCTGCACAACCACAAAGGCGAGCAAGGACAAATGGGAAAGGATGTCATGTGGAGATCTACAGGAAATGAGAAAACCAGGGGCCCAGAGAAGCTGAGACAAGGACCTTCTCCCAGAATGAACAGAGAGTCCACTTTCCTCTAGAGCTGGTATACTAAAATTCAGACTGCTAGCCCCCTTACCTGTGAGGAAAGAAATTGTGGTAATCAAGACAAGGGTAGGGGAACAGGTGGGAGAGGTCTTGAGCTCCTGAGCTGGTCTCAGGAGGGCTGGTATTTAAGTTGAAAATCCTCCATTGGTCTGAAAATTAACATCCTAGTAAGGGAGAACCTGCATGCCAGACAGCCTCTAAATGTCTCCTTTCACTATGAGATCTATTTTTAAGGGCTGTTTGGTCTTTCTTTTTCGCCCCTCCTCTTTCCTTCCACCCACACCCTCTATGTGTCTGTGTGTTAGTGGTGCAGGGGTCAGAGGAACAGTAGACGGGCTGGGCTCAGCTTCCTGCCCTGCTCCAGACATCTCTCCCCTACTGGCTTGCTACCCCAAACCATCTGGAGAGGGCAGGGCTCCTCGCCACACCCCCAAACACACCTGCTGAAGTTCCCCAGGAGATTCCACTCACTCTTCAAGTGGCTAGGTCTGCTTTATTGTGAGTGTTTCAAGACTTCCTCCCTTCTGAACCATATGACAAGACTGGGGTGCAGAAAGGAAGGGGTATTGCCTTTAGGAGAAGTAGATTTTTCAGACACAGCACAAGTCACAGAATGATCTTTCTCCCCACTCTGCAAACCACAAACTCCACTCGCTGTTCACATCGCCCTTTGCCCTTACTCCAACGCTTGGTAATTCTGGAACTTTCATTCTTTGAGGGTGCAACCAAGGGTCAATTTAGCTTCACAGCCTCAGTGGGTCAATGAAGCTGGGTCAACAACATTACAAGTTCTCTAAACGACTGATGCATTTCTTTTTTTTTTTTTACATTTAGATTTAAAAATTTTAAAAACGTTGACTACTTCATCAAAGCTTATGAATACCATTTTGTAGACACAAACAAGATTATTCCATGTTCAAAAAACAAGAACTGTCCCAAATGTTATTACTCCACATCCTGCAGGCAAATGCCCAGGCCCCATAGCTCACGACCCATTTGTAACCGTGTCTTCTTCCATTTCCTCTTCACCATCATCATCGGGTCATGGTCTGCACTCTCTGCCGGGTATCTGACCTGACTGTAGTAGCCCTTTCAGTCTCTCCACTTCAGCCAATGTTGATGCATTTGCTATAGCATTCTTAATTGCCTCTACATCACCTGGAGATGCCCCCCCCCCCCTTCTTCTTGTCAGTTGGCAAACCAGCACCTGGATTAAAAGTTTTGTTTCTCCTGGCAATATCCTTTGCAAGTTGTGCGCCCCGTTTGCCCTTGAACATTTTCTATAGCATTATTAATTGTCTATACATCCCCTAGATGCCCCGCCCCCCTTTCTTCTTGTCAGTTGGCAAACCAGCACCTGGATTAAAAGTTTTGTTTCTCCTGGCAATATCCTTTGCAAGTTGTGCGCCCCGTTTGCCCTTGAACATTTTCTCTGCTTCCTGACACTCTTTTAGCTTTACTTTCTGGAAATCCAGTACTCTGACTTGTGGGACTTTATAAATGACATACAGCCTGTAATGCTTCTTATTTGTTACAGGGTTTCTGAGAATCTTAGGTAAGTCAGTGATTTCAGAGATGACAAAGGGTCCAGATCACCCAGCTCCACAAGACTGTTGTTGGTGAGAACGAGCTCTGTCAGACATGGTAGGGAATAGTCAAGTCCCTCACCTATGTGGCATATTCTGTTGTTGTTCACTAATAATGTTTTTAGTCTTCTCAACAGAGGAAAGCCATCCAGTTTTCTGATTTCATTGTCAGAAAAGTCAATAGCATCAAACTGGTCTAAGGTAGCACCTAGATTTTCAATAACAGGAATTTGATAACCACGGAGGTCGAGTTCTCGGTCCCGTACGGCACTGGTGTATTGAGCCGCCTGCTCGATCAGCTCTGCCGTCAGCTTCACCATCTTGCGGACACCTTGGCTTCCCGCTCCACATTTCTTGATATGAACCCTAGAAAAGATACTGCACAGCTTGGTGGCATAGTAGTGTCGAGCTGCTAACTGAAATTTTCAGCTATCTCCCTAGATAGAGAAGAAGAATCGATGCATTTGAATAACGGTGCTGGAGAAAAATACTGACTATCCAAAGACTGTCAGAAGAACAATCTGGTGTGCCTTGGGGAAGTGTGACGGGGGTGCTCCTTAGAAGCAAGGATGGGGAAGTGTTGTCTCACATACCATGGGAATATTGTTAGGAGGGGGCAGTCCTTGGAGAAAGGTGGACGGTCAGCATAATAGAAGAAAACCCTCAAGATGTACTGGCACGATTATAATAGTGGGCTCAAGTATATCAGAGATCATAAGGATGGCTCAGGATGGGGCCAGGCTCAGATCTATAGTTTACTGAGTGGCTATGAGTCCCAGTCAACCAAGCAGCCACTCTGAGGGAAAAATGTAAGGCATCCAGATGCGTTATTCCCTATAATAAGAAGCAGCCCAAATGTCCAACTGCACTGAATGGATTGAGAAACTGTGGTACATTCACACAATGGAATGCTATGCAACACTCAGGAGCAACAATTTTGAAAAATACTGCATAACATGGGAGAGACTGGAAAGCATTATGCTGAGTGAACTAACTCAGTCTCACAAGGACAAATATTGCATAAGACCATTATTGTAAAAATAGAAGGATAACTAGTAAAACATGTAAAGGGAGCCTAAGGGGGAAAGAGGTGGGGGAGAGGGGTAAGGATGGGTAGGAGCAAAACCAAAGGGTTGCAGGTTGCACAGTCTGGTGGGTGGAGAAAGGGGGTGAAGGAAATGAGAAGGATCCAGTGGGAACCTGAAAAGACAGGGAAATGATGGGCAAGGTCTAATGGTGATTCATTTTCTAAAACATAATGGATGGGAATGATTGTATGAAAGACAATGTGAATGAAGACTACTGTGAAACACAATGTATACCAACTTTGTAAGCGAACCAATATAAAACATAATAAACACTGATTTTTCTCTGGGGAAAAGAAAAAAAGAGATAAAGCCTCTGTTGCCATAAAGAGTTAGAGCCATGAGGTAGTTAGGATCAGCTTGACAACAGTGAGATTGGTTTTTATGGTTTCTGTAGTATAAGGAAGTATGAACAAACTCCTGGAAATGCTGTTGTGGGTGGGAGCAAGAGAAACATCGTAATGCCCCTGGTCAAGGAAATAGCTAAAATTTATATTAAAAAAACCCCCAAACAACCAAACCCACAAAATAACGCAAATGAAAAACAATGCATCAAACCCTGTGCCCAAAGTATGTAAGATGGGGCTTCAAAATCCTAGACTCCAAGGAGAAACTTGGTTTTACCCTCTCCAAGACAGACTATTTGTTTTCTTGGTGGTCCAGGATATGTTCAAGACTCTTCTCCAGCACAACTCAAAGGCATCAATTCTTCTAGCAAGTAACTGCTAAGACTATGGCCTGGATCAGGTGCCCCTCAGTCTCTAGACTGACATCACTGTGTCCCAGTACTCTGGAATAATCTTGGCTTATGGCAATTCCTGTATTAAAACCAAACACTGCTCCATGAGGTTTTGCTGGCTATAATCCTTACGGAAGCAGAATACTAGGCCTTTCTTCCACAGTCCCCTTAAGTGGGTCTGAACTGTCAACCTTTCAGTAAGAAGTTCAGCACAAGATACATTTAAAATTATTTCAAGATCCCTTAAATATGTTTAATCCACCAGGAGCTCCACAAGAGAAAGACAGGCAATCTGCTGTGCGATTCACAACCTCTGAAAACCCACTGGAGAGCCAGCCATGATAAGGTTCCAATAGCACAAAACACACAAGAAATACAGAGAGCTGTAAGGGGCACAGTCTATAGGAAGCAGCGGCCCTGGAGCCATGGAAATTACGATTTACAGCAGCGGAAAGTCTGCTGGAGGGGCAGTTGTGAGTCAGTTCTGAATTCACTTGATAGGAATGAGTCCTAGCTTTAGAAAAATCAACAGCACATTCATTAAATGTATTATCACTTAGCAATAAAAGCTTTAAAAAAGAGAATAAAACAAAAATGTATCAACAAAGAGCACTGGTGGCACTACAGTTAAGCATTCATCTGCTAACTGAAAGTTTGGTGGTTTGAACCCACAGTGGGTGAGAATCAGGTCTTTTTGGCCCCTACAAAGACTTACAACCTAGGGAATCTTCTTCCAACAGTTCTGTTGTCTTACAGGGTCATTGTGAGTTAGAAACAACTCCATGGTACAAAACAACATGCATAAATATGAGAAAATATCTAAGAATACAGTAAAGTTACCACATGACTTGTATATTGTTGTTGTTGTTATGTGCTGTCGAGTCGCTTGCGACTCATAGCGACCCTATGTACAACAGCCCTAAACTCTGCTGCTCTGTCCTGTGCCAATCGCACTGTCTCCGACACTCCCATCCCGATTATCCCAGTCACTGAATCAATCCAACTCATAGAGGGCCTTCCCCTCCTGTGCTGTCCCTCCACCCTCCCAAGCATGATGTCCTTCTCCAAGGACTGGTCTCTCCTCACAACATGTCCAAA
>NW_006400056.1:2483293-2497081 GCF_000299155.1 Elephantulus edwardii
CAATACTCTTCTCCAGCACCACAGCTCAAAGGCATCAATTCTCCTTCTATCCTCCTTGGTCATTGTCCAACTCTCTGATGCGTAACAAGTGATTGCAAAGACCATGGCCTGTATCAGAAGCACCTTAGTCTCCAGAGAGACACCATTGCTCTTTAGTACTCTGGAGGGGTCCCTAACAGCATAGTTTGATATAAAAAGGGAAAACAACCCAATTCCACAATCTCTTTTATACTCATATTATGTATGTATGACGACTACAGAGGGAAAGTTCTAGAAAGATATACCCCCAATTGTATATTACAGTTACATTTGTGAGGTCCCAGGGATTAGGAATACATGTTTAAGGAGACTTGAATCTTTATCTATAATGCTGTAAACTCTGGTAGCCTAGTGGTAAGGAACTGTGCTGCCAACTCAAAGGCACACAGTTCAAATCCACTGCCACTTCAGAGCAATCCCCTCCTGTGTGCTTTGCTGCTGTTGTTGATTGCCGTCAAGGTGAGCATGACTCATAGCAACCCCATAAACAAAAGACCTGAAGTCTTTCAATAAATATCGCTTCTCAAAGATCATAGTTTCCAGAGGCATGCTGTTTAAGACGTGGATGCCATTTCTGCTTCCAACCTGTGTGCTTTGTTGTTGTTGTTGTTAAGTGCTGTCGAGTAGTAGATGACTCATAGGGACCCTATGAACAAAAGACCTGGACACTCGTATAACTTTCATCTTTTTTCTAGGTTCATAGGGTTTCCGGAGGTAAGCTATTTCAGAAGTAGATGCCACTCCTGCTTCCAAGCTTTTTAAATCAGGGAGCTCCACCAAACACTGTCCACCATACGTGACCATTATTGCATTTGACACGTCAGTGTCACAGTGTTCAGCTTTACAGCAACAACGAGTTACCTTTGAACAGCAAGTGGACAGAGTAGGGCTATAGGACCTAGAAGAATGTTTGACCGAAAACAATTAAAAACAGGCCTGAAGGCCACAGATTAGAGTCACCCACCTCTGAAAATCTCCTGGAAGGTCAACTACAAGCAGCTTGCTGGTTCTGATGGCATGTAAAATTAACATAATCAGTTGAACTTGGAGAAACTATGAAAGTTATACAAGTGTTCAGGTCTTTTGTTCATAGGGTCGCTATGAGTCGTCTACGGCTTGACAGTACTTAACAACAATCAAAAGGTTAGGTGTTTGAGTTCATCCAGGGTCACCTTGAAAGAAAGGCCTGATAAGTTACAGCTGAAGCAGCAGCCACTGAAAATGCTACAGAACACATACTGTTTCACTTGGACACACACGGGGCCGCCTTGAGCCTGGCAACTTGATTGGTAACTGGGCTTTTAAAGGTTTAATATTTTACAAGGAGAATGCAGAAAAGTGTGATTTATGCAATTAAATTTTAATTTTTTAAAGGAGATCTCAACATTGATAGATTTATAAAGAAAAACAAGAAAGCAGAGGACAGATATTCTCAATTCCATTCTGTAGGTAAGAAGACTGGAGCCCAGAGATGAAAGTGACAGGCCATGAAGCCAGAGATTTACTTAGACACCTCTCTGCTCTTAGACTCATAGCGGACTCTCGTCTTGAACAACGCTGGCATGCACTGGCTTTGATTGGCTCTTTACTTGGCTCTTGATCTGGCAGGAATAATAGGGACTATATTCCTATACAGGTGCTACTACAGTTCATGATCCCTGGCATCGTGATGGTGAGGCCTAAGGGATGCTGGTCTAGAGACTTCTTCTCACACTCTCACCCCAAAGGTTAGAGCTTCATTCGTTTTTTAAAATGTCAGACATTATTCCAAGTCTTCTTAAGACTCATTACACTCATTTCAAATCTAACTGCTGTTGTAATTGGCTGTTTAGATTGTAACTCACAGTGACCATATGATCAATAGCTCTGAATCTGCCTTATTCTGAGGCAACCTCATCATCTCTGACACACCTCACCCCACTGCCATAATCACTGTGTCCAAGGTCTTCCTTTCCTGCACTGACCCTCTACCCTTCCAAGCATGATATTATTCTCCAAGAACTAGTCCCTTCTGGCAACATGCCCAAAGTATGTGAGAAGGAGTTTCAAAATCCTTGCCTCCAGGTAGCAACCTGGTTTCGCCCTCTCTAGAACAGACATTTGTTCTTTTGGCAGTCCATGGCATGCATGCTCAATGCTCTGCTCTAGCACCACAACTCAAAGGCATCTATTATTCTGTCGTCCACCTCTCAGAGGCACGGCAAGCAATTGAGAAGACCATGATCAGGCACACCTTAGTCTCTAGACTGACACCATTGCTCTTTAGCACTCCAGAGAGATTCTTGACAGCAGACTTTCCTAAAGCAACTCGTTTTTGGATTTCCACAAATCAAGATAGGCACTATTATTTTTATGCCAATTTTACAGATAAGAAACAGAAGACTACATAGATTAAGTATGCTGCCCAAGTTTCACAGCTAAGTAAGTGGCAGAGGTGGGCATGACCCTATTATCCACTATGCCACTGGTGGTGTAGTCTAGAAGAAGTTGTGCTATTCACCCAAAAGTGACACTTCTCTGGTAATTCAAGTCCACCTTCGAGAAAGATGGGTGACCTCTCCCTGTTTGAGTTACAGCCTCAGAAAACCCAGCGGAGAGGGAGCTATACATCAGTTCCAACTCAGTGGCAATGAGTGGGTGAGTGACCTGCTTATTGAAAACTTCTTGTTCCTAGTGATATCGATGCAGAAGATCAGATTTGGGAAGTTGACTCAGATAACCACCAAAACCTAGGGGTCTAGTACTTGGGGTCTTCACAATGACCCTGGGCAAGTCAAACTTATTCTTCTTCCACTCCGCTCTGCGTCTTCAATTCCAAAACAACAGATAATTACTTTGTCACTACTATGTGCCCAGCGATTTCACATCCATGTCCTCGTTCAACCCTCTCACATCCCAATAGTTAGTATGAACGTCCCCATTTTAGAGACAGGAAAACAAAAGAGACACAGATGGTCTCAGATGAAGGTTCAAGGAGAGGCCCGTAAGACTGGTAGGAACCACTATGGGGTAGGGATCACTGAAAGCCAATGGGAGGTACTGCTGCTCCATGGGCCCATCCAATCTTCTGGGAAAGAGCAGACCCAACTCCTGCTTCAGAGTGGGGACCAAAACTCAAATGACAGTATTTTTCTGCACTCAAATTCCATGACTCCAAGGATTCTCAAGTGACGTAGTCTGTGGGAGATGGGTTGGTAATCTAAAGGGTAAAATCCACCAGCGACTCTGAGGGAGAAAGAGGAGCAATCTCCTCCCATTTAATTTATAGCCTCTCAAAAATGCAGTGGCGGTTCTGCTTCTGCTATGATCAGTTCCAACTCCACAGCAATGACTTGGCTTCTGGCTCTGACCAACTCCACCACTAGCTGGTGTGTTGCTGACTCTGAGGTATGGTGATCAGGTGTGTGTGAGCGTAGAATTCCTCACTATAGGATTTTTAACAGCTGTCATGTGGCATCAGGACTGGAGGAAGACTCATCAACAATCTGAGTTATGCAGATGACACAACTCTGCTTGCTGAAACTGAGGAGGACCTAAAGTGCTTACTGCAGAGGATCAAGGACTGCAACCTTCAATATGGATTGAAGCTCAACATCAAGAAAATAAAGATTCTCACCACTGGGACGGTTGACAGCATCATGATAGATGGTGAAACAGCTTTAGTTTTGCTTGGCGCCACAATCAACTCTCTTGGAAACAGAAGCCAGGAAATAAAAAGACAAATTGCATTGGGAAAGCCTGCTGTCAGAGACCTCTCCAATGTACTGAAGAGTAATGATATCAGTGTGTAAACTAAGGTGTGTCCGATCCAGGCCATGGTCTATGCAATTACTTGCTATCCATCAGAAAACTGGACCATGACCTGGGATTACAGAAGAAGAATCAATGTCTTTGAGCTGTGGTGCTGGAGAAGAGTATTGAATATACCATGGACTGCTAGTAGAGCAAACAAGCTTATCCTAGAGAGGGTTAAGCCAGGCTGCTCCTTGGAGGCAAGGATTCTGAAGCTTTGTCTGATATACTCTGGACATGTTACAAGGAGGGACTAGTCCTTGGAGAGGGACAACATGCTTGGGAGGGTGGAGGGACAGTGCATGAGAGGAAGACCCTGGATGAGATGGATTGATGACGTGACTAGGGTAATGGGGGTAGGTGTGTCAGAGACAATATGATTGGCACAGGATAGAGCAGAGTTTAGGGCTGTTGTACATAATGTTGCTGAATCTCAGGCAACTCGACAGCACATAACAACAACAATAATATCTTTTTTAACTTTCAAACATATTAATTATATTTCCAGCTCTAAATGGGCACCAATAATTAAAATTTCCCCTACAGAAATTCACAATTCCCTGTGAATGTGGAGAATAGAGGATATTTATATATATATATATGAAGTCCATCTGATTACCACACTGCAAAGACAACCAACCTTGGATTTGGAGAGATCACACCCATTTTTATGTTCTCAGACCATGAATCATTTGCTAGCAGTGTGACCTTTGAAGCTCACTGTCCTCAACTATAAAACAGGAATGAAGCCACCTCACCACTGATGACACATGTGGAAGCACTGAGGATAGTGCCAGCAGCTGGCAAGTGCTGACTCTATCTACACAAAGACAAGTGGGCTAGCAGTGAAGCGGAGAAGGGGCTCAAGAAGAAAAGAGAAGGAACTGAGTGGAAAAGTAGGGCTCCCGTGAAAAGAGGCAGGAACCTTATTAAGTGTCCCCCAGCATTTGGTACATTATCTAATGAAAACACTGCACCAACAAATGAACTTGTAAAAGCAATCAATTGTATGGATGAAAAAAATACCCGAAAGGTTTTACCCCGTCTCAAACGCCTGGTCCATGCCAGGCACTTGTGCTAGAGCTTCGATCTGTAATAGTCGCCTCTAGTCAAGGGAAGGAGGTGACTGAGAGTGGAGGCTAAATCAGAAGAAGTGGCTTGGAGGAGGTCAGCTGTGCGGGAGACGATGGACCCCGGTCGTGGCATCAACTCATTCAAAGACAAGGGAGAGGTTCCAAAGACAGGATGGGGGAGGCTGAGGTGGCCGCCACCTTCTCAAACCGTGATAGTTCCTGGGTGACGCCACGTACCAGCTGTATAACCCTTAGTGGGTTCTTCACCCCCTCACCTGATTCTGTTTAGTGTGGGAAGCTCAAGGGTGAGGGAGATGATGTCAGTCACAAGGTAAGGACCACGCTCACTGGGTGCACCCAATAAAGAACACAAATCATCATGGTTCTTGATAATCACACATCTTTAGTTTCTGATTCCTCCCCAGAGGCATGAGAGAGGGTGGTGGGCACTGATAAGGGGCCAGGGTCTTCACAGTAACTCAGGACCCAGCTCATCCTCCAGCTTCAGATGAACACCACCTCTCACACTGGCTCTCTCAGCATAATGGAAATGTCAAGGGAATACGAGCTTCTGTGCCTGAAACTGCAGTTAATGAGGCTCGATTATATCTCTAACACAGCCCAACCACATAACGATCCTCACCTTACAGATGGGGAAGGTGAGGCCCAAGGTCATCAGATCTCAGGTCTGCTGGTAACACAGCTCCAGTGCCCTTTGTCACCAAGGGCACGCACTTTCCTTGGCTGGAGCGTGTGAGCAGGACCAGTGCTGCCTGCATCACTAGGCAGGGTTGTGTCTGCCACGTTTTAAATGCTGCAGCTGAGCCACTAAGTGACTTGTCCTGGGTGTCCAGCTCAGGGCAGTCATTTGCACAAACAGTTCCATTCACACTGAGAGGAGGTGTGGCGATCTTTGACCACATCTCCACACTTCCTCTGACCCCTCAAAGCCCACCCTTCTCCTTCCCTGAGAGGTGCCCTACCTTGTTGGTGAGGCTGGGGTCTCTTAGAGCACTCTCCTCCTCCTCTGAGCTCCCCTGCTCTTCATCCGACGTGATGTCCTCTTTAGGGGCTACTGTGGAGATGGGGCAGACCTTGTAGGGCTCTGTGTAGGCGCTGGATAAGAGAGGAGAGACGCAGAATTAGAGCTCTCTGTACAGAGAAGGCACAGGGTAAGTCCAGGATGGGTGGCTTTGGAGAGACAGTGCAAGCCATTAATGAGCGCTTCTGCAGGAACCTAAAAAATGAGTAAGACACAGGCACAAACTTGGTCTTGGAGGGAGACAGACTTGTCTCCATGTTAGATAAAAAAGGCAGACTGGGAACCCAAACCGACTGCTGTGAATGAAGTTGATCCTGAGTCAAGGAAACCCGAGGTGCAACACAGAAGAACTGGCCCCATGAGGTTTTCTGTGCTGAAGCAGGTTACCAGGGGTTTTGGTGCCAAAATCACTAACTAAAGGTTAGAAGTCAAGTATAAATAGTTTGTGCCACCCAGGGACCTAAAGCAGTGAAAGAAAAAAACCTCACTGCCATGACTACTGACCCTCCAGAGGGTTTTCAGAGGCAGTAAACTGCATGGGAGGAGATTGCCTATCCTTCTCCCTCAGAGCCACTGGTGGATTTGAACTGCCAGAGAGATTCAGTGTTTATGTTAGCAGCACAACTTGCTACAGGAGAGCTCCCTAAAGCAATACAGGAAGGTTTAAATAGTTTACTACAAGAATGGGAGGTGCTCAGGGCCAGTTGTTGGTCAGCTTCTGCTTGACTGGCCTCAGCACCTGAATGGGTGAGGTCACACTGTGGAGTCAGCCTTCAAGGTGGCTGCAGTCTTTGTCATGATGTGGCAGACAGAGCCACATGGTGCACGTGCGGATAATAACCCAGCCCCAGCTCTACCATAAGGTACATCAAGGCCAAAACACAGTGTTTCAGTTTCTATCTCCACTAAATGGGGGAAATGATTCCTATCTTACTTTCTTGACAGGTGCCTGAAAAGCTGAGGGAGGCGTGACAACAATCTCATTTATATGCCTGCAGCTACTACAATATTACTACTAATTAATGGCATAAATGTTTTAATTAACAATTATAATCATTCATTAATACTATTTGACTATATAGATCACAACAAACTGTGGTTGATTCTGAGAAGAATGGGAATCCAGAACACTTGATTGTGCTAATGCGAAAACTATGCTTGGACCAGGAGGCAGTTATCAGAACAGCGAAAGGAGACACCTCATGGTTCAAAATTGGGAAGGGTGTATGCCAGGGTTGTGTTTTATCTCCTTATCTTTTCAATCTACATGCAGAACAGATTATTCAGGAGGCTGGGCTCTATGAGGAGAAATGTGACATCAGGATTGGAGGAAGACTCATCAACAATCTGCGTTATGCAGATAACACAATCCTGCTTGCTGAAACTGAGGATGAACTGAAGCTCTTGCTGCTGAAGGTCAAGGACTGTAGCCTTCAATATGGATTGAGGCTGAATATCAAGAAAACAAAGATTCTCACCAGTGGGACGATTGGCAACATCATGATAGATGGTGAAGAGATTGAGGTTGCTAACCACTTCAGTTTGCTTGGCTCTACAATCAACACTCTTAGTATCAGCAGCCAGGAAATTAAAAGATGAATTGCATTGGGAAAGTCTACAATCAGAGATGTTTCCAAAGGACTGAAGAGTAACAATGTCAGTCTAGAGACTAAAGTGTGCCTGATACAGGCCATGGTCTTTGCAAACTACTTGCTATGCATCAGAAAGCTAGGCAATGACTAGGGATGACAGAAGGAGAATTAATATCTTTGAGTTGGAGAAGAGTACTGAATATACCAGGGACTGCTAGGAGAACAAACAAGTTCATCCTGGAGAGGTGAAGCCAGGCTGCTCCTTGGAGGCAAGTATTCTGAAGCTTTGTCTGACATACTTTGGGCATGTTGCAAGGAAGAGGCATCAGTCCTTGGAGAGGGATGTCATGCTTGGGAGGGTGGAGGGACAGTGAAAGAGAGGAAGATCTTCGATGAGATGGGATTGATTCAGTGACTGAGGTAATGGGGGTAGGTGTGTCAGAGACAGTAAGATTGGCACAGGATAGGGCAGGGTTTAGGGCTATAGGTGACTCAACAGTACACAACAACAATAACAGCAACATTAATAATGTAATTCAGTACATATTTATGAACTGTCTGTTCTGTTCCAGGCACGGGGCTAGGTACTGGGTAAACAATAGTGAATGAAGGGATAAGGTTCCCCTAGCTTCAAAAAGTGAATTAACAGATACTCATCAATAATCTAATTGATTTTGAAAGGCAAAGTGCTTTCCTGGCATAGACTAAGGGAGGTGAGGAGGAGGAGGAGTCAGCCATGTGACAATACAGTGATTGGTTCAGACAGAAAACTTAGACGTATATAAGAAATGAGGCAGCAAAATGCTTGACACATTCAGGGAATTAAAGAGGCCAGTGTGGTTTGGAGTGGGTGGGCTGCATATAATGCACAGGATGGGACACATAAGCCAACCAAGCTTTTTTCTGAGGAGGTCAGAGCTCCTTGCTTCAATCTTCCTGTCTGCTCACCTCAAGACTGTTTTCCGACAGACACCAGGCCAGGCCCCTCTCCTGCTCAGGAACCTTCAATAACTCCCTCTCCTGACATCAGCAGTGTAGCCCCAAATTTTTCTCAAGGCTAATCTATATACTCGAAATCTAGCATCTGGACTTAGTAAATCCTATCAAATGTATAGTATTATGAAACTAAGCTCAAATACTGATTCCTTTTCTGGGGGAGTGGCAGGATGAAGCACGGGAGAGACAGGTGGATGTGAGGGAAGAAAGGAGCTGCCGCGCATGGGCCTGGCTAGGCTGACTCTCATGCCAGCTCAGGCAGGCAGGACATGCTGCCCTTGCCGCTGATCCTGTGGTATCTTAGGCTTTATTGTTCAAAATGGCTTTTTGAGCCATGGACTTGGACTCTCACCACATGAGTGGCCAGGAAATAGGTAGAAGTAGGTAGAACATCTAACCATCATTAATAACATACGCAAGTAAAATCTTGCAGAAGATTATTAAAAGATGGCCAAAACAGTACATAGACATTGAACTGCCAGAAATTCAGGCTAGATTTAGAAGAAAATGTGGCACCAGGATATCATAGCTGATGTCAGATGGATCTTAGCTAAGAATACCAGAAGGATGGCTCTTTGTGTTTTATTGACTATGGACAAGCAGTTGACTGTATGAATCCCAACAAATTATGGGTGACATTGAGAAGAATGGGAATTCTAGAACACTTACTTGCGCTTATGCAAAACATATACCTAGACTAAAAAACTGCTGTCTGAACAGAACAAGGGAACACTACATGGTCTGAAATCAAGAAAGTTGTGTGTCAGGAATATATCTTTCTCCATAACTATTCAATATGTATGCAGAACAAATCATTCAAGACTGGACTATATGAAGACACACGTGACATCAGGATCAGAGGAAGATTCATTGACAACTTGCATTACACAGATGAGAAAACCTTGCTTGCTTCAAGTAAAGAAGACGTGAAACTCTTGCTACAGCATTCAGTACAGATTACATCTCACCATAAAGAAAACAAAATTCCTCAACACCATGCCAACAGGCAGCATCATGACGGAAGGAGATGAGACAGAAAATGTGAATTAGTTCATCTTACTTGGATCCACAATCAACACCCTTGGCACCAGAAGTTAAGAACTCAAAAGATATATTGTACACCAGAAAAGTCTGCCGTCGGGGAACTCAAAGTCCTGAACAGCAATGATGTCGTTTAATGACAAGTGCATCTAATCCAAGCCATGCTATTTTCAATTATTTGCTTAGCATCTGAAATTTGTAGAATGAATGAGGATGACAGAAGAATCAGTGCCTTTGAGATGTGCTGTTGGAGAAGAGTTCTGAATAGCTCACCCACTGCCTCAAGGTCAAATAAATGTTTTGAAAAAGTTAAAGCCGGGTTACTCCATGGAGCCAAGGATAGTGAAACTTCATCTCACATTCTTTGGACATGTTGTTAGAAGGGTCCAATCTTTGGAAAAGGTCATTATGCTAGGAAGGTGGAGTGTCAGAGAAAGAGAGGAAGACCTTCAACAAGATGGACTGACACCGTGACCACAGTAATAGGCTCAAGCATACAAGAAGTGACAGGATGGCACAGGATAGGGCAGGGTTCAGACCCATTGTTCACAGGGTCGCTAAGAGCCATATTCAACTCAATGGTGTTTTTATAACAACAAAAGACAGAATTCTGTGACTTCAATACACTGCTTTTAGTTTTTCAATATTGGAGAGGCCATCCAGAATGATTACCAAGGAAATCCAGGACCAGAATGTCACTGAAAACCAACTAAAATGAATGTGTGTATTATACACACACAAATAATTACATATCTTGGTGAGATCTCTTATTATGACTTTCATACTCAGATCTGCTGTGATCAACTAATCAATTGAAAGGAATTTTCCTTGGGGGTGTGGCCTGTATGAAATACATTTAGACATTCATGTTTGCTTTTTGCTCAGTGAGGATCCTGATCTGGCCTGTCACCATCTGACTTGCCATTCTTTGAACCTGAGTCCTTGGCCTACTAATCTTAGTTAGGTGTGTCTACTTCCAAAGTAAGCATCTTGCATTGCAAACAGCTGATCTTAGGTTGCTTAATCCCTCAAGCTACATGAGTCAGAAGAAACCGATGGCCTGACATCTGACCCATGGACTTGCACCTGCTATCCTCTAGTGTGTGAGCCATGTCCTTGAGATCAATTTCTCCCTTTTTCTCTGTCTCAAATGAGAAAAGGACTAGAATAAACATTTCATCAAAGAAGACATCCAAATGGCCAAGGAAGACATGAAAAGTTGCTCAAAGAGATGCAAATTAGAACTACAGTGAGATCTCATTTTATACACACTGGGACGGCTAAGATTTAAAAGAATAATGACAAGTGTTGGTAAGGATGTGCCAAAAATGTATGAATAAAAAAATAATACAGCAGATGTGGAAAAGAGCTAAAAAGAGAACTTTCATATTCTACTCCGAGGTGGAAGACTTGAAAGCAGAGACTCAAATAGAGACTTTTGCACTAGTGTTGACTACGGCACTATTCACAATGTTGTTGTTATGTGGCATCAAATCACTTGTGACTCACAGCGACCCTATGTACAACAGCTCTGAACTCTGTTCTATCTTGAGCTAATCTCACTGTCTCTGACACACCTACCCCCATTATCCCAGTTACTGTATTAATCCATCTCTTCCTCTCCAGCATTGTTCCTCTACCTTTGCAAAAATTATATCCATCTCCAAGGACTTGTCCTTCCTGGCCATGTGTCCAAGTATGTGAGACAGAGCTTAAAAATTGTTGGCTCCAAGGAGCAGCCTCGCTTTTACCCTCTCCAGGACAGATCTGTTTGTCCACTTGGCGGTCTATAGTATATTCAATACTCTTCTGCAGCATCACAACTCAAAGGCATCAATTTTTCTTCTATTATCCTTATTCATTGTCCAGTTCTCTGATGCATAGCAAGACTATGGCCTGGATCAGGTGCCCCTTAGTCTCTAGACTGATATTGTTGCTCTTCAGTACTCTGGAGAGGTCGTTGACAGCAGACTTGCCCAATGCAATTCATCTCTTGATTTCCTGGCTGTTGGTAAAAGTGTTGATAATGTAGCCAACCAAGCTTCAGCTATTCACAATCTCAATCTCTTCACCATCTATCATGATGCTGCCAACTGGCCCAGTGGTGAAAATCTTTGTTTTCTAGATGCTGAGCTTCAATCCATATTGAGGGCTACAGTCCTTGATTTTCTTCAGCAAATACTTCAGGTCCTCCGCAGTTTCTGGCATCAAGGTTGTGTCATCTGCATAGTGCCTGTGGTTGATAAGTCTTTTTCTAATCCTGATGCCACATTCCACCTCATAAAGTCCAGCCTCCAAAATAAACTGTTCTGCATATAAACTGAAAACATATGGAGACAGGATACATCCCTGATGTACAACTTTTCTAATTTGGAACCCTGTAGTGTATCCTTGCTCTGTTCTGACGGCTGCTTCCTAGTTGAAGTATTCACACTAGCTAAGGGTAAAACAACCTGAAGTACAGATGCAGAAGATCATCTATAAATAGAATTTACAAGAGGAAAAGAATCTTCAAGAGTAGCTATATTAATGTTTGTGGTCAAATAAAATGTTTTGGTTTCTTATTTAACTAATGTCTATGACAAGGTCTGTCAAAACAATTTTCATTGACTCTGTTGACTACAACCCACAGTGACTCCTTGGAGAAAGTGCAATCAGAGTACTCCTTAGGAGTACAGATGGTAAAGCATGCTAGGAGGAGGCCATTTCTAGGAAAGGGACATCATGCTTGGAAAGGCAGAGAGTCAGCAAAGGAGAGGAAGACCAGCAATGGGCTCAAGTATGTCAGAGATGATGAGGCTGGTACAGGATAGGACAGAATTCACATCTGTTATTCACAGGATAACTATGAGTCATAGTTGCCTGGATGTCACCTAAAACCAAACTATTATGTGTCTTTGGGTTCTGTGGGATTCTTAGATTTATAGATTTATGTTCTTCACTAGACTGCAGAAGTTTTCTACAATTATTTCTAATACTCTTTCGTATAGACTCTTGATAGTTGCTACAGGTTGAGCTTCAGATATCAAGTAATAGAAACATTTTTTAGGTGTTATTTTAGTTAGAATATATTTATCCATGTATTTTACTCATTTTTAAACCTTATTTTATTGTGATTTTAGTGAAAGTTTACAGAAATGTAGTTTCTTAACAACTTTGACAGGCCAAGTGTCTATCAGGCCCTGGTAGAGCTGTGACATGGATAAATAACTACTTCTTCCTTTGGATAGATACACTAGGAATAACTACAGATTTCAGCTTATGATCAGTAGCCAATGATGATGATGAAAGAATAAGTTCAAGCTGCACTGAAAGCACTGGCAAAAAAATAAGGTCCCAGGAATTGATGGGAAACCAACTGACATGTTTCAACAAACAAATGCAGCCCAGATGTGCTCACTAGGCAATGGAAGAAATTTGAAGGACAATTACCTGGCCAATATATGGAAAGAGATCTGTATTTGCTCCAATTTCCAAAAAAGGTGACTCAACAGATTGTGGAAATGTGGACATTTTCAAGCAGTATCATTAACAGCACATCCAAATAAAATCTTACTGAAGATTATTTTTACATGGCTAGAACAGTTCTCTAGAGTACAAAACAACAGAACAGTACATGAACAGAGAATGGCTGTTTTAGGCTGGATTTAGAAGAGCAAGAATATCATTGCAGATGTCAGATGGATCCTGGCAGGGACCAGAAAATATCTACCTGTATTTTATCAACTATGCAAAGGCATTTGACTGTGTGGATCATAACATATTGCGGCTAACATTGAGAAGAATGGGAATCCCAGAACACTTGTGTTCATGCAAAACCTATACCTAGATCAGGAAGTTGTTGTCCAAACAGAGTAAGGAACACTGCATGGTTTAAAGTCAAGAAAGGTGTTTGTCAAGGCTGTATCCTTTCTCCATACCTGTTTAATCTCTATGCTGAACAAATCATTTGAGAAGCTGGACTTTATGAAAGAATGTAGGATTGGAAGAAGACCCATCAACAACAAAAGTTAAGCAGATTATACTCAGGTTTCACTCTGGAATTTATCAGTCTTTGGTCCTTTACCAAAGATGTCCGGAGTTGGAGCTATTATGAGTTAAACGGCACAAAACAACTTGAAAAACAAGGAACTCATGCAATATTATTCAAAATGGGTGAACCTGGAGGACATTATGCTGAGTGAGGTATCTCAGTCACAAAGGGACAAATGCT
>NW_006400056.1:2497351-2513566 GCF_000299155.1 Elephantulus edwardii
TTTGTGCGGGGAGAAGGGTGCAACAATGAATGAATGGAATCCCAAAATCTCTGTAGATGTTCATTGAAATGAAAAATAAACAACCTAAATTAAAAAAAAAAAGAATCTCCTTCAAACCTATTAAACTTTTGAGGTGCAAAAAAAAAAAAGTTAAGCAGATGACATAACCTTGCTTGCAGAAAGTAAGGAAGACTTCAAGCACTTTCTGCAAAAGATCAAGGACTACAACGCTTAGTATGGATGGCATGTCAACATCAAGAAAACAAAAATTCTCACCACTAGGCCAATAGATAACATCATAAATAGACAGATGGAGAAAGATAAGAAATTATCAAAGATTACGTCTTACTTGGATCTACAATCAACAACCCGTAGTGAAGAAATCAAAAGATGTGTTACCTTGGAAAAGTCTGCAGTCAAGGACCTCGCCAAAATGCTGAAGAGTAAGGCTGTCAGTTTAAAGACTAAAGTATGCTTTAATTCAAGTCACAGTGTTTTCAATTACTTGTTAATGTGCCAGAGAGTCAGACAGTGAATAAAGACAACAGAAGAAGAATCCAGTACTGTTGAGCTGTGATGCTGGTTAAGAGCACTAAATATCCCATGGGCTGCCAAAGAATGAACAACTACATCTTGGAGACAGTGCAACCAGAATGCTCCTTAAAGGGAAGGATGGTGAAACTTCATTTCACATACTCTGGACATATTTTTAGGAGAGTCCAGTCCTTAGAGAAAGACATCATGCTTGGAGAAAGGTAGAGGGTCGGAGAAAGATAGGAAGATCCTCAAGGAGATGGACTGACACAGGGACTGTAAAAATGAGCTCTAATGTGGCAAGAGGATGAGGATGGCACAGGATAGTGCAGCGTTCAGATTTGATGTTCTTTAGGTCGCTATGAGTTTTATTCAAGTAGATGAATGAGACCTAACACTATCAACAACAGTCTCTCATCCTAATAACAGCTACAAGGCTCTGTATTTTTTTTTTTCACCAGGGAAAACAGCTTTTATTAATGGTTATGTCCAGAAACCAAAAAAGCTATGTCCCCACTTTCAGTTACCCCAGGATCTTACATAGCTCCATCTGGGGAGGGGCTTATAATTGCCTCTTGGTTTTCAAAGGTCCAAGTCTTTTCCATTCTCTTCTGCAGCCTAACTTAGAAACTCAATAGCAATACCATTTTGGTTTTCCCCAGCATTGCCTGCTGCAATTCCAAGTAGGAATGGAAGGGAGAAAGGGGAAGCAGTTAGATGAATAAGAAACCTTATTTATCAAAGGTCCCTCTGTTCTTCCTCAGTGATTTGCTCCTTCATTGATTGCATTTCTCTTTGTGCTGGATCACAGTTTTCTGAATCAGATCTGGGATTTCTACTGCCAGCCATGGACCTAGCCCAAGAGCCATGAGATGAGCTAGTCCAAACTTTGGCACATTTCTGGCCCATAAAGGCTTGAAGTGATCAGTGAGGCATATTTTCCCACCCCTGTACATCTTTGCTGTCTTTCCATCCAGTTCAGGGACTGCAATTTCTGGAGCAGTAGTGAGATACGTGACAGGAATATCAAACTCGATGTCAAACTAGTATTTGAGGAGGTCATGGATGTACCAGCATTTTCCAAACCACCAAGTCCCTTCTTTGTTGGACTCCAGTCGGAACCAATCATTGTCCGCATTCTTGTTGTTCTCCACATACCGTATAAGGGACTGGTATTCCTCCTTTAGTCTCTGCACCCATAACTCGCGATCTCGGGGTCCGGCGTTAGTCTTCAGGACAGGGATCTCTGACACCACCTGCCGTGTGGCTTCGTCCACCATCTTGGACCAGGGAACCAAGGCTCTGTATTTTTAAATAATTGGTGCCTATCTGTGGCACTTCATTTATCTGCTCATTCACATATTCAAGTTATAGTTACTAACAGTTCTCTTTGTTCCAGCCTGTGTATCATAGAGACCAGGAAGAAGTTGTTGTTATGTGATGTTGAGTTGCTTGTGACTCATAATGACCCTATGTACAACAGTTCTGAACCCTATTCTAACGTAAATCAATTTCATTGTTTCTGACATACCTACTCCCCATTACCCTAGTCACTGAATTCCATCTCATCCTGGGTCTTCCTCTCTTGTGCTGTCCCGCTACCCTCCCAAGCATGAAGTCCCTCTCCAAGGACTGGTCCCCCCTTGCAGCATGTCGAAAGTATGTCAGACAGAGCTTCAGAATCTTTGCCTCCACAAGGAGCTGCTTGATTTTACCCTCTCCAGGTTATACCTGTTTGTACTCTTAGCAGTCTGTGGTATATTCAATACTCTTCTCCAGCACCACAATTCAAAGGCATCAATTATTATTTTTCTTCCATCTTAGTGATGAGCAAATAGACAAGGTGTTTTTGGTATTTTGGTGGTGGCTGTTTTCTTTTAAAAAAAAAGTCAAAATGAAATTATTTTTTTTGCTTCCAGATGGCTTCTTTGAATACAGAACACATGACATATGTTAAAGGCCTTTAACCCACCCATCCAATGATCCACCCACCTATGTATATACTCCCCTATTTATCTTCTTCTCCCTCACTATCCATTCATTCATTCATTCATTCACTTACCCATCCAACCATCCACCCACTTGCCTATCCATCCATCCATTCATCTAATCAATCACTCACTTAGTCAAACATCCATTTATTCATTAAAGGAACCCTGGTGATGTAGTACATTACATGCCGGACTGTAAACCTAAAAGTCAAATTCACCAGCAGCTCTTGAGGAGAAAGATGAGCAATCTCCTCCCATCAGGATTTGCAACCTTGGAAATCTGAGAGAGGTCTGCTAGGAATTGGAGCTGACTTGACAGAAACAGGTATTCATTTACTCATTTTGCCTTCCTCCCATCTACACATTCAGTCCTCTGGCCATTCAAGTGGCCACCCGGTTCCTTCATTCCACAGATATGGATTATCATCTCCCCGGATTCTCTAATGCTGGGGGACTCAAGATAACCAAAATAGTCCCTTTGACCTCAAGGAAAGTACAACGCAAAGTGTTAGTTAAGAAGGTGGGCTCAGAAGTCAGGCTGCTTGTTCTAAATACCACTTCTGCCACTTCAAACAAGCTCTTTATCTTTCCAGGCCTCAATTTTTGTGTGTCTTTAAAAAAATCTATTAAGTGGGAGTAATGGCAAATCTGGGTAAAAGTTTCTCAGATGATTAAACAAAATGAGACAAAGATACCTGGAAAAGTGTCTGGCATATGCAAAGGACTCATCAGATGTCAGCTAGTATTGTCATTTTGTCTGCTGTTTTGCAGTATGAAACATGACCAAGTTACTCTCAAATCAGCTTATTAGACATCTTAAGATACAGAAAGCATCATCCTACCATCAAATCATACCTATTCTGCTACATGGCTGACAGTGAGGGGCATTCAGAACCAAAAAAGAAAAAAAAATCTCTGTAATACCTTATGATTTCCATGTTCTTCACACTTCTTACAATGAGCCTCAATGGTCCTGTTTTCCTAAATCTCAAACCAGGACACAAGATCTGAAACTTTGGGCAAGGGAGGCAGACTGAGAGATTCAATGCAGAATCCAAAGGAAGGGTATATCTGGACATAATTTCAATAGTATCAAAAGTACCAACAGGCAGTTGTACCTGAAATGCAGGCTTTCCAGGAAGTTCCAGGCATGTGAACATGATGGGTGTTATATGATCACAGCACTCAAGGAGGGTCCCTGGGGAAAGTGTACTGGGACACTCAACAAAAGAACAAGGTAGT
Source organism: Elephantulus edwardii (assembly GCF_000299155.1). Classification (NCBI taxonomy): domain Eukaryota; kingdom Metazoa; phylum Chordata; class Mammalia; order Macroscelidea; family Macroscelididae; genus Elephantulus; species Elephantulus edwardii. Next base: position 2,501,119 of record NW_006400056.1, read on the forward strand.
TTGTCTCATAAGCTCAGAGTCCAGGTGGCCTAGAACTCTGGCAACAAACAGGAGAGAGCCACTGTCATCTTATATTGGTTCCCTACATCCTCAGTTTCTAACTGGGGATAGCTATCAAGGCTCATTGTGTAACTTAATGAGAACATGAAGGTCAGAAAGTCCCTGCACAGCAAGTGGTCGGTCTGTTCTGACCAGCCCAGAAGAATTTGCAGAAGAGCCAAGTGCTAGACTCCTAGAAGGTTCTCCACAATACTGTGGCCTCCTTCTGCAACTGCTGTTGCTTAAAGGAGACGTAAATCAAAGCTGCCCTGCAGGCATAACCTTAAATGACCTGCCAAGAAGGCGCAGACCTTTCCAGCTGTCTGAGGTCATGAAAGGCCATGTGTATTCTCAAGGGGAAATTAGCACTTTGTAGTGTTGCTTCAACTCTGCACATTAAAGCGTGTCCCATGTAATATTCACTTGGAACCAAGAATCTGAACACAGCCAAAATGATCCACTCACCCTCCTCACCCCCCAAAAAAGGGATGTTCACTGGAACTCCGGCCTGATGCTAATTCAAAGCTCTGCCCTTACAGGCTACAGGGCTATGAATGATCAAGGACAGACAGCAAATGTAACGTTCTGGTTTCTTTGAGACGGGCTGTGTCCTCTGTGCAGTTCACCAAGTAAGGGACAGGAGATTGGGAGCTGAGCTCTTTAGAATCTGGGAAGTTTAAGACAGAGAAGATAGGATGACAGAGCCTGTGCATTTGACTGTCCTAATTAAGAGACAGCTGGAAGAGCTTGAATGTGGATAGGGGAGGGGAGGGAAGAGCTGGGTGTAAAATCAAGGATTTTCAAAGCTTTCACTTTGAGCCTTGCCCCCTTCCAGTTCCCCACTCCCACTTCCCAGCACCCTCTTGGCACTCACAGGAGCTTCCTGGGGGGAAGGGGACACCTCCTGCTCTGACATGTTCTTGCTACTCAACACTTCGCTCCTTCCATACTGCATTCCCTCACAAGGACACTGAGATAGTGGCAGGTGCTACCTACACTGGGACCTTTGTCAGTGAGATACAGCAAGTAGCTAGTGAGATGGAAAGAGCCCAGAGGGGAGGGGCCCTAGATTCACCAATGATCTGTAGCACCGTCTGGGTTACACACCTGTCCCTGCAAACCGTGGTCTCCGCATCCATAACCTGAACCTGAACTTGGTGCACAAGATGCCTAGAATGTGAGGTTGGTTATTCACAGCAGAGAGAGCAGATGACAAACTGCGTCTTGCCCAGAGCAAGGTCCGTCTGGCTCTCCTGGAGCTGCTCCCTTCTGGAGAGGCTGCGTCATTCACCAGGGTCATCCAAGGGGGAACTGATCATGGTTCCCAGAAACAGCCGCAGGAGGGGCTTTTTAAAATACATCAAGTGAAAACAAAAGCCCATCCTTGCTCTCTGACCTGTGATGTCCTCACTCCTCCTCTTAAAAACACAATATGAATGGTTTTTTCCTTTCTGTTGCGATGTGTGCAGAAGTTTATAAAGCTAACTGGCTTTTCTTTTAACCATTTATAAACATTTTGTCTTATAACATTAATTATTCGTTGTGATATCCACAATGGAGCTTCACTCTTCACACTTCATCCTGTGAGTCTCATTTCCGTGAACCCTTCTACTCTACCCTTCCCTGCCTTCTGGTCTTTATGCCTGAGAAGGTACTCACCTTTCGACCTTCCCTGCTTGGTATTCTCAGGAAGGAATGCCTCCCTGATTTTACTGTTCACCTTGTCATCGTGCTGTTGTTAGGTACTGTCCAACTGTGTACGCAAAATGCAAATGCAAAATGGATGACCCTGGAGGACATTCTGCTGAGAGAAATATTTCTGTCACAAAAGGACAAATACTGCATAGGGCCACTGTTGTAAAACAGGACTGACATCAGGGTTGAGGGAAGACAGAAAAGGAGTAATGATGTATATTGCATTGAAATAGATGAGGAAGAGATCTGTTTAAAAGGGATATATGAATGGGTATTCTTGTCATTACAGAAGTCCAGAATGAAGGCTGTACAGTGTAGTGGACTAGTGGGGAGAAATTGCACAAAAATGAAAGAGTTTTTCTTTTTCTTTTCAAGAAGAGTTAATTGGCAGGAAGGGGTGGGCAGGGAAAAAAAGTGCAATAATGAATGACTGGAAACCCTAAGTCTCTGTAAACTTTCATTAAAATTAATTTTAAAAAATTCATTCATTGTGGTGTAATTACCTACCTTATCCCTTACCCCAGTCCTCTTCACAATAATATATTTCTTATTCTGGGCTGCTGTCATATGAATAATGCCTAATCATAAAATTTTTTTAGACAGTTCTTTTATTCATCTGTTCCAAATGTTTTATAAATTCATTGTTTTTCAGAGCTGCATAGTATTACATTGTATGACTATACCATAGTTTTACTATCCACTCATTTTTTGGGCACTTGGGTTGCTTCTACATCTTTGCTATTATAAATTGTTGTTGACTGCCTTTGAGTCAAGCACAACTCATAGCAACCCTATGAACAAAAGAACTGAAGCCTTTCTGTAATGATCGACATTTATCAAAGTTCATGGAGTTTCCGGAGGCATGCTGTTTAGGAAGTGGATGCCACTCTTGCTGCAGCAAGAAGCATGAGTGTGCATTCCATCTCTTTTTGATGTTTGCTGTATCATTCAAGATTTGGCCCATAAAATCCTTTAGTAGTGCTGCTTAAGGCTTGAATTTTTTTCTTCCGCTATTTCAGCGTGAGAAACAAGCATGCTCTTCCTTTTCAGTTTTCTAACTCCAGCTCCTTGCACATTTCATTATAACAACTTTGCTTTGACTTTTCAAGCAGGTATTGCTATTACCAAGGGCATGTGGACAGGCACATTGTAGTGGATTAATGAGGGGATTTTGTTCAGTTCATGTTTGCTGATTGACTACAATTTCATCTCACTTTGAACACAGCTGGAGGACAGGGAAGGCACCCTACGTTTGGGCTTTGGGTCATCCAGACTTAGTAGATGCTTAAAACTTGCTGACTGACATTGCTCCAGTCTCCTCATTTGTAAGAGGAACTATACAGGCATGGTTCCCAGCACCTAACCCCAGTCCACAGCAGGAGGGAACATGGATGCTGCCTTCTTCTGTTATCTCCACTCTGGGATTCCAGAGGAACTCAGACCACAGGAGAAGCAGGAACCACAGAGCTCGGAGCTACTGTTGCTGCCTTGAGCCACTGACAACATGTGCTGACTGGAGAGTCATGATTAGCACTATCATTTTATTACTTCAGAACACATCTGAAGCTGCAGAACTATGAGGCAGGTAAATTGTGGCTTCAGTGTACGGTGGTCAGAAAGTATTCCCTTTCTCCACATCCCAGAGGCACAGCCAACCAACAAGAGTAACAGGAGCAGCAGAAGTAGAAGCAGAAGCTAGTGTTTTTTGAGGGCTTACTGTATGTAAAGATTCTCACGACTGGGCCAATTGACAGCATCATGATAGAGAGTGAAAAGATTGAAATTGTTAACAGCTTCAGTTTGCTTGGTTCCACGATCAACACTCTTGGTACCAGCAGCCAGGAAATTAAAAGATCAATTGCACTGGGAAAGTCTGCTGTCAGAGACCTTTCCAAAGTGAAGAGCAATGATATCAATCTGGAGACTAAGGTGCACCTGATTGAGGCCATAGTCTTGGCAATTCCTTGATATGCATCAGAAAGCTGGACAATGACTAGGGATTACAGAAAGAGAATTGATGCCTTTGAGTTGTGGTGCTGGAGAAGAGTACTGAATATACTGTGGACCATTAGGAGAAAAAAGAGGTTCATCCTGGAAAGGGTGAGACCAGGCTGCTCCTTTGAGGCAAGGATTCTGAAGCTTTGTCTGACATACTTCGGACATATTGTAAGGCCCTTGGAGCGGGATGTCATGCTTGGAAGGCTGGAGGGACAGCACAAGAGAGGAAGACCCTCTATGAAATGGATTGATTCAGTGACTGGGGTAATGGGGGTAGGTGTATCAGAGACAATAAGATTGGCACAGGATAGAGCAGGATTTAGGGCTGTTGTATATAGGGTCGCTATGAGTGCAGACTACTCAATGGCATATAACAACAACCCTGTATGTCATATGCTTCATAAATTATCCACATCGTATCATGAAAGAATTACCAGTTCTGAATGATGGCAACCCTGTGTATGGCAAAGAACGGCCATGACCCATAGGGTTTTTCACTAGCTGATCTTTTGGAAGTAGGGCACCAAGCCTTTCTTCTGTGGCTTCTCCGGATGGGCTTGAACCTCCAACCTTCTGATTAGTAGCCATGTGCTTAACAAATTTTGCACTACTCAGGGACATGGTGTGGAAATTAACTTCTCCATTTGTAAATGGTGAGACAGGTGCAGAGAGAATCAACCACTAGTCCATACTGCTGCAACCAACAATAGAAATCAATACTTAGCTCTGATCAAAGCATGGCACATGGACTATCCCGTGTGATCCCATGTGATCCTCTCAACTGAGTGAGACAAAAATTCAGTTCTCATTGCCAGGGGTCAGAACCCTCTAGCAGGTTTTCCAAGGCAATAAACTGCTTGGGAGGAGATAGCCTATTTTTCTCCAATGGAGCAGCTGGTGGATTTGAACCATGTGCCTTCAAATTGAGAAAGCAGGTTCTTACCACTTATCCATTCTGAGTCCATGAGGAGCTCCCCAAGGGACAGGGACTGGTCTGCCCTGGTTTTCAGGACACAGTCCAGAACGGATGTCCAGAAAGTGCCTGCGGCCCTGAATCCCTCACACTTTCCCAAGTTCAGTGTCCATTCAGCTGAAAGATTTCCATGTCAAGTCCAGCTCAGGCCTCACCTCCTAATTCAAGAAGCCTTCTCTGACCACTGACGTGTTGTACTATGAAGCTGATGAAACGTCATATGAATCCCTTTCAAGGGTCATACATTCTTTTCTTTAAATACACATTAAATTGTATAAGCTTCAGAATGGGCCTGTCTGACCACACCCACTCAGAGCACCACTCTATCACATCCATATATCTCCCTGGGCATCCTCATCTAACCTGTGCGTTCTGCCCTGCCAGCTTGCTCAGTTCACATTCATGGTTCTCTGCACACAGAAGATTCTTAATAAATGACTCTTGGTTTACACAGACTCTGCTGGGGAGAGAGCGGTTCTTGAAACACCCTAATGATAACAAATTGTAGCCAACACCAGTCAGATTTCCCTCAACACAAACAGCGATCAGAAAACTTCACACACATCTCTATCCTCTTCCGCACCCACTGGAAGAAAGGAGATGAAAGATTAAGAACTGTCAAATTACTTGGCACACTTGCACTGCTCAATCAGATATGTTGCTGTTGGTGTTATGATGTGCCGTCGAGTGGCTTGCGACTCATAGCAACCCTATGTACAATAGCCCTAAACCCTGCTCTATCTCTTGCCAAACTTATTGTCTCTGACACACCTACTCCCATTACCCCAGTGACGGAGTCAATTCATCTCATCGAGGGTCTTCCTCTCCTGCACAGTCAGACATATCAATATAAAATAATACAATGATAATATCGCACTATCTCTGAAGTAACAGATAACTTCGAAGTGCACGTGCAACAACAACAAAACCAATGACATTAAACAAGTGACCAAACAAAGAGCTAGAAAATCTTTCTGAGGGTGAAATATTACGAGCATTTGACAGTAAAGAATTCAAAATAATGATGCATACATGCTTGCAACATATTGAGAAAATGATTGAGAAAACCCTACACAAATATAGAAGAATAAAGACAAAACACAGAAGAATTCTGGGGAGGGGGAAGACTAAAGTGGCAAATACATGGAAAAATAATTAGAGTTAATTAGAAGGCACACTAAAACAGCAAACTGAAATTAAGAATATTAAGACTAACATATTAGTCTTGGAAGAATAAAAAAGTAGAACTGAACCAATAGGACACACACAAGAGAAATCTCATAATACGAATCTGCTAGAGGCACATTAAATAAAAAAGAAAATGGAGAATGCCTAAGAACTTTGAGGGACACCATCTAGAGGAATGACTTTTGTGTGGTTGGCATTTAAAAGCAGTAAGAAACAAATAAAAACTAGAGAAAATCTTTGAAGATTTGCTGCAAGAAAATTTCCCAAATATTATGAAAAGTCAAAATGTATGCATTTAAAAAAGCTGAGCAAGTTTTAAAAAAATGGATTAATCATAGTGACTGGAGCACAAAAGTTGGAAACAAAGAATAAGGAATGGTCACTGGAAAATATGGCCTTGGTGACAGAAATGTGGCTGGAGATGATCTGACAGAATTTTGTACAATAAATTATTTACTCACTGTAAATATTTTTTAAAAAACATAAACCTCAACCAAATGCATGAACCTCACCTGAGGGACTACAAAGGAATTAAGATTGATTATATCTGTGGAAAGAGATGGCAGAAAAGCTTAACATCATCTCAGTCAAAATAAGGCCAACAGACCATCAACTATGCATATGCAAGTTCAAAGTAAAGGTGAAAAAAATGAGAACAGGCCTACAAAAACCAAAACACAACCCTGAGTTTATTCCAAGTGAATTTCGAAACCGTTTCAAGAACAGATTTGATGCCCTGAACACTAATGACCAAAGACAGCACATTGTGGGATGATATTGAGGCCATCATTCATGAAAGAAGGGAAAAATCATTACAAAGACAGGGAACAAAGAAAATACCACAATGGAAGTCAGAAGAGGCTGTGAAAGTTGTAGTGAAATGAAAGAGAGCCAAAATAAGGGGAAAGAACACTGAAGTAAGAGAACTGAAGAGAAGGTTTCAAAGGGCAGCTCAAGAAGACAAAGCAAAGTATAACAATGAAATATGCAAAGAGCTGGAGTTAGAAAACCAAAAAGATAGGAAAGTGCTTAGCATTTCACAAGCTGAAAGAAATGAACAAATTCAAGCCCTGACATGCAAGACTGAAGGATTCAATGTGTAAAATTATAAATAATGCAGAAAGAATCAAAAGAAGAGGAAAGGAATACACAAAGTTGGTCAGTACTGAACCATTTCCAGAAGTAGTATATGAGCTAAAGCTAATGGTACTGAAGGAAGCAAGAAGTCCAAGTTACACTGAAGGCATCGGCAGAAAATAAGGGCTCTGGAATTGATGGGATACCAAGTGAGATGTTTCAAGAAACAGAAGCAGCCCTGGACATGCTCACAGTCTGTGTCAAGAAATTTGGAAGACAGCTACCTGGTCAATTGACTGGAAGAGATCCATAGTTGTTCCCATTCCAAAAAGAGATGATGCAGGACTGTGGAAAAGGTGAGTGTGGTAATCACCGAACAATATACTTAATATTACATGCAAGTAAAACCTTGGCTGAACATGACTGAAAAAAATCAACAAAGAACAGTGAGAAATTAGATTCGGAAGAGGCTGTGAAATGAAGCATATCATTGCTGATGTCAGAGAAATCGTGGCTGAAAGTAGAGAAATATCAGAAAGATATTCACCTGGGTTCTACTGGCTCTGCAAAGGCATTTGACTGTGAGGATTATAACAAGTTATGGCTAATATTGAGAAGAATGGGAATCCCAGAACAGTTAATAATGCTCCTGTAAAACCTATTATCCATACACACCAAGAAGCAGCTCTCTGAATAGAACAAGGTTTAAAATCAGGAACAGTGTGCATTAGGGTCATAATCTTCCCCTCTATTCATAAGGACCCAGGAAACACTAAAACACTAGCATGAATAAGAAAACGAATGCAGCACAGGAAAGGAGATGAGACAAAAAGTAGCAATGCCACACAAAAAAGGAAAACTAAAATGACAAAAAGAAAATGCTCTATCAGTAATTAAACTGACTGTGAATGGATTAAACACATCAGTGAAGAGAAAGAGAGTAGCAGAAGGAATAAGAAATAAGATCCTTCAGCAGGCTGTCTACAAGAGACACACTTCAGACACAGGGCACAACTCAACTAAACACCAAAGACTGGGAGAGGGAAACATATAATGAAAATGGCAATCAAAAGCAGCAGGAATTGCAATATTAATTTCTGATAAAAAGAGACTTTGAGATAAAAAAGCAGATAAAGGGTGGCATTATATAATGGTTAAAGGACTAATCAAAAAAGAAGACATATAATTATTATCTATATAAACAACGTTTTAGGTAAATCAAACAGTGATAGAAAAAGAGAAGAAACGTGCATAAAAATAGATTTCAATATGAGAACTAGAAAGAACAACTCAACAGAAATACAGAGCAATTAAATGATACAATCAACCAACTTGATCTCACAGATACATATAGAACATTTGACATAAAAGACTATAATACACCCTGGTGGCTCAGTGGTAAGGAAATGCGCTGCCAATCCAAAAGTATGCGGTTCTAATCTACCAGCTGCTCCACTGGAGAAAGATGAGCAATCTCCTCGCATGCTTTTTACTGTCTGAAAGCCCACTAGAAGATCAGCTATGGTTGATTCTGACTCATCAGTACACAACAACAGCAACTAATGTACATGACATACTGCCAGTATAGACCATATCATGGTCACGAAGCAAGCCTCAATAAATTTAAAACATCAAAATACTGCAAAGTATCTTCTCAGATCACAATGCTATGAAAAGATGAATCAACAATAGGAAGATCAAGGTGGAAAAAAAATCAAGCATGTGGAAATTAACTAACATCCTGCTTGAATCTTGTTGAATAACAGAATTCTTAAAAAGACATTTAAAAATTTCCTGAAAGAAATGAGAATGAAAACACAACATACCAAAATCTATGAAGCATAGCAAAAACAGTCCATAGAGTTCAAGGTTTTAAATTTTACATTTCCATTTGTATATAAAAGTATACAAATCATACTGGCTTTACAGCCAATGATGTATACATACACATTTTGTTGTCTCACAATCTCTTGCTTGGATCTACAATTAACACCCTTGGTACCAGCAGACAGGAAACAAAGAGTATGCACTAGGAAAATCTGCAGGTAGGCATCTTTCCAAATTATGAGGAATAATGATGTCAGTTTGAGGACTAAGATGCATCTGATTCAGGCCTTGGTCTTTCTGATCAATTGCTCTGCATCTGAGAGCTGGACAATGAATAAGGACGAAAGAAGAATGAATGAATGTCTTTGAGCTGCAGTGTTAGAGAAGAGCTCTGAACATCCCATGGATGGCCAAGAGAATGAACAAATATATATTGAAGAGGGTGCAGCCAGAGTGCTCTTTGGAGGCAAAACTGATGAGGCTTCGTCTCACATTCTTTAGGTATGTTGCTAGAAGGGGACAGTCCTTGGAAAACGACAAGATGGAGAAGAAGGTGGACAAGAAGGAGAGGAAGACCCTCAACTAGGTGAAATGTCACGGTGACTGCTGCAGTGGGCTCCTGGGTGTCACGAAGTGTGAGGATGGCACAGGATAGAACAGGATTCAGTTCTTTTGTTCACAGGGTTGCTGTGAGTCGTGCTTAACTTGATGACACCAAACAACACCAACAACAATGACATTAATTGATTACAATGGCTGATGAAGCATTGTATACTACGTTTTCTGTCTCTCTCAACATACTTATTTTTACTCTCTTCTTCCACTGCTTTGAATCCTGGAAACCATCCACGAATGATTCTAACTGTGTGTAAACCTTTCCTTAGCTTTTTATAATAGTGGTTTTGCACTATAATTGACTTTTTGAAACTGACTTATGTCACACAGCACAATTTCCTCTAGATTCACCATGTTGTGCAGTGCGTCACAAAGTCATTATCATTCATTACTGTGGCATGAAACTCCATTGTGTGAATATTTCATAATGTTTTTAGCCATTTGTTCACAGATGGGCATCTGGGTTATTTCCATCTCTTTGCTATTATAAAAAGAATGATGCAATGAGTATGAGTGTACATATATCTGTGTTGTCACTCTTATTACAGAAGTCAGTTTATAGTAGTAACTGTTTTATAGCACATATCAAAAGCAAAAAACTAAAATTATCTCCTCCAACTACTAAAACAGTACAGTTTTGGAAAAGTACAGTACTTCTCCAAAAGGGAAGTAGTAAGTATTAGGGCAGAAATACATGAAAAAAACCCAAAAACAATTAACAAGGGAATCAACAACACTAGGGATTAGATTTTTAAAAAGATTACTCGATAAACCACTACTGACTATAACAAAGCAAAAGAAAGCAGCACAAATAACACCCTTAAAGAATGAAATGTGTGTTGTCACAACATAGTTAATGAAAATGAAACAGAGAGTAACAGGTGCATATGAAGAACTAGATTCCAATAAATTTTAGAACCTAGAGGAAACTGACAAATTTTTCAAAACACTGTTTAAGCTGACATGGATAGATGTAGAAAATTTTAACAGACCCAACATAATAGGAAAAATCAAGGAAGTCATTAAAAAAACTTCCAACCAAAGAAATATCCTGGTCATATGGCTTTCATGGACGAATTCTACCAAACACTCAGAGAAGAGCTGACACCAACTCTACATAAACTACTTCTAATAGAGAAAAAGGATTGAATACTTCTGCATTCATTCTCTGAAGAAAGGTTTCCCCTGATACTAGTAGTCTGGCAAGACTCTACTACAATAGAAAATGACAGACCAATATCCCTAGTGAATATAGATGGAGAAAGTCTCAAACAAATCCAATATCATATTTTTAAAAAATAATACTCATGATCAAGTGGGATTCTCACATCACATATGCAAGGGTGATTCAACACAAGAAAAACAACAGACATAATTTATCACCCAAATAAAACAAAAGAAAAGAACCACGTGATCACATTACACAAGCTGATATAGAAAAGACAGTTTACAAATTTCAAAACCCTTTCCTGTTAAAAATATTTAACATGATATGAATAGAATGGAGATTATCAATATAATTAAGAGCTAATATATAATGAGGACTTGAAAAGAGAGCAATGGTAATTAATTATATGGAATACAGTGTATATAAATGATGGTAAGAAACATAAGTGAAGGACTGTATAAAACACAATATATATGAATAAAAGAATGTAAATGAATTCTTGTATGAAAACCAGTATTTTTAAAAAATTTAAAATTTCTTTTAAAATAGAGCTAATAAAAAGGCTAATATACAAAACCAATGGCCAATCTTAGTATCAATGGAGAAACTGAGGGCATTCACCTTGTGAATAGGAACCGGACAAAGATGCTTTTTGGCTATCATTCCTATTGAATATTCATGAGTTCTAGTCAGAGCAACAACATAATAAAAGGAAACAAAACACATCCAAATCAGTAAAGTAAAACCTTATCTATTAACAGATGATATAATTCTATATATAGAAAATATCAAAGAATCAGCAAGAAAATTACTGGAACTAATTGAAAGATTCTTCAAAGTGCCAGGACACAAGATCAATATATAGATATTAGTCAGATTAATCAAAAGTAACAAAGAGAACTCTGTAAAGGAATTAAGGTAAACAATACCATCTACAATTGTGGCTGCCGACTTGAAACACTTGCTGCAGAAGACCAAACACTGCAGCCTTCAATATGGATGGGTGGCAACACAATGTCAAGAAAACAAAAATTCTCACTGCTGGACTGATAGGTAACATCATAAAAAACAAAGAAAAGGATGAAACTGTCAACAACTTCATCTTATTTGGATCCACAATCAATATACTTGGTACTATCAGTCAGGAGATCAGGAGACATATTGTACTGTGAAAGTCTGCAGTCAAAGACTTCTCCAAATTACTCAGGAGCACTGGTGGTAGTTTGAGAACTACGTTGTACTTGATTAAGACCGTGGTGTTTTCAATTGCTTGCTATGCTGCTAAGATCTGGATAATGAAAAAGGATGAAAGAAGAAAAGCTGATGTCTTTGACATGTGTTGGTGGAGAAGATTACGGAATATCCATGGACTGCAAATAGAACAAGCAGATACATCTTGGACTATGTAAAGAACAAGCACCCAGAATGCTCCCTGGAGGGAAAGATAGCAAAGTTTATTCTCACATACTTTGGGTATGTTGCTAGGAAAGGCTGTTCCTTGGAGAAGGATATTATGCTTAGAAAGGTGGGGGGCATGGCAAAAGAGGGGAAGAATCTTTAACCAAGACAACTGATACAGAGACTTAAGCAATGAATGGGCTTGTGTGTGTCAGAGACTGTAAGGTTGGCACAAGATAGGACAGAATTCAGATCTGCTGTTCATAGTATTGTTATGAGTTGTACTCCACTTGACAGCACCTAACAACAATAACAATTGTCAAGTCACAGCTAGTTGACTACAACTCATAGTGACACCATGAGTAACTAATCTGAACTCTGTCCTGCCTGCCCCAGTTACTGTGTCCATTCATCTTGTTGAGGGTCTTCCACTCCTTTGGTGACCCTCCACTTTCCCCCATGATGTCAAT
>NW_006400056.1:2518266-2523238 GCF_000299155.1 Elephantulus edwardii
AAGAGCCAACATTGTTCTTAATGGAGAGAGGTTAAAGGCATTCCCTTTAAGAACAGGAACTAGGCAAGGATGCCCACTATCACCTCTTTTATTCTTTTTTTTCTTCTTTTTATTGTATTTATTATTTTCTAATTGCCATTTTAAGGAAGTTTACAGGAAACTTGGATTTCCATTCATTGATTGTTGCACATTTTCCTCCCTACCCCCCAATTAGCTTTCTCTTTAAAAAGATTCTTTAATTGTTGCACAATTTCCTCCCTCTTCCCAGCCTCCTAGTCCACTTTGCTATGTACCTCTTATTTTGGATTGCTGTCATGCAAATAATACCTAATCATACGTTTCTTTTGGATAGTTCTTTCCCTCATCTATTTAAATGCAGTGTTCATTATTTATCCCTTATTTTCTTAGTTTCCTCCCTAACCCTCATGTCAGTTCTGTTTTCTAACCGTGGCATTACGCCATATTTGTCCTTTTGTGACTGAGATATTTTACTCAACATAATGTCCTGTAAGGTAATGCAATGTGTATAATATTTTGAGTTCCTGTTTTTTAGTGCTGCATAGTATTCCACTGTGTGAATATACCAGAGCTTCTCTATCTACTCATTTGTTGATGGGCATTCGGGTTGCTTCCATCTCTTGCTATTGTAAACAATGCAGCAATAAACATGGGTGTGCATATATCTGTTTGGGTGGCAGTTCTGGTTTCTTTAGAGTATATTCCTAGTACTGCAACTGCTGGGTCATACGGTATTTCTATTTCCAACTTTTTGAGAAAATGCCAAATTGTCTTCCAGAGTGGTTGCACCATTTTACACTCCCACCAACAGCGAATAAGGGTTCCAGTTTCTTCACAACCTTGCTAGCATTTGTTGTTCGCTGCTCTGTTGAACTTTGCTATTGTTACTGGGGTGAGATGGTATCTCAGAGTAGTTTTGATTTGCATCTCTCTTAGACCTAACGATTTTGAACATTTCTTCATGTGTTTATTCGTCATTTGTCTTCTTTGGTGAAGAGTATGTTCATATCCTGTGCCCATTTTGCAATTGGGTTGTTTACCTTTATCTTGTTGAGGTGCAGGGATATTCTATAAATTCTAGATATAAGTCCCTCATCAGATATGTCATTACCAAGTATTTTTTCCCCAGTCTGTAGCTTCCCTCTGTATCCTGTTAGAGAAGTTTTTGGATGTGCATAGGGATTTGATTCTTAGAAGGTCCCATTCATCTATTTTATTCTCTCCCAGTTGTAGGTTGTTCAGGATACTTGGGAGACTGTTCATATTGTGGACTAGGGCTTCTAGAGTTCTTCTAAGTTTTTCTCTGATGAAAGTTCTAGTTCTTGGTTTTAGTCCTAAGTCCCTGATCCACTTTGAGTTGTTTTTGGTTTGTTGGGTTTTTTGGGGTTTTTTTTGGTATGGTTTGAGTGTATCTTGCTTGAGTTTTCTACAGGTAGTTTTCTAATTTTGCCAACACCATTTGTTAAAGAGGTTGTCATTCTCCCACTTAACTGATTTCATCTCCTTGTCAAAAATCAGCTGTCCATAGGTAGATGAGCTGATTTCTGAGTTCTCAATTCTATTTCGTTGATCTATATGTCTGTCACTGTACTAGTACCACACTGTCTTGACCACCACAGCTGTGTAGTAGGATCTGAGATCAGGGTCAGGGAGTGAGATGCCTCCTACCTTGTTTCTCTTTTTCAGGAGTGCTTTGCTTATTTGGGGTCTCTTTCCATTCCAGAAGAATTACATTTTCCATCTCGTTGAAAAATGAAATTGGTATTTGAACTGGGATTACATTGAACTTGTAAATTGCCTTTGGTAGAATTGTCATTTTCACCAACACCGAGTCTTCCTATATAAGAGCGTGGCATAGTCTTCTATTTCTCCGGGTCTCTTTTTGCTTCTTGTAGTAATGTTTTGTAATTTTCTTTGAATAGGTCTTTTGTGTTTATAGTTAGATTCACTCCCAAGTATTTAATCTTGTGGTTGTGCTGGGTGTTGTTTTTCTTAGCTCCAGTTCTGTTTTCTCTGTCACTGTGGAGAAATCCAAGTGACTTCTGTATGTTGATCTTGTATCCTGCCACTTTGCTGAATTGGTAGACTATGTCCAGTAGTTTTCTTGCTGAGTCTTTAGGGTTTTCTAAGTATAATATAATATCATCTGCATATACAGATAATTTTACCTCCTCTTTGACAATTTGGATATCTCTTATTTCCTTCTCTTGTCTTACTGCTAGCGCTAAGACTTCCAGTACAATATTAAAGAGGAGAGGTGATAGTGAGCATCCTTGCCTACTTCCTGTTCTCAAAGGAAATGCCTTTACTCTCTCTCCATTGAGAATGATGTTGGCTCTTGGTGTAGTGTATATAGTTTTTACTATGTTGGGGAAACATGAGGTCCTTTTCCAAGGACTAGTCCTAACAACAAGCCCAAACTATATGAGAAAAAAAAATTTCACTATCTTTGCCTCTAAGGAGCACCCTGGTTGTATTTCCTCTAAGACAGATATGTTTGTTCTTTTGGCAGTCTATAGGATAGTCAATACTCTTCTCCAAATACAGAATTTAAAGGCATCAATTCTTCTATCATCCTTATTCATTGTGCAAATTTCAGAAATACTTCAAGTTAACAGAAAATATCATGACTTGGATCAGGCACACTTTAATCTTTAAACAATAAGCATCCTAGAGATTCTTATACTTAGGAACAAATCTAACAACAGCTCTATCTAAAGAAAATGACAAAACATGACCATAAGAAACATATTCTTAAATAAATGGAAGAACAATCAAGCTCTTGGGCTATTCTTGTTGAGTACCATCAAGCTGAAACCAACTCATAGCTGACCTACTAATCGGTTTTCACAGACCGTAAACTGCACAGGAGATTGCCCATTTTTCCTATGGAGCACCTGGTGGATTCAAACAGCATACCTTTCAACTGGCAGCACAATTATCACTAAGTCACCAGAGCTCCCTTAGATAGGGATGTTGCTATTGCTGTTGATTGCCTTCAAGTCAAGCATGACTCATGGTGAGCGTATGAACAAAAGGCCTGAAGCCCCTCTAAAACTAACGATATTTATCAAAGTTCATAGAGTTGATAGGGATAGGAAGATTTAATTAGCTTTGTGAAAATATCCGTATTACTTAAAGCAATTAACAGAAAAACTTAATTAGCTTTGTGTAAATATCCATACTACTTAAAGCATTTAATAGATACAATGCAAATCCAATCCAGTTCCTACCATCATTCTTCAAAGAGATGGAAAAAATAACCGCAAACTTTATATGGAAAGGGAAAGGAATCCAGATATGTAAAAACTTATTGGAAAAAGCCTGGCACGTCCCAATTTCAAAACCTACTACCCCGCCACAGTAAGAAATGTAGCCTGGTTACTAGACAAGGACAGATACTCAGACTGATGATTATAATTGAGAACCCAAAAGCAGACTGATTCACCCATGAACACCTGAACTTTGGACAGAAAGAAGAAATCCATTACATGTGTAAACAACAGCTTCTTTAACTAATGGTGCCAGCAAAACTGAGTTTTACTTGCAGAAAATGGAAATAAGATCTATACTTCACACTACATAGAAAAATGAATTCAAGGATCTAAGCATTAAGTATTAAATTATAAAGATAATCAAAGAAAAAACTGGGGTAATCTTTGAGGCACTCATCCATGGCATAAATAGACTATAAAATATAACTGAACATGCGCAATGAGCAAAGACTGAAATACAAGATTGGAACTTTCTCAAACAACATTCTTATGCACATCAAAACACTTCTCTAAGAGTAAAAAGAGAACTTGCAGATGGGGAAAACATTTGGCAATGAGATATATGACAAGGGACTAATCTCTAAAATCTGGAGATTTCTAGTAAAAAATTTCACTACCTCAACAAGAAAAAGACAAATGACTCACATGAAAAATGAGCAGAGGACATGAAAAAGACTTTACTAAAGAAGACATTAAGATAGCAACAAACACATGAAAGAATGTTCGAGATCATTAGCTTGCTCGCACTCTCTCCTCCCTCCCCCCCCCTTTCTCTGTTTGTGTGTGTGATCAACTTTGAACCAACTCATACCTAAACTCTATCATGTAGAGGGAGTAGATGCACCATAATTGCTCACACCTTCTAAAAACCTAGTCCCTACTCATAAAAGTACAATTCAGAGCATTGTTTTTATAGGCTGCTGTTGTTGTTAGGCAGTTGAGTCAACTCTGACTCATCCCAATTCTTTGAACACATCTGAATCTTGCCCTATCTTGCACCATCCTCACAATCCCTGCCATGCTCAAAGCCAATATTGCAGTCTGTGTTAGTCTGTCTCAGTGGGAGTTTCCTCTCTTCCACTCTGGTGGCCTAGTAGTAAGAAACTGCACAGCAATCCCAAAGCCATGCAGTTCAGATTAATCAGCAGCTCTGCAGGTGAAGGATGGGCAATCTCCTCTTGTGTGATTTATTGCCTCTGAAAACTCACTGGAGGGTCGGCTATGAGTCAGTTCCAACTTGATGGCATTCAGCATAGTGTCCTCTAGATTCATCCATGCTATTATTCAGTGCTTGACAGGTCCTCCGTTTATTTGCTGACTTGCTCTGAGACATATCATCCTTCAAGCCTGGGACTGAAATCACTTCCACGATTCAGCCAAAGTCACATAGTCTAAGACACAGGACTAATGTTTTAGTAACAGCAGGGGAAATGCACTCCTTAGAACAATCAACCACAGAGGATCAGATGAGGGGCCACCTGACTTCTTTCTTTTACAATTGGTTTCTAATCAAGTGCTACTTCTTGAAAGGGATGAACACCTTCCACTTTGTTTTGGTACAGTGACTGTGTATTCCTTATATTTTTTTTCATGTTTGCTTTATCATTAAACACATTAAACCATAGGGGGTGGGGGAAGGGATCAAAATAGAAAACTGGAGAGAGAGAGAGAAAAAAAAG
>NW_006400056.1:2523383-2532862 GCF_000299155.1 Elephantulus edwardii
AGTTGCACTGGTAATCTGAAACAAAACTTAATCTCTGTGGCTCAACTTTTCAGCCAAACAATACGAAAGAAAGTCTATACAACAAATGAGGATACCAGGAAGGCACATCTTCTTGACAATAACCAACTATGCACAATCTAAAGAGCAGTGTGGCCCAAAGATAAAAGTGTAGAGGACAGAAAAGGGTGGAATAGAAGGATTAATGGAAATGAGAACTACAGGAAAGAAATGGGAAAAGTATAACTACATAGTGAGTATTTTAAGTTGTTGTTGTTGATTGTCTTTGAGTTAAGCAAGACTCATAGTGACCCTATGAAGAAAAGGCTTGAAGCCTCTCTACAACTTTCAACATTTATCAAAGTTCATGGAGTTTCTGGAGACATGATGTTTAGGAAGTAGATACCACTCCTGCTTTAGAAAAATAAAATTTGTGTGAATGACTGAATGGAAAACAAATTTGCTTTGCAAATTTGCAGTCATATTATATTGAAAGAAAAAAGAGTGAATAACAAAGAAGTTTAACCTGCTTGTTTTGGACATATCATTGTTGTTGTCATGTGCCATCAAGTCGCCTGCAACTCATAACAATCCTATGTACAGCAGCTTTGAAGCCTGCCCTATCCTGAGGCAGTCTCACTGATTCCAACACACCAACTCCCATTTCCACAGTTACTGTATCAATCTATCTTATCCAAGGTCTTCTTCTCCTGTGCTGACCCTCCACCCTTCCAAGCATGATGTTCTTCTCTGAGGATCAATCCCTCTTGGCCACATGTTCAAAGTATATGAAACAGAGCTTCAAAATTCTGGACTCCAAGGAGAAACTTGGTTTCGCTCTATCTCAGACAGATCTATTTGTTTTCTTGGTGGTCCATGTTCAAGACTCTTCTCCAACACCACAACTCAAAGGTATTGATGATTATTCTGTCATCCTTAGTCACTGTCCAGCTCTCTGATGCATAGCAAGTAACTGTGAAGACCTAGAATAGGCATACCTTAGTCCCTAGACTGGCATTTTTGCTTTTGAGCACTCTGGTGAGGTCCTGACTGCAGATTTTCCTAATTCGTCTTTTCATTTCCTGACTGCTGGTGCCAAGAGTGCTGACTGTGGAGCCAAGCCAGCTGGAATTGTTAACAACCTCAATGTCTTCTCATTCTATCACAGTGCTGCCATCTGGCGCAGTAGTAAGAATCTTTATCTTCCTAATGTTCAGCTTCCATCCATATTGAAGCCTGCAGTCCTTGACCTTCTGCAGCTAGTGCTTAAGGTCCTCTTCAGTTCCAGCAAGCAAGGTTGTGTTATCTGTATAAACTAAGTTGTTGATGAGTCTTCATCCAGTCGTGATGCCACATTCCTCCCCATAGAGCCCTGCTTCCCATATGATCTGTTCTGTATATAAATTGCATGGAGACAGGATGCATTGTTGATGGACACCATTCCTGATTTTAAACCATGTAGTGTTTCCTTGCTCTGTCAATAGGAAGGACCAATCGTTGGAAGCAGACATCTTGTTTAGTGGACAATCAGCTAGGATGAGGGTGCAGTAGACTGGCACAGTGACTGCAATAGACTCAAATATGCTAGATATTATGAGGATGAGATTGTTGTATGGGTACTGATGTTGTTATTAAGTGCCAGTGAGTCAACTATAACTAACAGAGACCCTATGAAGAAGAAACCTGAACCTTGCTCTATCCTGTGCCATCCCCATGATCTCTGGTATACTAAAGTTCACTGTTAGAGAACTGTCAATCCATCTTGTATGGGAATGTTGCTACAAGTGATTAATAAAGTAAGACTCTCTGTCCATCTCTTTGATATTCCACCTTTCCCAGCATGATATTCTTTTCCAAAGACTGCCCCCTCCTGATGACATGCCCAAAGTATGTGAGACAAAGCTGTACCATCTTTGCCTTTAATGAGGACACTGGTTGCACCTCCTCCAAGATAAACTTGTTTGTCCCTTTGGCAGTCCATTCAACACTGTTCTCTGACACCACGATTCAAAGGCATCAATTCTTCTGTCATCTTTACTCACTATCCAGCTTTTAGATGAATGGAAAATAAACTTAAAGACCATGGCTTAGATCAGGTGCACTTTAGTCTTTCAACTGACATCACGGCTCTTTATCACTCTGGAACTGGCAGCAGATTATCCTAATGCAACATGTCTTTTGATTTTTTGACTACTGTTATCAATGGATGGTCCAAAAATCAGGAAGGGTGTATGGTAGGGATGTAGTGTGTCTCCGTACCTTTTCAATAAATCTACAAAATAGATCATCTGGGAGACTGGGCTGTACGGGGAGGAATGTGGCATCAAGACTGGAGGGAGATTCATTAACAGCCTGCATTACACAGATGACACAACCCTGCTTGCTGAAACTGAAAAGGACCTGAAGCGCTTGCTACAGAAGGTCAAGGACTGCAGCCTTCAATATGGATTGAAGCTCAACATCAAGAAAACAAAGATTCTCAACACTGGGCCAATTGACAGCATTAGGATGAATGAGATTGAGATAGTTAACAGTTTTAGTTTGCTTGGCTCCACAATCAACACTCTTGGTACTAGCAGCCAGGAAATCAAGAGACAAATTTTAATGGCAAAGTCAACTATCAGGTTCCTCTTCAGTGTGCTAAACAGCAATGACATCAGTCTAGAGACTAAGATGCTCCTGGTCCAGGCCACAGTCTTCACAATTGCTTGCTATGCATCAGAGAGCTAGACAATGACTAGAGATGACTGAAAGAGAATTGATGCCTTTGAGCTGTGATGCTAGAGAAGAGTGTTGAATATACCATGGACTGCTAGAAGAACAAACAGGTTCTTTGTAGACAGGGTGAAATCAGGCTGCTCCTTGGAGGCAAGGATTCTGGGGCTTCATCTGACATCCTTTGGGACTAATCCTTGGAGAGGGGCTTCATGCTTAGAAGGGTGGAGGACAGATAAAGAGAGGAAGATGAATGATGAGATGGATTGATATAGAGACTGGGGTAATGAGGGTAGCTGTGTCGGAGACAGTAAAGTTGGCACAGGATAGAGCAGGTTTCAGGGCTGGTGTACATAGGGTCACTATGAGTCGCAATCGATTTGATGGCACATAACAATAACAAGTTGTACCAAGTGTGCTGATTGTGGATCCAAGTAAGATTAAATTGTTGACTGCTTCAATCTTCCCTCCATCTATCATGATGCTGCTTACCGGTCAAGTGGTGAAGATTGTTTTGGGGGATGGGGTGCGGTAAAGATTTTTGTCTTCTTGATGTTAAGATGTGATCAATATTGAAAACTGTAGGGGTTTTTTTAACTGTAGTTTTTTATCTTCTGCAATAAGCGCCTCAAGTCCTCCTCACCTTCAGCAAGCAAGGCTGTGTTATCTGCATAATGCAAGTTGTTGTCGAATCTTTCTCTGAGATACTGCTGCTACCATTTTCTTCATAGAGTCCAGCTTCTAAAATGATTTGTTCAGTGCATAGACTAAATACCATGGAGAAAGCAAATAATTCCGATACACGCTTTTCCTGATTTTGAACAGTGCAGCATTCTCTTGCTCTGTTTAGACAACAGCTTCTTAGTGTAGGTATAGGAGTTGCACGAGCACAATTAGGTATTCTAGGATTCCCACTCTTGTTAATGTTTGCCATAATTTTTTATGATCCACACAGTCAAACACCTTTGCACAGTCAATAAAACACAGATAAACATCTTTCTGGTAGCTGCTGCTTTCAGCCAAGAACCATCTGACATTAGCAATGATAATCTGTCATTTCAAAGACTCTTGTGAATCTAGCTTGCATTTTTCACAGTTGCCTGACCTTGTGCTGCTCCCCAGGTGAGGAAGAGGTAGGACCAAGCGACGTCCCGTTCTGTTGTACTGAAGGTGCCATGAGTCAGGGGCAAGTTTAACAGCAGCTATCTACCCATGGGGCACCCAGTCTAGTGCAAAAAAACAGAAGGATGAACACAAGGCAAGGTGGTGAGTGCTACAAGGAAGCAGCATTTCGGGGAAATGAAGGGAATCGGAGATGGTTACTTTTTTCAGGTGAGCCCTGAGTGGTTTCTGAGGTTGAGCAAGAGATATTCCAAGAAAAGGATGGTACTAGGAGAACAATGAAGATGCTAATGCAAAGGTAGAGGGAGAAAAGTCCTCAGGTCCTGCAAGTGACAGAACCAGAAACAAGACCTCTGAGTGAAGGGGGGTGGGAAGAGACTGTCAAGGAGCTAGGAGCTGAACCAGAGGATGCAGATACAGGGCTCTGGTTTCTGGACTATGTACATTCTAGGGGTAACTTTGATCCCATGAAAGCGGTGTAGTATTATAGATTGAATTCTCCTAAATTATGTGTTAGGAAGCTCTAGTGATTAGTCCGTAGGGAGATGTGCCGCCAACCCAGAGGTAGTGTGCCCCTCTGGTGGTTTGAATCCATCAGTGGGTCTGAGGGAAGATGGGCAGCACTCCCCACTGCACCCCAGTGATTTACAGCCTCTGAAAACCCACGGGGGAGGGGGATGTCAGCTACGAGTGGGTTGTGACCTGACAGCAATTAGCTGAAAATACGTTATAAATCCTAACGTTTACGACTATGTAAGGGGGCTCTAGTGGCCGAAATCTGAATTCACTAGCTGCTCTTTGAAAGAAAGATGCACACTCTTCTCCAGGGAGATTTACTGCCTCCGAAAGCCACCAGAGGGTCAGCTAGAGAATCAGTCCAGACTCAAGGAGACAGAGCAACGAGAAGAAGCCAAAGGTTATAATCCCATTTGAGAATGATTGATTACCTTTGTCATGTTGATGAGGCAAAATCAGTGTGGGACATATTTTGGAGCTAATCTCTTCTAAAATATAAAGAGATTAAACCAAAGAGCAGAGCAGAAATAGTGGAAGACTGATGTTAAGAAATGCAGAAATCTCCAAAAAACTAGGCCAAGGCTGAAGAAACTAGTACCTTCCCTTGAGCCAGAGGAGAGAGGAAACACCTTTCCTTGGAGTGATGCTCTGGACTTGCACTTCCAGCCTCCTCATCTGCGAGAAAATAAATTTCTGTTTGTTAAAGTCATCCACTAGTGGTATCTCTGTTGGAATAGCACCACATAACATAATCAAGACACACGAGGAGTCTTATAAGCCCTGAACCTTGGCCATCTGCATGCACAAGAGGGGTACAGACCAGAGGCAGTAGCTAAAAGGGCAGAGCTTTGATGTGCATTTATGTTAAGGCAAGTCATTCTTATCCTAGATAAACAAAGTGAAGTCCTCAACAGAAAAGGGAATGTCCTAGATGGTGGCACCTCCAGGACACAAGGTCACAGGGCCTCTGCTTGGGAGGTGGGCTCAGCTGGCCCTGAAGTTTCCTGAGGCTTGTGGGTTGGGGCAGACTCAGAAGGAAGAGGAGTGAGGAGGGGAAAGGCAGCCCGGAGGTAGGACTTTCCCTTTCCCAGAAAAAAGCCTCCTCACTGGGGCTAGAAAGAGAGGCATCTGTCGGGCTCCACCAGACATGTCTTCAGGGTTCAAGTTGGCTAGATTGCCCTCCTCCACTTCACCCAGGCCTTGTCCTGCATTTCCTGTAAACACTGGACACTTCCTCTCAGGGGAGGGCCTGGCAGTGCAAGGCCACACCCTGGCGAGACAGCCTAGCACACAATGGTTGGCCACAGTGTTGGGGTCTGAATCAGGCAAAGTCAGGCAAGAATAAGGAGAGGCAGGGTAGAGGGAATGTTAAGACAAGAACAAACGAGATGAGACAAGAACAAATGAGATAAAGGAGGCAGTAGCTCATTAAACAGAGCTTCAGTCCTGACTGGCGTAAAGGCTGCCTGTCACCTACCTCCATACCCAAGCCCACCACACCAAGAAACTCACTAAACTTTCAGGCACACATTGTTGTTATGTGCCATCGAGTTGCTTGCGACTCATAGTGACCCTATGTACAAGAGCCCTAAACCCTGCTCTATCCTGTGCCAATCTCACTCTCTCTGCCACACCCACTCCCATTACCCCAATCACTGAACCAATCCATCTCATCAAGGGTTTTCCTCTCCTGCGCTGTACCTCCACTCCCCCAAACATGATGTCCCTCTCCAAGGGCTGGTCCCTCCTTACAACATGCATGTATGTCAAACAGAGCTTCAGAATCCTTGACTCCAAGGAGTAGCCCGGCTTCACCCTCCCCAGGACAAACCTGTTTGTTCTCCTAGCAGTCCATGGTATATTCAACACTCTTCTCCAGCATCACAGCTCAAAGGCATCAATTCTCTTTCAATCATCCCTAGTCACTGTCCAGCTCTCTGATGCATAGCAAGCAACTGCAAAGACTATAGCACAGATCAGGCGCACCTTAGTCTCCAGCCTGATGTTGTTGCTCTTCAGTACTCTGAAGAGGTCCTTGAGAGCTGACTTTCCCAATGCAATTCATCTCTTGATTTCCTGGCTGCTGGTACCAAGAGTGTTGACTTTGGAGTCAAGCAAACGAAAACTGTTAACAACGTTAATCTCTTCACTACACATAATGATGTTGCCAATTGGCCCAGTGCTTTGTTTTCTTGATGATGAGCTTCAATCCATATTGAAGGCTGCAGTCCTTGACCTTCTGCAGCAAGCGCTTCAGGTCCTCCTCAGTTTCAGCAAGCAGGGTTGTGTCATCTGCATAAAGCAGGTTGTTGATGAATCTTCCTCCAATCCTGATGCCACATTCTTCCTCATACAGCCCAGCATCCTGGATGATCTGTTCTGCATACAGATTGAAAAGGTATGGAGACAGAATTGATCCCTGGTGGACACCCTTCCCGATTTTGACCCATGTAGTGACTCCTTGCTCTGATATTAATAACGACAAACATGGAGAGGGTGCTTGAGAACTGAGAGGGCAGCTGGATAGAGGTACGGCCCTGCCCCCTTCAACCACTCATGGGATAGAGAGAGTGCAGCTGCCCATCAGCAAAGGTGTTCTCTGGATGCTGTGTTCAGCAGCAGCACCACTGACAATGACAAACTTTAAAAGCAGCACAGGCTGAAGAGATCCTCACCCAGCTACACACAAAAACTGAGAGGGCACTTCAGAACTAAGAGGGTAGAGGCAAGACCCTGGCCCTCCTGACCAGACAGGGGATAGGGAATGTGCAGCTGCCTTCTGGGGAAGGTGATCTCTGCCTGTTGTGCTCATCAGCACCATCAAGGACAATTCCAAACTTTAGAAGAGGTGGGCAGCAGTCAGGAGAGATTCTTGCAAGGCTACACTGCAGTCCAAAGAGAACTTGAAGGACCTTAAGAAAGGGGAGTTTTTCCTATTACAGTGACCCAGAAAAGACTTCTGGCATAGTGAGTTGCATTCCCTAAGAAAGGGAACACTTTACGTCTGCAACTAATAGATAACATCATAAAGATAACATCTGTCAACAACCCAAAGCAGACTCAAAAGAAATGGCATAACACTTACCAAGAAAAACTTCACATAATATCAAGAAAGCAGCAGGCAGCTTCAAACACTGTAAAAAAACCAAAATAAGTCTACTCCTAAAAATCCCAATAAATACCCCAGAGATAGGGAAGCAGAAGAAATATATTGACATGGATTCATATGAACAACTATGGAAGAATGGAAGTAATAAATAAAGTGAATATCCCAGAGACAGGGCACCAGAATAAATAAAGAGAAAGATGAATGACTACTGTAGAAATTGCAAAAGGTGGAAGAAAGAATTGATACCACAGATTAAAAGGTAAAAGAAATTAACAAAAACAACACAAGACAGAGAAAGGATAGAGCCAACACAGTACTGGAATTCACAGGTATGCATGAAAACAATCCAAAATATTAACAGCAAAATGGCAGAAGTTTCCTATATGCTAGAAGAAGAAAAAAGTAGAAGAGAACAGATGGAACAGAGTCAGTCTCCCACTGAAAAACAAGAACCTCAATACATATTAGAAAACATAGTGGAGAGAGACAGAAAATGAAGAAAACATTACAATTATGTGGGAGGACTATCAAAAGGAACAATATACGGATGATCATGATCTCAGGACAAAAGGGGGGCAGAGGAAGCATTGAGGAAATTGTGGAAAAGGTACGATAAGAAACTTCCCAGGCACTATGAAGAATAAAGAAATCCACATTCAAGAAGCTTAGCAAATCATCCCAAACAGATTAGACCCCAAAAGAAAAACACCAAAACATATATCATAGTCCTCACGCAACACGTGCTGTTCTTGTAGGATGCGCTCATGGGGGGACCTTACCCTCTCTCTGCTGCAAGATGCCAAGGCCTGTGTAGCATGGCCTGCCCTGAGGGTCCTCCAGCCACCTCTTCCTCAGTGTCTGTTAAAGGTTGCAGGCCACCCCTGGTGCACTCACACCCTCGCCAGCAACTGAACGACTGCCTACCAGGTTGAGGGGCTACAGTTTCAGTGTAGCCCAGACCACAATACTGCCCAAAGCACTAGACCACTGCCTCCACCACCTGGAGACCCCACTGCTCTGCCGTCCAGTGCCAGGAGAACCAATACCACAAGTACTTTCGTTTTAAACACTGCTGTCTAGCTATATCACATGGGATTTCTTAAACTCCACTGGAAGAGGTCAGGTGGAGCTGTGGTTTCAGGAAGGCAACAGTCACCCTGCTCTGAGTGGACTCTGAAAGGAGCACCAATATTCAGGTCTTTCACAAAACATTTGCATACCCTGGACTGTTATATAGTTACAACAAGCTAACATCTGCTAAGAAAAGACATAATGTCAAGAAAGCAGCAATCTGCTTCAGTCATCATGAAAAAAAATAAAATAACCCTTCTCCTGAAAAAAGCATACCCAAAGAATAATCCAGATAGAACAGGAAGAAATATGTAGGTGTGGATGGAATTATTTGAACAGCCTCAGAAGATGCAAATGATGGAAGAAACAATGGTTGTTATAAGAGAGTAAACACCACAGAGAGAGAAATCCAGGGGGAAAAATATACTGATGAGGAGAAACTTGAACAGCTAAGGAAGAAAATGGAACACACACACACACACACAAACACACACACACACACACCAACAACACCAAACCAGAAGAAAGAATTGATAGTACAGATAAAGAGGCATAAAAACTTAAAAAATCATCACAAGACAGAGAGGATACAGTCAATATAGTACTGGAAATAACAGAAAAGCCTGAAAATGCAATCCAGAATATTAAGACTTCCAGCACATATGAAGACACAAAGCAAGCCTCAACAAAGTAAAAAAACACTGAAATAATACAAAGTATCTTCTCAGACCACAATGCCTTAAAACTAGAAATTAACCACAGGAGGATCCTTCCATCCATGTGGAAACTAAATAACTTTCTGATGAAGGAAGAAGTTCAAGCTGCTTAGAAGGAAATAGCAAAAAATGAGGCCCCAGGAATAGACAGTATACCAATTGAAGTATTTCAGATAGCAGATGTTGCCCTGGATGTGCTCACCAACTTGTGCCAAGAAATCTGGAGAACAACC
>NW_006400056.1:2533335-2542876 GCF_000299155.1 Elephantulus edwardii
GCTGGGCTCTATGAGGAGAATTGGGGCATCAGGATTGGTGGAAGATCTATTAACAATCTGCATTATGCAGATGACACAACCCTGCTCCCTGAAACTGAGGAGGACCTCAGGCACTTGCTGCAGAGGGTCAAGGACTGCAGCCTTCAGTATGGACTAAGGCTCAGGGTTTAGGGCTGTTGTGCATAGGGTCGCTATGAGTCGCAAACGACTCGGCGGCACATAACAACAACAACAACAACAGAACACGACTGGGTTATAAAAGAAATCAAGAATAAAACAATATTTCTTGAAACAAATGAAAATGAAAATACAACATAACAAAAACCCTTGGGATGGAGCTAAGGCCAACTTTGGGAGGCTGTTCATAGCAACAGGCACACACATAGAAAGGTAGAAAGAAAAAAAAAATCAATGATCTAACTCAACACTTTCATCATCTAGAAAAAGAACGAGAATCTAATCCTACAGGCTCTAGAAGAAAGGAAATAAGGACAAGAGCTGAAATCAATGAGGTAGAAAACAGAAAAATGGAAACCAATAAGACTAGGAGCTGGTTTTTTAAAAAGTTTCAATAAAATTGACAAACCACTGGCAAACCGAACAATAGAAAAAAAGAGAAGACACAGATAACTAGATTAAAGAATGATAGAGGTGACATCACCACAGAACCAGATGAAATTAAATCAATACTACAGAATACTATGAAAAGCTATACTCTGGTAAATTTAAAAACACAGAGGAAATTGACAAATTCCTTGAAACTCATGCCCTGCCCAGACTGACATGTACAAATGTAGAACACTTAACAGACCTATCACAAAAGAAGAAATTGAACAGGTCACAAAAAGACTTCCCCATAAGAAAAGTCCTAGACCAGATGGCTTCAGAGCTCAATTCTACCAAGCATTCAGAGAATATCTATCACCAATTCTACTTGAAAAAAGGGGGGGGGGGCAGCAATAAAAGCTGGTTTGTCAATACACATTTAATGTGAATGGATTAAATGAATCAATTAAGAGGAAAAGAGTAGCATAGCAGATAATAAAAACAAAGCCCATCAATGTGCTGCCTTTAAGAGAGACATCTAGGAAATGAGAAGACAGACAGACTAAAAATCAAAGGCTGGAAAAAAGATATCAAAGCAAATGGAGGTGGCAATACTAATCTCTAATAAAATAGGTGTCAGGATGAAACCACCATAAAAGATAAGGAAAGGCACTATATAATTAAAGAACAACAGACCAAGAAGAGATAGCCAAGGTCAATATCTATGCAGCAAAATGACAGACCTGCAAAATATGGTCAAATTCAAAGAAACTTAACAATGATGCAGAAGATCTAAATGATGCAATCAGAGTCAACTTGACCTTGTGGATGTATTCAGGGTATCTCACCCAACCAAAAACCAATTTATTTTCTTTTCATGGGCACAAGGTACATTCTCCAAAATTGACCACATAGTAGGACACAAGGCAAGCGTCAACAAACTTAAATACACTGAAATAATGCAAAATATTTCTCAAACCACAACCACACAACTAGAAAGTAAGAACAAGAAGGTAAAGTTTACTAAACAACTCATGTGGAATCTAAATAACACCCTGTTAGAGCATGACTGGGTTACAGAAGAAAGAAATCTTGAAATAAAAAAGTTTCTAGAAACAAAGGATGGTGAAAATACAACATACCAAAACTTCTGGGATACAGCTAAGGTGGTCCTCAGAGAGCAGTATAGCAACAAGCAAACACAAAACAGGAAGAAAGAAACAAAATTAATGGCCCAACTCAACACTTTCATCAAAGACAAAAAGAACCCTACAACCAGGTGAGAATAAAACAGATGAATGGGACTTTCTAAGAATCAATCCCTATCTACATCAAAACACTTCCCCAATAGAGAAAAAAGGAAACTGAGAGACTGGGGAAAAGTATTTGCCAGTGATATATCTGATAAAGAACTCATTTCTAAAATTCATAGAATACTCTAGTACCTCAACAAGAAAAAGGTAAACAACCCAAAAGCAAAATGTGCACCATATGAAGAGACACTTCACCAAAGAAGGCATTCAGATGGCAAACATATACATGAAGAAATGTTCAAAATCCCTTGCCATCAGAGAGATGCAAATAAAAACAACTATGAGGTATCATCTTACCACAGTAACAACAGCACAGTTTAACAAATTTTGGCAAGGTTGTGGAGAGACTGGAATGCTTTTTCACTGTTAATGGGAGTGTAAAATGGTACAACCACCACAGAAGGTGGTATAGCATTTTCTCAAAAAGTTGGAAACAGAAATACTATTTGATCCAGCAATTCTACTACTGGGAATATAAATGTTCATCTCTGTTTAGTGCTGTGTTATTCACAAAAGTAAACAGAAGCAACCCAAGTGCCTATCAACTAACAAAAAATAGAAAAACTACAGTATATTCAAACAATTGAATATTAAACAGAAAACAATGAACTCGTAAAACATTACACAACTTGCGTGGCCCTGGAGGACATTATGTTGAGTGAAAAAGTCACAAAAGAACAAATACTGCATGATACCACAGTTATAGAGCATGACTGATGTGGGGGGTTGGGAGGAGAATAGGAAAGGAGTGGATAGATAATGAACACTGCATTGAACTAGATGAAGAAAATAATTGTTTAAAAGGAACATACAGTTAGTTCTGCTAAAACCACAATTAAAATTTAAAAAATTATTAAAAAGAAAAGAGAAAAATAACAATAATCTTAACTGCAGTCTCTAAAAGAAAGGTAATTTTAAGGACACGAGTGGAAATTATTGAGATACAAAACGGAAAAACAACTGAAACCATCAATAAGACCAAGAGCTCGTGCTTCTTAAGGCTCAATAAAATAGACAAACGATGGGCAAACTTGAAAAAGAAAATAAAGAGAAGACACAAATAACTCAAATAAGAAACTATGGAGATGATGCCACAACAGAACTAGATGAAATTAAATCAGTAATATTGGAATGTTGTAAAATGAATTTGAAAACCTACAAGAAATAGGAAAATTCCTACCCAGATTGGCTATAAAGAGATGACGACTCCTCCTCCTCCTCCTCCTTCTCCTCCACACACACACATGCACACACACACACACACACACACACACACACACACACACATATCCTGGCCCAGATGTCTTCACAGTTGACTTCTACCACAAATGTTCAGGGAAGATCTATCACCAATTTTACTACAGGGTATGAATAGACACTTCACTTTTGTATATTGATCTTGTATATTTAAAAAAATTAAAAAGAAGGAATACTTCCAAAGTCATTTTATGAAGCAAGCATAACTAATACCAAAACCAGGCAAAAATATTACCAAAAGAGAGAACAACAGACCAATATCCTGCATGAATATAGATATAAAAATCTTTAACAAAAACCTGACTAATAGAATACAACAGCACATTAAAAAAAATCACAATAACTCATCATGACCAAGTGGGATTCATAAAAGGATGGTTCAATATAAGAAATATAATCAACATAATTCATCACATTACTAAAACAAAGAACAAGAACCATACATTCCTACCAATTAATACAGAAAAGGACTTTGACAAAATCCAACACCTCTGCAAAATAGGAATTTAAACACTCAGCAAAATAGGAATAAAAGGGAATTTCCTCAATATGGTTAAAAATGTATATGCAAAACTACTCACGGTTGGGGGAATTGTATACCAATGAAAGAATTTTACTTTTCAAAGAGAAGAGCGAACTGGGGGTGGAGGGGGAGGCAGGGAGAAAAAATGCATCAATGAATGAATGGGGGGGAAAATTATCCTTTTTGCTAGTATATATCAAATTTAATTAACCTCCTTATAGTTTTTTAATTTAAATATTAAATATTTTATATATTTTACACACACACACACACACACGCACGCACACACGTGCGTAAAACCAAGAGCTAACATCATTCTCAATGGAGAGTAAGACCAGACAAGGATGCCCACTTTGTCCACTCCTAATCAATATCGTATTGGAAGTATTTGCTAGGGCAGTACATATGGCAAGAGAAGGAAATAAGATGCATCCAGATCAGCTATATGCAGATGGTCTGATGATGTACACTGAAAACCCCAACGATTAAACAACAAAACTGCTAAGAGTTAATAGACAAATTTAGTAGAGTGGTAGGATACAAGATCAATATACAAAAGTTAGTGGGATTCCTCTACAGTAACAAAGAAAACACAGAGAAGGAAAATAAGAAAGTAGTATCATTTACAACAGCCAACCATAAATTGAAACACTAAGGAATAAACCTAATACTTTAGACATAATGCAAGGTGGGACCAGTACTTAGAGGAGGACATTATGTTTGATACAGAGGAGGGACAGTGCAAGAGAGGAACATCTTCGATGAGATGGATTGATTCAGTGACGACGGTAATAGGGGTAGGTGTGTTTGAGACAGTGAGATTGACACAGGATAGAGCAGAGTTTAGGGCTGTTGTACATAGGGTCGCTATGAGTTGCAGGCAACTCGATGACACATAACAACAACAGAAACACAAAAGACCCTTGGGGGTAGGGTGAGAATAACCCTACAAAACACTTTTGTGAGAAACAATAAAAAATTCAATTACATGGAAATATGTTCCGTGCTCATGTATAGGAAGACTCAATATGGTGAAAATGACAATCCTATCAAAAGCAATCTACCCATTTAACACAATTTCAATTCAGATACCAATTCATTTTTCAAAAAGATAGGTAACTTGCAGGTTTACTTGGAGAGCAAAGAGACCCTGAATAAGCAAAGCAATGATGCAAAATTAGACAGAAGTTGGAGGCATGGCACTTTTTGATCTGAAAATCTACTATACAGCTGTAATAAACAAAGCAGTATGGTACTGGTACAATGACAGGTGCATAGACCAATGGAACAGAATTGATAGCACAGAAATTAGCCCATCTATGTATGTTCAACTGATAATCAACAAGGAAACAAAACCTATCACATGGGGCAATGATAACCTCTTCAACAGTGCTGAATAAACAGTGTTGGCAAAACTGGGCTGTTACCTACATAAATCTGAAGCCAGATGCACATCTCACACGACAAACAGAAATCCCTCCAAAGGGGATCAGAGTCCTGGGAGTAAACCCCACACCTATAAAGATCGTAGGAAACAAAGTGAAACCAGCTTAGCAGGCCTAGTCTACAGTATAAAGAGGTTGACAAGTATAGTCAGAAAGGCACAACCAGAAAAGGATAAACTTGAAGAATGGGACCTTCTAAAGAATAAATCTCTCTGCATATCAAAAACTTTTTCCAACAGGGTGAAAAGAAAAACTACTGACTGGGGAAAAACATTTGGCAACACCAAATCAGACAAGGGTCTAATTAAGAAAATTTACAAAATATTCCTGAGCCTATACAAGAAAAGGACTGATAATCCAATTATAAAATGGGCAAAAGACATGAAAAGACTTCATAGAGGAAGCCATTTGGATAGCCAAGAAGAAATGCTCAAAATCACTGGTAAGAAGAGAGGTGCAAATCAAAACCACAATAAGATACCATGTCACCCCAGTAGCAGAGTCAAGGTTTAACAGGACAGCAAGTAATACATGTTGGAGAGGATGTAGAGAGATTGGAATCCTCATACACTGTTGGTGGGATTGTGAAATGGTAGGTATAACCACTCTGAAATGTAATTTAGTGTTTCCTCAAAAAGCTGAACATAGAAATTCCATATGACACAGCTAGCTATCTCACTGCTAGGAAATACTCTATTAAAAAAATAGAACTGAGACACAAACAGAAACTCCTACACCAATGTTCATACCAGTGTTATTCACAATAGCAAAAAAAAATAAAATAAAGAAAAGAAACAGCTCAAATGTCCATCAATAAACAAATGGATTGATAAACTGTGGTACATTCACATGATGGAATCCTATGCAGCATCAGGAACAATGATTTAAAAATATACTATATAACATGCGAGAGAGGCTGGAAGAACATTATGCTGAGTGGCCTAATTGAGTCTCATAGGGCAAATACATAAGGCCATTATTATAAAAACAGAAGGATTATTAATAAGATGCATACAAAAGTCAAAGGGGGGAAGGAGTACGAGGAAGGGGACTGAGGGTGTATGTGGGGGGTGGAAATCATAAGGTCGTAGAGTTTGGCGGACAGAGGAAGGAGGTGAAGGAATTAGGAAAGATCCAGTGGGGACCTAAAAAGGTGGGGTAATGTTGGGCGTGGATCATTGGTAATTAATTTTATTAAACACAATGTATAGTAATGATCTTATGAAACACATTGTGAATAGAGGAATGTATGAAACATAATATACATAAGTTAAACACAATGTATATGAATTTTGTATGCAAATCAAGATAAAGTAAAAATAATTATTAAACACAAAAAACAAGCAAAAAGAACTAAGCAACAAAACTGCTCACCACATCAGCCCATCCCCCTGACTCAAGCTCAGAAACACATCAAAATGAGAAGCCAGCTATATCAACACAAGACTCGTGACGCAACAATGAATGGAAATCCAAAGTCTCTGTAAACTTTCACTAAACTAAAAAACCCCAAACAAGTGTAAAATTGTAAAAAAGATCCAACAGGTTTATTGATATTGAATCTAGTGAAACCCTGAAACTGAAGTCCTTGATCCACTTGCTGCCCTGCAGGAGGAGAGAAAGATGGGCAATTAACCTCAGTGTGATTTGCTGCCTCTGAAAACCCACTAGAGGGGCAGCCAATATTCAGATCAGACTCAACAGTTTACAACAACATGTTTCAAGCCTGGAATGGAACCCTTTCCAATGGGTCAACTTTTATCCAGACCTGAAGCAGGCCTATAAGGTGAACAACAGACTTATTTAGGATTTACTTTAAGTGAAGTTATTTAAGTTTCCCTCCAACTCAATTGGTCTCTGGAGATCCAGGAACAAGGGGTAGTCGTATGTTCCTTTGTAACTTCTCCAGTAGCATCTAGCCTAATCTTTTCCTCTCAAAGTCCTGCTCCTGGTGGACCCAGTATATACCTGAGCAGCCCTGTGCCATCTATCCACTACACCCTCCAATTTGCAGTTCTGTGCACTTCCTCACAGAAGACTGGGATGGGCTAAAAGAGTTGCTGCCATCTTCTTCCCATGAACATAATTCTATATAATCCTTTCTTATCCCATCAAAATAGGTCATTCTGGCAAGCTCTGGTGGCCTAGTGGCAAGAAGCTGTACTGCAATCCCAGAGGTGTGTGGTTCAAATCCACCAGATGCTTTGCTGGAGAAAAGGAGGGACAATCTCCTCCTGTCCCGGTCAGATCCAATTTGACAGTACACACACACATTTTTTTTTTTTAAAAAAGCTCATTCCAACAGCTCCCTTTTCCTCCTGCATTCAAAAGTGTGCAAATGAGAACTAAGTATGCTTCTGGACTCAGATATAATCTCAACTACACAGAATAAATGGGAAGTTGGCCTTTCTAAGTGATGTGTGTGGTGCAGTGCGCTCACCTAAGGGTGACAAATACAGAGAGAGAAAGGATTTGCAGCTCAGACAGCACAGACTAGGAAACCAAATGTGAGAATTGGTGCCTTGAAGCTAACCTCCACGAGGTACTACACCATCTGTACCTGGAGGTTAGGAGCAAGCGCTCCTGAAAGCAAAAGGGAGGAGTCTTTCAGCCCTCATTACAACTATCCACCTTTTCCCTCATCACACCTGCCCCTGTGAAATCTGGAAGCATAGAGGTGTGCTTCAGTGTGCTGGGCTGTATCTGCTCCAGTCTCTCAGTAAACTGGGCAGGGGAAGTATCTATTCCCAAATGTTGTCAGCTTTGATTAGATTACAGGGAACCTAGCCCTTGTTTGGGTTCTAATTGCCTATTTTGAGACAATATGAAAAATTCAAAGTCTACTCTGCTCCTGAATATGTGTAGCTAAGTTCAATTACACTGAAACAAGATTTTATTAAGAAAAGGCTTCGGGGGGGGGGTCATATGGTCCCTAAACAGAACACGGAGCACAAAAATTTATGTGAAACACTCCTGGAGGAAATGTTACTGCGATTCCCAATGACTTATTTTATCCTTATGATGTTATTGTCAACGATTAAAGGAATCATCATTGGTTAAGAAAAGACTGTCCTTACTTACTTTTAAAGTATTAGCACTTAACAAATAAAATTCATGGTTCCAAGGAACCTCTTGAGCTAGAAATAAATCTTGAAGTTGAAAAATCTTTTGATAACTGCAGCCATTTCAAAATATATTAGAAAAAAGTCCTGAAGACGAAGCTATATATGGCCCTGATACCAAAATGGTGAGGTTCAAGAAGGGTGACAGCGTGGGCCTTCGCTTGGCTGGTGGCAATGATTTCAGCATATTTGTCGCTGGCATTCAGGAGGGCACCTCGGCAGAGCAGGAAAGCCTTCAGGAGGGGGACCAGATTCTGAAGGTGAACACAGAGGACTTCAGAGGGCTGGTTCGGGAGGATGCTGTTCTCTACCTGTTAGAAATTCCCAAAGGTGAAACGGTGACCATTTTAGCACAGAGCCAAGCTGATGTGTATAGAGACATCCTGGCTTGTGGCCAAGGGGATTTATTTTTCATCAGAAGCCACTTTGAATGTGAGAAGGAAACACCCCAGAGCCTGGCCTTCACCCGGGGAGAGGTCTTTCGGGTGGTTGATACATTGTATGATGGCAAGCTGGGCCACTGGCTGGCTGTGCGAATTGGGAATGAGTTGGAGAAAGGCTTAATCTCTACAAGAGCAGAGCCGAACAGATGGCCAGTGTCCAGAATGCCCAGAGAGACAATACCGGGGACAGGGCGGATTTCTGGAAGAATTAGAAAGCAGATGAATTTCATACCTCATTGACTCATTTTACTATAGAAAAAAATAATGCTATTATCCAGGATAAACTATCAAGTCCCCTCTAGAAAACACATGAATGTAAGACTTGAACCCTGCTACCCTTAAGAATAGTTTCTTTCAGAAATAACCCAAGTGTCTATTAATGGAAGAATGGCTAAAGAAACTATGGTATATTCGCACAATTGAGTAAGATGCATCACTTTAAAAAAAGTCAAGAATTAATGAAATACTGTACAACATGGATGAATCAACAACAAATTATGCTGAGTGACATAAACCACTTCCAAAAAGACAACTATAAGAACCCTAATATAAAACTAAGGAAAGGTTTACACACAGGGAATCAATCTCAGAGGATTAAAAGGGATGAGAAAAGAGGGATCAGACAGTAAAAAATAAGTCGGGTGAGGAAAAGGATAATACACAATAAGTATTTTATTAAACATAATAAATTCATTACATTAATCAACTTTAACTAATATTGTAAAACAGGATGTCTATAAATAAATAAATAAGACTGAGAAAAACTGGATAAATTGTGTATACTGCACTGAAACAGATGAGGAACTGAATAATTTAAAAGCAATGTATGATAGGGTATTATGGTTATCACAAGAGTCCACAATTAAGGTTGCATAGTAGAATGTACTTGGGG
>NW_006400056.1:2542976-2554649 GCF_000299155.1 Elephantulus edwardii
TGTGTACCAGGGAGGGAGTCTTTCTTTTACTTTTGAAAGAGAGGAGCGAACTGGGTGGCGGGGGGAGAGGGCTGGGCGGGTAGAGATGTGCAGCAATGAATGAATGGAAATCCAAATTCTGTGTAAATGTTCATTAAAATTATTTAAAAAAAAAGACTCATGTGACCCAATGGCTTTCTCCATTTCTTCACTTCTGGAGACTCCAAGTGTGTGTGTGTCTCTCTCTCTCTGAAATGCAGTTTTTCTAATTAACTTTCTTTGTTTTCACCTTTATTCCTGTCTCCTTACCTTTTCTCTCAAACACATGCTCTAACAAGGTTTCGGTCCATGCTGGGATTCTTTCCCGCAGGACATAACCAAGCTAAATAAACTCAGAGGATTTAGTCCACAGCTGATCTTCTGTTGTCTCCCACCCAATTCAATTCTTGGTTCGGGCAACATGGACCAAACCAGGGCATTCACCACATGATAACATCAGGCTCCAGGCAATGACTCCACAACCCAAGCCTTCCCTGAAGCCAGAGCAAGGCTGGAGGGCCCAAGGCCTCCACGCTGCAAGCAAACAAGGTGAGGCTCCAACGGGGAAAGAGTCTGTCAAAATGCAGGGCCTCATTTTGCCCATCTTTGTACCCCCAGCAAACCATGGCACTGAGACTTGAAAGTAGAACCTGGTTAGGAACACAGTCTCAGGGGCTAACATGACTGAATTTTCCAAAGTTAATTCTCTGCAATGTATTAGCTATGCATATTTGGGCAAGTTATTTGATTGTTCTGTGTCTTAAGTCTTTTCACATTAGTTAAAAACTTCAGTTTGCTTGACTCCACAATCAACACTCTTGGTTTCAGCAGTCAGGAAATCAAAAGACAAACTGCATTGGGAAAATCTGCTGTCAGGGACCTCTCCAGAGTACTGAAGAACAATTATGTCAGTGTGTGTGTGTGTGTGTGTGTGTGTGTGTGTGTGTGTGTCCAGGACATAGTCTTCACAATTACTTGTTATGCATCAGAAAGCTGGACAATGACTAGGGGTGACAGAAGCAGAATTGATGTCTTTGAGCTGTGGTGCTGAAGAAGAGTATTGAATATACCATGGACTGCTAGGAGGACAAACAGGTTCATCCTGAAGAGGATGAAACCAGACTGCTCCTTGGAGGCAAAGATTCTGAAGCTCCATCTGACATACTCTGGGTATGTTGCAAGGAGGAACCAGTCCCTGGAGAAGAACATCATGGTTGGGAGAGTGGAGGGACAGAGCAAGAGAGGAAGACCCTCAATGAGATGGACTGACTCATTAACTGAGGTAATGGGGGAAGGTATGTCAGAAACAGTAAGATTGGCTCAGGATAGAGCAAGGTTCCGGGCTGTTAAAAAAAGGTCACTATGAGTGACAAGTGATTCAATGACACCTAACAAAAACAACATCAATCCTGACCTTACTGTGCTGAGAAGACTTGGTAAGTATCTATAAAGCACTCAGCAAAATGGTTGTTGTTTACCATCCAGTGAGAACGGACCCATAGCTAATTCTTCAGTGGGTTTTCAGAGGCAGCTGAACACATACATGGGAGGAGACTGTTCATCCTTCTCCTGCAAAGGAACTTGTGGATTAGAACCATGTGCTTTTTGGTTTGCAGCCCAGCTTCTCGCTAGTAGGTCACCAGAGCTTCCTTTGAAGAGTGCCTGCTGTCACCATCATTAGGTGCCATCAAGTTGCTTGTGACTCACAGCAACCCTGTATACAACAGCTCTGAACCCTGCTCTATCCTGAGCCAATTTCATTGTCTCCAACACACCTATCCCCATTACCAGTCACTGAGTCAATCCATATCATCACAGGTCTTTCCTTTCTTGCACTGTCCATCAACACTTCCAAGCACGATGTCCTTCTCCAAGGACTACTACCTCCTGGCTACATGCCGAATATATGTGAGTTGGAACTTCAAAATCCTTGCCTCCAAAGAGAAGACTGGTTTCACCCTCTCTAGGATGGACCTGTATGTTCTCTTAGCAGTCTATGGTATGTTCAATACTCTTCTCCAGCAACCACAACTCAAAGGCATCAATTCTTCTTCTACAGAAAACCATGGCTTGGATCTGGTACACCTTAGTCTCTAGACGGACATCGTTGCTCTTCAGTACTCTGGAGAGGTCCCTGACAGCAGATTTTCCCTATGCCATTCATCTTTTGATTTCCTGCTTGCTGGTACCAACAGTATTGACTGTGGAGTCAAACAAGCTGAAGCTGTTGACTAATCTCAATCTCTTTACCATCTATCATGAACTGCCAATTGGCACAGTGCTGAGAGTCTTTGTTTTCTTGATGTTGAGCTTCAATTCACATTGAAGGCTGTCGTCCATGATCTTCTGCAGCAAATACCTCATGTTCTCCTCAGTTTTAGCAAGCAAGGTTTTATTACCTGCATAACTCAGGTTGTTGATGAGTCTTCCTCCAATCTAATGCCACATTCCTCCTCATAAAATTCAGCCTCCTAGATTATCTGTTCCACATATAGATTGAAAAAGTATGGAGACAGGATGAATCCCTGGTACACACGTTTTCTGATTTTGAACTATGCAGTGTTTCCTTGCTCTGCTCTGATGCTGTATCCTGGTTCAAGTGTAAGTTTCACATAAGCACAATCAAGTGTTCTGCGATTCCCATTCCTCTCAAAGTGAGCTATATAACTTGTGATCCACACAGTCAAATAACTTCGCATAGTGAGTGAAACACATAGAGCTATTACCCTAGTACTCTCTGCTTTCAGCTATGATCCATCTAACACTGGCTATAATGTCCCTAGTGGCATGTCCTCTACTAAACCCAGCCTGCATATCTGGCAGTTCTCTGTGGATGTGCTGTTCCTATCGTTTTTTGGATCATCTTCAATAGGATCTTGCTTACATGTGATATTAATGATATTGCTCAATAAGCATGTAGTAACTGCATTATTGCTGCTGTTTAAAAATATTTTCTGAAAGCTCAATCAAAACCAGACTTGGGTCTCCAGAACACAGCCCACCAGATAAACTTGGGGTTAGGTTTTGCAGTTTCAAAATTGTTCAGAATAACTCATTACAGAAAAGCTAGGAACAACACTAGAAGTCCTAATCCACAACATAAACAGTCTTCCCAGTATCCTGGAAAAGCTACAACCAGGAGAAGATAACATAGATGAATGGGACCTTCTAAGACTCAAATCCCTATGCACATCCAAAAACTTCTCCAGTAGGGTAAAAAGGGAAGCCACTGACTGGGAAAAAGTATTCGGTAATAACATATCAGATAAGGGACTTATATCCAGAATTTATGAAATACTTGAGCACCACAACAAGATAAAGGTAAATAATCCAATAGAAAAATGGGCACAGGATATGAACAGGCACTTCACCGAAGACGACATTCAGATGGCTAACAAACACATGAAGAAATGCTCAAAATCCCTAGCCCTAAGAGAGATGCAAATTAAAACAACTATGAGATATCATTTCACCCCAGTCAAAATAGCAAAATTTAACAGAACAGCAAGCAACAAATGCTGGCGAGGTTGTGGAGAAACTGGAACCCTGATTCACTGTTGGTGGGAGTGTAAAATGGTGCAACCCCTGTGGAAAGCAGTATGGCGCTTTCTCAAAAAGTTGCAAATAGAGATACCATTTGACCCAGCAATTCCACTACTGGGAATATACCCTGAAGAGACCATAGCTGACATCCAAGCAGATATATGCACACCCATGTTTATTGCAGCTTTGTTCACAATAGCAAGGAGTTGGAAACAACCTAAGTGCCCATCAACAAACGAATGGCTAGAGAAGCTGTGGTATATTCGCACAATGGAATACTATGCTGCATTAAAAAACAAGGAACTCATGCAATATTATTCAAAATGGTTGACTCTGGAGAACATTATGCTGAGTGAAATATCCCAGTCACAAAAGGACAAATATTACATGATGCCACTGTTGTAGAATGGGACTGTCCTTGGGGTTGGGGAGAGACTGGGTAAGATGGGTTCAATAATGTATACTGCACTGAAACAGAGGAGGGAGAAAACCGTCTAAAAGAGAGATGTAACTGGGTATTTCTGTCATCACAGGAGACTAGAGCGAGGGCTGCATGGTGGAGGGGACCTGGGGGAGGGTTTGTAAAACAATGAAAGAATCTTTTCTTTTACTTTTCCATAATTTTTGGACTCATGTACTTATAACTTGTTAGTCAAATTTGTGTCTTCTAGGTTGCAACACCCCCATGATACATCTTGAAGGATATGTACATGTACAGCCAAGCACAATCAATAAGAGTGCATCTGAATTCCAAAATCAATCTCCATAATAGTCTATGTGTTCCCTACTGCCAAAGGGGCCCTTTAGAGTAGTGAGAGAAGATCTTCACCCTGAAACCCACAGCGTCCCTTTTCAGCAGGAAGTAGCTAAGAGAATACGCTGTCCCCTTTTCCTTATGACTCAGGGTGAAGTCTCTCTCAGGGAGGAGTGATAGGGAATGGCAAAGGATACACTGACAAAGAAGATTAATCAGAACTGGCTTTGACAAGCACTGTGGCATTTGGACAAGAACAAACTGGGAGGAGGGTAGAGAGAATAGTGCAACAATGAATGAGTGGAAGCCCAAAATCTCTGTAAATGTTTATGAAAATTAATAAAATATAATAAAAAAAACAAACAAAAAAATATTGTTCAGAATTACAAGGCTGTTTGGGGAGTCAGGAGACTCCTCTTCTCATGGTAATTTACTACTTACAGGTTCACAGTTAAAACAACCTGTAACCTTAGATAATACTGCCTCTCTTTTTCAGTGCTTTGGTTTCCTCTCTTTGCCTCAACTTCCTCAAGTCTCTCACAGGGGTGATGAGAAAGCAAGTTAGACAGCAGGCAGGAAAGTCCATGCAGTGTGCCAGATGCTAAGGGTAAAAAAGAGCCTCACAAAATCTAATCTTTAGCTTTTTTAAATCTGTAAGTCTCAATGTATTGTTAATAATAGAGATTACTGTTAGGTTCCTGAGCACCAGGTCCTGTGCCAAGGGTTCATGGGTTAACTTACTCCTTGAAACTGCATTGCAAGTTGGGTATTAACATCTGTGAAGTGGTGGAGCCAGGATTTGATGTAGAGAAATTGCATATGCCATCTGAGGGACCCTCTAAATTGAAAACAAAAAAACAAACCAGCAAGAAAACAACAAACTAGTTGCCACTGAGTCAACCCTTACAGTAGAACTGAGCTCTATGTGATTTTGGGAGTTCCCCCCCCCCATGGTGAATTTTTCAGAAATAGACTGCCAGGCCTATCGTTTGAGGCACCTTTGGGTGGGCTCAAATTTCCAACCTTTGGTTTAGGAGCCCAGCACTTAACCAAACTCAAGGCCTATCTTGCCATCATATCCAGCCTCACCATTTTTGGCTCTAAGAAGAGGTTAGGCAAATTTTTCCTTACAGTATGGCTACAGCACTTCAGTTTATAAACACTTCACCAATGTAATTTCAGTGGATGCTCACCATAAACCTATACGACACACAACATTATCTCCAACAGACAGAGGGGGAAATGAGGTCTGGAGAAGCTAAGAGACCTGACCAAGTCCACAGAGCAAGACAACTGAAGAGCTATAAACCCACAGTAGGAATACTCCCCCCTCCCCTGGGGGAACCCAGAGGACTGGGACTTTGGTCAGTGGTGCATGACCACGGCCCAGTTGGGGAGGGGGGTACTTCAACTAGCTCTTTATGCACCTGGCGTTCCATATCATCAGTGTTATGGGCCTGTAGACAAACAACTGGAAGTGTTTCTGAGTTGTACAGCTAAGCCCTCCTTTTGTCAGTTGTTGTTGATTGTTGTTGAGTCGAGCATGACTCATAGCAACCCTATGAACAAAAGGCCTGAAGCCTTTTTTTAAAGCTATTTGCAAAGAATAAATCATTGATTATACAAAATTCTATCATTTGCTCTCCAGCCTTATTGCTATCACCAAGTCATTATTTTCCAAAATACCAGTCAGTCCTTCTTCATTGTGCCCAACTTCTGTCTTCCAGTCACCAATTATTATAAATGCTTCTTGTTTATTTATGCTTTATTGATTATGCAAAGGAACTTAACTGTATGCATCATAACAAGTTAAGGTTAACATTGAGAAGAATGGTAATTGTTGTTGTTATTGTTGTTATGTGCTATAAATGCTTCTTGAGTGCACATTTGACCTCTTTCAGACTGCTGAGATTGGTAGAAGGCCTCAAGGTTGTATTCTTTGGCTTTAGTCATTGGTGTTTATGTGAAGCCTTTCTATAGCTATCGTCATTTACCAAAGTTCATTGTTTCCAGAGGCATGTTGTTTGGGAAGGGAAGGGATCTGCTGCCATGTCAGCTGGTCGAGTCCTCTCCCTTAATGCCTAGGACAGAGACTCCAGCAATAGAGGGCTCAAAAAAGCACTCACTGCACAAATTGTTCTGGCTGGGATGGGAAAACGGAATCCCTGAGGATGGTGTGGTCATCCAGCAGCCCCAGCTCCAAGCCAGCCTGAAACGTGGTGCCCATCATGAAGATCTTGCCTGCTGGTCCACATGCAATTAAAGTGAAGTGTCTGCACACAGGTATTGATTCAAGAGAAAACCTTGCCTGAAACAAGTGTAAAGTATTGTAAATCACAGGGATGGGATGTTTCTTTTATAGAGAAAGACATTTCCACTTACTAAACCACAAGGCTCAATCAAGCCTCCAACCAGCCTGGCCCACCTCCTCACCCTTCCTCTCTGCAAGCTGGACCACCTGGCTCGCTACATCACTCTCAGCCTGGAGAAATGGTGTAGATGTGGAAGAGAAAACACCAATCTCTACTTACTCCCCAAGGGGGAGGAATGCCTCTTAAAAACATCAAAAGCACCAAAACTTATTCCTATGAGCTCAGACATGACCCCATGTTCCATGTTCCATGCTCCAAACCTTTCCACCAATTAACACCAACTGTCTGTCCCATAGCATTCACACCTGTC
Organism: Elephantulus edwardii; assembly: GCF_000299155.1. Taxonomy (NCBI): domain Eukaryota; kingdom Metazoa; phylum Chordata; class Mammalia; order Macroscelidea; family Macroscelididae; genus Elephantulus; species Elephantulus edwardii. The sequence goes on from NW_006400056.1 coordinate 2,549,974, forward strand.
TACTAAGTTCGGTAACTCACACAATGGTCATACAGAATTGACAGACAACACGCACAATCATGGGCTTTATTAGGGAAGTAACAGGCTACAAGTCAGGCTCAGGAACATTCAGGATACAGTTTCTTTTCAGTCATATCTAAAGGAGGTCCCTCTTCAACCTTCAGCCTTGTGGCTAGGTCTCTGACCTGCTCTGCAGAGGACTATAAAGTTCTTTCAGGTCTGTAGTTTTTAAATCACCTGGAGTGGCACATGAACTGTCACAAGCCTGGATCTAGAGTCACTAGCTCTGTGGTGCAGCAAACCTAGCTCCTCCAACAGGTGCCCAGAGTCACCCACTTCACCAACAACACTCAACTTTTTTGCTCAGCGGGCTGAGAGCCCACACTGATTTCTCACACCAGTCCTGCGGTTTCAGCCAGCTCTGCTGCCACCATCACTGGCCCCACCTCACCCGTGTCACCTTGTTCCATCTCTCTAGGTTACCGCCTTGCATCTTAGCGTGCACTGGGATCCCTGGTCCACAGGACATACTGCATTCTTCGGCTCTTATGTCTTTTATTTTTTGATTTGCATAAAATCTTTCCTACATATTACTATGTTTCAATCATGTACATTCATATACATTATGTTTTATATAATTAATTACTTTTCATCTATGCCTTTAATCTGCCCATCTCGTTAAATCCCCATTGCAGCTTGCCTATTCCTTCAGCCCCAATCCTTCTACTAACTTCTGCTGCCATGGTGATTTTCACCCCTCCTTCTTTTGCTGCCCTTCTTCCTGTCCCTCTCCCATTCTGAACAGTTATACCCATCCTGTTCCTATTTGCTAACTGCAATAGCTGTACTGTCTTTATGTTGATTCTTCCCAGGTGGCTCCTCCCAGGTCCAGGTCTTTTCCTGTGTCTGTACATTCCATTTCTGGTCTCCTCATCCCCACGCCAACCCTCAGTTACACTCCTATTATCATAGTAACAAAGTTTAAAAGGACAGAAAAGAATAAATGTTGGCAACGACACAGAGAGATCTGGACTCTCATGCATGATTGCTGGGATTGTAAAATGCTACAACCACTATGAGAAGCAGCCTAGTGTTTCTTCATATATCCCATGTGACCTAACTATTCCACTGGTAGGCCTAAAACTCCAAGGAAATCAGATATTAGACACAAAAGATGATGTGGACAATTTTGTTCTTAGGAGCATTGATCACAATAGCAAGAAAATAGAAACAACTTCAATGCCCATCAACAAATGAATGGACAGAGAAACTGTGATACATTCACACAATGAAATACTATATAGCACTAAAGAACAGTGAATTAATACTAGACAACATGAATTAAGTCCAGAAGAAACAACTCAGCCACAAAGGACAAATATTGGCCCTTTCTTTTTTCATGTAATGTTTATTTTTGTGGAATTTTAATTAAAATTTACAGAAAAACTGGGTTTTCATTCACTCACTGCTGAACATTTTCCTCCCTCCTCACTTTCTCCCACCCTAGTCCATTCTGCAATGCACCTCTTGTTCCAGATTGTTGTCATATTGTCCCTTATTTCTTGATAGTAACAAGAGCCTCATTTTCCACATAATTTGTCTGGAACAATGGCAAAATTGACCAATTCCCCATACACCTAGTTCAATGGTCCCACACAAAACACAGTTTACATTACTAGCAAAATTTGGCCTTTGGTAGGCCAAATACCTCACAGCTGCAGAATCTTCTCCAACCACAGGGAGCTCTGGTGGCCGACAGGTAAGATGCTGTGCTGCAATACCAAAAGCACATGGTTTGAACCCACCAGTTGCTCCAAAGGAAAAAGATGGGCAATCTCCTTCGTGTGATCTACTGCCTCTGAAAATATGCTGGAGGGCTGGCTCCAGCTCGATGGCACACAACAACAACCCAGCCATGCGAGGAGCGCTGGCAGCGTAGTCTGTAGGCAGTTATGTTGTTATCCCGAAAGCAGGGTGTTTCTGGCAGGCTGAATCCACCAGGTGATCCTTGGGAGAAAGATGGACGATCTTCTCCTGTGCCATTTACAGCCTCAAAAACCTGCAGGAGGATCAGCTATGAGTTGGTTCCAACTTGAAGGCAACGAGTTTGATGGCTTTTCTGACTCAGTGATATGGCATGAGTCTCAAAGACTATAGCTTAGATTGTTGTTGCTGCTATTGTGTACCGTGGAGTCTCAACCAACCCATAGTTGACCCTTTGGAAAGTTTTCAGAGGCAGTAAATCGCTTGGGAGAAGACTGCCCATCCTTCTCCCACAGAGCAGCTGGTGGCAGCTGGTGGCCTCGAGCTGCATGCATTTGGGATTGAAGTGCAGCTTTTTGCTACTAGGCCACCAGAGCTCCCTTTAGTTTAGACTAGTCACATCAATAAATCACTGCACTGCACAGTGTTTCCACAGATTGTGAGACTCATTCTAAACCTCATTCAGGAAAATCGCGGTTGGCAGTGGGTGGCTGTATTCAGGTCCTCAGTATCAGACGATCTGAATATAAATGTATTTCTAGAGTGGTGTGCAAACGTTGTGAAAAAAAGTCTAAGGCTGTGACTGCAGCTCTGGAGCCCACCATGATGGAACACCATCACAGGAACGCCATTTCCAGGTCCCTGTCTTGATCACCTGCTTTCATCTCTGCCTTCACTTTCAAAGTCCTGCTGCCTTTGGCCTCCCTATATTACCTGTCCTCAGCCTCCTCAGTACAGACAAGCTTCCCAAACCTCTCAGAGCTGGCAGAGGAGCAATCAGACAAAAGTGCCATAAGATGATACAACAGCCTTGCATAGGAGAAAGAAAGCCATGTCTCAAGGGGTGTGAAACTCCACTCTCCTGGGAACTGGGGCACCCAATGAGAGGATGGATGTCCCCATTGTAACTATCCCTTCAACCTGCAAAGTTAATAACTTCATTTATTTCACTTCGAACTTCCAAGAGTAAAATAATTGATGGGTTGGTCTGGCCAGTCAAGTAAGGATTACTAGAAAATATAGCTGGAAGAAGCCAATCCTGAAGGCAGCCCAATTCAGACAGGAACAGGAGAGTGTATGTCTTCAGCACACTTAGTGTGGAAATGATATCGAGGGAAGGTATGTCAGGAGGTACTTGATGTAGAAGATCAAGGAGTGCAGCCTTCAGTATGGACTGCATCTCAATATCAAGAAAACAAAAGATCCTTACCAATGGACCAATAGGCAGTGTCTGGATTGGTGGAGAGGAGACTGAAACTGTCAACAGCTTCATCTTGCTTGGATCCACAATTAACACCCTTGGTATAAGCAGTCAGGAAATAAGGAGATGCACTGTACTGGGAAAATGTGCAGTTAGGGACCTTTCTAGATTATTGAGGATAGTGATATCAGTTTGAGGACTAAGGTGCATCTGATTCAGGCTCTAGTCTTTCTGATTACTAGCTATTCATCCAAGACCTGGACAACAAATAAGGATGACAGGAGAAGAATTTATGCCTTGTAGCTGTGGTGTTGGAGAAGAGCATTGAACATCTCATGGACGGGCAACAGAACAAACAAATACGTCTTGGAGATGGTCCAGCCTGAGTGCTCTCTGGAGGCAAGAATGATGAGGATTCGCTTCACACACTTTGGACATGTTGCTAGGAGGTGCTATTCCTTGGAGAGGGACATGATTTTGGGAAGGGTAGAGGGTTAGCGAAGGAGAGGAAGACCCTCAACCTCAACCAGATGGATTGACACGGTGATTGCTGCAATGGGCTCTGTGTGTCAGGAAGTGTGAGGATGGCACAGGACAGGACTGGTTTCAGATCTTTTGTTCACAGGATCACTATGAGTTGTAGTAAACTCAATGGCACCTAACAACAACATGTCCAGAGAATTTGGTGATAAGTACAAGTGCCAGAAAAGGAAAGCAAATAAAAACTAAACTAGAAACTTTAGATACTGTCTGACTGAGGTGAGGTAGGAAGAATTTCTTTTAAATCCTCTGTAGGGAGCTGAACTGCTAAACCAAAGGGGTGCCTCTCTGGCAGATTGAATTCATCAATGGCTCCTCAGAAAACAGAGCAGTTTCCACACAGTAAAGCCTCAGAAACTCACTAGAAGGCCAGTTATGAATTGGTTCTGGTATGACAGCAACAAATTGAGTTGAATTTCTTGAATCCCAAGAGTCAGAAAAGTTAGAAGTCTGGCTGACGTAGACATCCATCCTTTCACCCAAGCCAAAACCTAGGGGTAGGGAGCTACCTGTCACGGATTATCGCAACTGACTAGATAAACAGCATTTAGTTAAAACAGATTTCATTAAGAAGCACAACTTTTCAGATAGGAAAAACAGCAGCATGGAGACTGGTATGTGAATATCTTGTTTAAGAGAAATTGGGGTTGGTTTTTTTTTTTATTTTTTGGGGGGGTTGGTTTTTAACTTGAATAGAAGAGTACTGAATGTTCCATGGACTGCCAAGAAAACAAACAGATCCATCCTGGAGAGGGTTAAACCACGCTAATCCTTGGAGGCAAGGATTCTGGGGCTTCGTCTGACATACTTTGGACATGTTGTAAGGAGAGACAGGTCCTTGGAGAGGGACATTATGCTTGGTAGGGTAGAGGGACAGACAGCGCAGGAGGGGAAGACCCTCTATGAGGTGGATTGATTCAGTGACTGGGGTAATCAGGATGGGTGTGTCAGA
>NW_006400056.1:2554749-2565358 GCF_000299155.1 Elephantulus edwardii
ACAGCGCAGGAGGGGAAGACCCTCTATGGGGTGGATTGATTCAGTGACTGGGGTAATCAGGATGGGTGTGTCAGAGGCAATGCGATTGGCACAGGATAGAGCAGGGTTTAGGGCTGTTGTACACAGGGTCTCTATGAGTCGCAAATGACTCGACGGCACATAACAACAACAGAAGATTATGTAAATTATTATCTAATTTAGTTTTCCCAACAACTCTATGAGATAAGAATCATTAGCTCCATGCCAGAGATTATAAAATTGAGGCTCTAAAGCATGAAGTGACTAACCTCGGTAAATTGAGTAGCTAAAGTTTTAAGCCAAGTCTGATAGCAGAGAGTGCATCCTGGATCACGGGTTAGCCATGACAAGCAGTGTAACTGTCAAGCAGGTCATCCCTAAAGGCATGATTTTCCTCATCCCTTTCTCAATGGAAAAACAGGAAAGTCAGCAAGATCCAGAAGTCACTATCTCCTCTCTGTTTTATCATGGAAGAAGTACAGTCAGGGTGTTCCTAAGAAGCAAGGATGATGAGATTCAATCTTTGGGCATGTGATCAAGTGGGGAAAGTCCCCGGAGAAGAACATAATATGTGAAAAAGAAGGGGGTCAACAAAAGAGAGGAAGGCCCTGAACGAGATGGGCTGACAAGGGTAACTGCAACAATGCAGACACTGTGAGGATGTGTAGGATTGGGTAGAGATGGTTCTGCTGCCCTTGGGGTTGCTTAAGTCCACAGCACTTAACAACTGCCTTCAGCTTGGCCCCAAGAATCCCGGAATGGACCTTACAGATGTAGAGTTGACTTCTCCACACAGCTTGTCAATGACAAGTCATTCTGAATAGAGAAGTGTTTCTCAACAGGATGGGCTGGTGAATGACAGTGAGAAGTAGTTAGAAATGCAGATTCCTAGGGGAGCTCTGGTGGCCTAGTGGCAAGAAGCTGCACTGCAATTCCAGAGGCTCACAGTTCAAATCCACCAGATGCTCTGCCAGGGAAGGAGGGACAATCTCCTCCTGTACCAGTCAGATCTGATTTGACAGTACACACACACACACACACACACACACACACACTAAAGTAAAAATTTAAAAAATTTTAAAACAATGCAGATTCCTGGGCCATTTCTTAAGAGTCTTGTGTGTGGGCAAACAAAACATTTGCCATTTCTAATTTTTAGGCACATTCAGATTTAAGAAATGCTATAGCCGAGCAGGCCAAGGACGCATGTTTAGATCTCAGCTCACTTACCTGAGTGCTCCCAGGAGCCTCAGTCTCTCCTCTAACTGTTAGGTGGGGAGAGACATCTCTTCCCTCCAACCCCATAAGGAGCACACTCCCCACCAGGCCTGAGCACACCCTCCCCTGGGCCTGGTATCTAAATGGGGCTGCCTGGCATCCAGATGGTGCTGTGTCTGCAACACCAGCTGCAGAGTCCTGGGTGGAGGGCTGTCTTCAGCCAGTCTGACTCAGTGTCCACTCCCAGAAGTGGATCTATGGAGGGAAAGGGAGTCCAAGAAACATGTCAAGATTCAAAGGAAAAGCCTACCACAGAGAGGGCACCTGGCTACAGTCCATCAGCAAACCCTCTCCTCCCGTGTTAAAAGCCCCCTTTTTAGCATATTGATGGGACAATCTCTAAGCCACAGAGGCCTCAAGCGTCCCTATGCTATTGCCTGAGGTACAATCCAGTTCTATATTTATGGGGACCCTGCTCTGTGCCAGGTATTGTACTAATTTCTGAACAGGGGCCTCTCCTTTCATCAAGAGCCACAGTTTAAAAAGAAAACCATCAATCAAGCATAATGTCAAACATGAAACAAAGCAACTCTATTTAGATTCTCTTTTTCTCTCGCCCAGAAACATCAAGTATTCAAGTCAGCATTTTAAAACTAAGAATAAGAAATATTTTTTCTTTATTTTATAAATATAACGAACACTTAAAAATTACTGTGTTTTCTATTTCAATAGAAGGTGGTGGGGAGACAGCCCTGCACAGAATTTGATTGAAACCATCTGACGGGACAAGATGACAGCACAGCTTGTAAAGACTATGTCTGCAGATTTAAAGACACACTTTACTGTGGAAATATGTGTGTTAAAGCAAATAAACGTGGTATGTGAGTATATACATAAAATATGTTGTTGTATGTGCTGTCAAGTCAGAGACAACTCAGTTTGACCCTCCAGTCAATCAGAGGCTGTAAAGACCATGAGAGGAGACTGTCCATCTTTCTCTCTCAGAGCAGTTTGTGGATTCAAACTGCCTGCCTTTGGGCTGGCAGTACAACATCTTACCCACTAGGCCACCAGAGGTCCCTAATACACACACACAGAGAGAGAGAGAGAGAGAGAGAGAGAGAGAGAGAGAGAGTGTGTGTGTGTGTGTATCTATCTCATATATATTTATGTTGAATATTTGGGGTTGCTGTGATGCTGAACGCTGTGCCACTGGTGTGTCAAACACCATAATGGTTACCCATCATGAATAATGCTCCCAGACTGATTCAGGTTTGGAAGCAGGAGTGGCATCCACATGCCTCTGGAAACCCTATGAACATAAGAGAAATGATGATATATAGTACAGGGTTCACACCTTTTGTTCATAGGGTCGTTATGAATCGTGGTCAACTTGACAGCACTTATAACTCTGTGTGTGTGTGTGTGTGTGTGTGTGTGTGTGTGTGTGTGTGTGTTGTTGTTATGTGCCATCGAGTCGCTTGAGACTCATAGCGACCCTATGTACAAGAGCCCTAAATGCCGTTCTATCCTGTGCCACCTCGCCATCTCAGACACATTCATTCCCACCACTCCACTCACAAAATCGATCCATCTCATCAAGGGTCTTCCTCTCCTGCGCTTTCCCTCCACTCTCCCAAACATGATGTCCCTCTCCAAGGACCAGTCCCTCCTTGCAACATGCCCAAAGTATGTCAGACGAAGCTTCAGAATCCTTGACTCCAAGTGAATCTCACTTGATCATGATGAATTATTTTTTTATGTGCTTTTGGATTCTATTGGTTAGGATTTTTGTATCTATATTCGTAAGAGGTATTAGTCTGTAGTTTTCTTTCTTGGTAATATCTTAGCCTGGTTTTGGTATTAGGGTTATGCTTGCTTCATAGAATGACTCTGGGAGTGTGTCTTCTTCTTTTATTTTTTAAAATACTTTAAGTAGAATTGGTGATAGATCTTCTATGAACATTTGTCTTTTTTTGAGGGGACACAATTCAATCCATGACACCCCCTGTAACAAGCCCCATGTAAATAATCCCTAACTACTTCAGTCTCCATGCATTTGTCTATTCTATATAGACATCTAAATGGACTCATCCATTAAGTGGCATTTCTTTCAAATAGTGTAACACTGTCAGAGTTCATCCATATCATAACACATATAAAAATCTCACTTCTGTTAATGATTCAGTGATATTCCATTTCATGAAGAGAACAGTTTATTTATCCATTCATCTGTTGATGGACACAAGTTATTTCTACCTTTTAGATATTGTCAATACAATACAATACTTTCTATACAAGAAAGTTTGCATATTTTATTTCATTTTATATCTAGCAGCATAACTGCTATGTCATAGGGCATTCTGGTGGTACAGAATGTAATATGTTAACTGAAAGATCAGTGGTTTGAATACAGCAAGTTCTCCAGAGAAGAAAAATGTACAGTCTCCTCTGGTAAAAATTGACAGCCTTGCAACCCCGATGAAAGGTTGCTAGAAGTCAACTTGGATCAATGGGAGTGATTTTTGGTACAGCAATTCTATGCTCTACTGTTGAAAGAACCGTCAAACTTTTTCACAGAGGCTCACACCCAGTAATGGATGAGAGGAGCCAGTATTTTGACACCCAACTCCCTCATCTGTCCAACCATCTACCCATGTGTCTGTCCACTTACCCCCATTCACCCCCCCCATCTAACACAGTGTTAAGATTGATCCTATATGCCTGACACTGTGCTAGATGTCAAAGGACAGAAGGAAAAGAAGTCCTTTCCCACACAGTGCTGATGGTCCAGCTGCCAACCACATCACCATAACATGCACATGGCCACATAAAGTTGAGGGGAGCTTGGAAAAATTAAATGGCATAAGCAATATCACAGTCAAAAAGAAAAATTAAGGTTTCAAGGAAAAGGTGGCATTTAAGATGGTTCAAAATGGGTTTGGAAATGACCCTCTGGTCAGCAAAAGAGAGGAAGACCTTCAATGAGATGAACTGACACCGTGACTGTAACAATAGGTTCAAGTGTATGAGAGGAGATGAGGATGTTACAGGATAGCACCAGGTTCAGATCTATTGTTGATGGGTTCATTATGAGTAATAGTTGATAATGGCACCTAACAACAACAACAAACTGAGCCCAGGAAAGGCATGGGCACATGGAAAGAGTGAAGGAGCATTTGGTATCAAGCTCCACAAAGACACAGAGCAGCGTCAGAATGCTCAGGACTGACAGGGGGCAAGACATAATTGTGTTTGGTTGGTGGTAAGGGAACTCAGCAGCCCTGGAATGATGGGACAAGTGAAGAAGAGCATGAGGGGTCTGCAGAGTCCCAAACAAGGAAAGCTACACACAAGAGAGACAAGAATGTCTTCACAGGTCAAAGACACAGCAAGGAGTCTAGCACACTGGACTCAGACAGTGCGGGCCCTGCACACTGCGGACAGGGAGGAGGTGACCTGTGGAAGCTGAGAACCTTCTAGGAAAGTCAAAGCAGCTCACATGTGGACAGTGTGTGGCCTTGCTGTGATCCTTGATCCTGAGAAACTCCTTTAACTTCTTCTAGGGAAACAGCAAAAAGGCCTCCCTGGCATATCGTTAGTTGGTTTAAGGACAACGTGGCATGTGAGACAAGGAATACGTAGTTATATTTCACTGGGTCCCAGAAAACTGTGGCTGCCCAAGCCAGGAGGCCATTCCAAGAGAAAAATACACCCCAGACCTAACTGTGAGGCTGAGCTCTGCAATGGGAGCCAAACATCTGGACTCTCACAATGGCCTGTCTTCCCAGGAAAATGCTGACTGCAGAGGGGACAAGGGGCTTCTAAATATCCAGAGAGAGTTGCTCCTGAGCAAGTGAGAGTGTTGAAAAGCAGGGTTACTATACGCGTGGTACCCTCCATCAACGTCATTAGTGAGGGCACTGTCTGCTACACTCAGACGTCACAAGAGACAGCTGAGGACCTGCCCTTAATTGTGTCCTTTCTAGATTAAAGAAATGCCTGCTATACTCAGGCCCTTTTGTGAATACCCTGAAAATAAGTCTTCTAAACTAAGCCTCTATGGTCTCCTTTCTCTCTCTCCAGGAATCCTTTCCAAATTGTGGACTATGCAAACTCCTCAGCCCCCCATAACGTGACACACCCAGAGTGGAGTGGCAATAACCCAGCAGGGCCTGGCGTTGGTAACAGCAGCCAACTCAGAGGAACAGAGACAGCTCAGAGGCAGGAAATACTCACCTTCTACAACACAGCACTTCCCAGTAACATGCCCCTAGCAGTTTATACTAATTGATATTCTTCCCAATTTCTGGGCCAAGTGAGAAGGCCTGGGCGGTTAGTAATAATAGAGCATCAATGGTGAGAAAGTTAGTGATATGCATCACCCATGACCCTGTCATCACTCTTACATTACAGTTAACATGACTATGTCCATGTTTCAACTCGAGCTCAAACTCACTGTCCTCAAGTTGATTCCACTGGGTTTTTGAGGCTATCAATCTTAATGGGAGGAGAATGCCCCTCTTTATTCAGTGGATTTAACCACCGGAGACCCTCAGACTTTTAGTTAACTAAAAAAAAGGCTATAGACAGTGACACCACAGCTACTTAGACACTTTAAATATATTCACAGGGAGCTCTGGTGGCCTACTAGCAAGGAGTTACACTGCCAACCCACAGCCATCTGGTTTAAACCCACCAGCTGTTCTGTGGGAGAAAGATGGGTAATCTCCTGTGAGATTTACTGCCTCAGAAAACCTGCTGGAGGGTCAACTTGAAGTTAGTTCCGAGTCAATGGTACAGAACACACAAGTACATTCATGGAGGCCCAGTGATCTATTCCTGAAAAATCAGTCACTGAAAACCCTAGGGGCACAGCTCCAATCTGTGGGGACACAGTGGGGTTGGCATGAGTCAGAGGCAGCATGATGACAACTGGTTTTTGGTTCTTATGCTTGCAGCAGAAGATCAAAGATCTCTCACTATGTATTACGTCTCAACATCAAAGCCACAACATTCAAGTTGTCAATTATTTCATCTTACTTGGATCCACAATCAACACCTATTGTACCAGCAGCCAAGAAATCAAAAGATGTGTTGTGTTGGGAAAGTCGGCTGTTAAGACCCTCTCTAATGTGTTAAGGAGGAATGGTGTCAGTTTAAAGACTAACGTGCACCTGAGTCAAGTTAACAAATTTTTCAATTAATTACTATGCATTTGAAAGTTGGAATAATGAATAAGACTGATAGAAGAACTGAAGTCTTTGAGTTGTGGTTTTGGAGAAGAGAACTGAACATCCTATAGATTACCAAAAGAACAAATAGGTCTTACAGAAAGTAAAACATCAGGGTGTTCCTTGTAGGCAAGAATGGTGAAACTTCATCTCACATACTCTGGGAAAGTTACTAAAAGGGGGTAGACCTTGGAAAGAGACATAACGCTTGAAGAGATAGAGATGTTGTTATGTGCCGTCGAGTCGTTTGCGACTCATAGAGACCCTATGCACAACAGCCCTAAACCCTGCTCTATCCTGCGCCAACCGCACTGCCTCTGACACACCCATCCCGATTACCCCAGTCACCGAATCAATCCATCTCATAGAGGGTCTTCCCCTCCTGTGCTGTCCCTCCACCCTCCCAAGCATGATGTCCCTCTCCAAGGATCCGTCCCTCCTGGCAACATGCCCAAAGTATGTCAGACAAAGCCCCAGAATCCTTGCCTCCAAGGAGTAGCTTGGGTTTTTTTCCCCCCTCAGGGAGGTGGAGTGACAGAGTGATTATAACAATGGGCTCAAGTCTATCTGAGATGAGGATGGCACAAAATAGGACAAGGTTCAGATCTATTGTTCATAGGATCACTGTGAGTTATGTAGTCGACTCAATGGCATCTAACCACAACATACATTCATGTAAGATCAGAATAAAATACAGCTCAGTGTTAACAGTTATTATACTACAACAGCTGGACTGACTCTGATTTCTTACAAACTTTTCCATACATTTATAAATGCATGCACATAAGCGTGTAAAGGTAACTAGCTATAGCATTTATCTCATCAGTGTACTTTGGATCACCTACTAAAGCTTTGGTGGCCTAGTGCTAAGAACCTGTACTGCAATCCTACAGGTATACAGTTTGAATCCACCAGCTGCTTCAAGAAAGAAAGATGAGCAATATCTTTCTTTGCAAACTACTGCCTCTGAAAACCTGCTGGAAGGTCAGCTGTAAGTCGGTTCTGACTCAACAGTACCTAACAACAACACTCTTGGTACCAGTAGACAGGAAATCAAAAGAAGAACTGTATTGGAAAAATCTGCTGTCAGAACTTCTCCAGAGTACCAAAGAGCAATGATGTCAGTATAGAGACTAAGTTGTGGCTGATCCAAGCCATGATCTTTGCAATTAATTACTATGCATCAGAGAGCTGGACAATGACTGGGGATGACAGAAAACTCGATGCTTTGGAGTTGTGGTGCTGGAAAGGAATATTGAATATATCAAGGACCACTAAGAGAACAAACTGATCCATCCCGGAGAGGGTGAAATCAGGTTGCTCTTTGGAGGCATGGATTTGAAGTCTGTCTGACATACTTTGGGCAAGCGGCAAGGAAGGACCAGTCCTTTTAGAAAGGCATCATGATTGGAAGTTTGGAGGGACAGTATAAGAGAGGAAGACCCTGGATGAGATGGATTGACTCAGTGACTCGGGTAATGGGGATAGGTGTGTCAAAGACAATGAAATTAGCTCAAGATATAACAGGGTTAAGAGCTGCTGTACATAGGGTAGCTATGAGTTACAAGTGACTCAAATGCACACAACAATCACCACAATTAGGGTGCTTCTTGTCATCCCCTCCTTGTCAGGCTGGTTGCCTGTAAGGAACTCCTTCAATCCAATTGTGCAGTTTTGCATAATCTGTTTGCCTAGTGTTGTTGTTAGCTTTCATCAAGTTAAATACAATTCATAGCAAGGAATGCTAGGAACAACAGAACTCCATCCTATCCTGTGCTATTCTCAAAATCACTGACATATTTGAGCCCACTGCCAATGTCACTCTGTTAATCCACATGTTTGAGGGTCTTCACCTCTTTCATCATCTCTCCACCTTCCCAAGCATGATGTCCTTTTCTAAGAAATATCTTCTCCCAGTACCAGGCTTCATCACCTTTACCTCCAAGGAGCACTGTGACTGTACCTTCTCCAAAACATATATTATTGTTCTTTTGAATTTCCATAGGATATTTACTGCTCTTCTCCCATATCACAGCTCAAAGGCATCAATTCTTCTTCTGCCATTCTTATTCATTTCCCAGCTCTCAGATGCATAGCAAGTGACTGAAAAGACCATGACTTGAATCAGGCACACCACAGTCATCAAACTGACATCCTCACTCTTCCATGATTTGGAGAAGTCTCTGACTGCAGACTTCCCCAGTGTAAAATGTTTCCTGATCTCTTGACTGCTGATACCAAGTATATTCGCTGTGGATTCAAGTAAGATGAAGTCCTTGACACCTTAAATCCTTTTTCCATCTATCATTATGTTGCCTATTGGTCCAGTGGTGAGAACTAAGACACATTCCATACTGAAGGCTGCAGTGAGTCATCAACAATCTACATTATGCAGATGACACAGCCTTGCTTACTGAAAGTGAGAAAGACTTGAAGCACTCACTACAGAAGATTTTCATAGCAGACTGACTAATATCCCACAGGCATGGATTCTATTTACAAAGTAAATGCTCTAATTCCTGCAAGGGTTTTAAACATCTTGTTTACATAGTAAATGGTTCAATCTCTTTGTAAGACTGTGGCCAAACCATCTTGGCAGAACTACAAACCCAGAACCAGAAAAGTCATATAAAATTAGAAGCCTATTACACTTACGGGACAGACATGGCCAAAGAGTGGACTGGGTAGGCTGAATTGCCTCAAAAAATGTCCACATCCTACTCCTCAGAAGCTGTAACTATTTTGCATTATATCGCAAAAAGACTCTGAAGATGTTCCTAAGATTAAATATCTACAACAGGGCAAATTTCTTGGATTATTATTAGTAGTAGTAGGGTGCCACCTAAAGAGTTCTTAATAGCAAAGATGATACTCTAGCTAGAATAAAGAGGTGTGGTGAAATAAAGAGAAATCCGAGATCTAAAGGGAAAGGGAGATTATCCCCAAGGAGACACCAACAGATGCTCCCAGGACAGGGAAGCTGCCATTCCTTCTGCCACTGCATCTTGCCTTTTGGAGGTTAGGATTTTGAAACTCTGTCTCATATACTTTGAGCATGTGGCCAGGAGGGATAGATCCTTGGAAAGGGATATCATGCTTGGAAGGGCGGAGGGACAGGGCAGGAGAGGAAGACCCCAGAAGAGATGGATTTATACAGTAAGTAGGGCAATGGGGATGGGTGTGTCAGAGTCAGTGAGATTGGCTCAGACAGGCTTCAGAGAAGTTGTGCATAGGGTCGCTATGACTCTACGACACTTAACAACCACAAGAACATACTCTGATAAATTTGAAAACTTAGAGGAAATGGACATATTTCTTGAAACTCATGCCCCACTCAGACTGATAAGGACAGATGTAGAACACTTGAACAGACTCATCACAAAAGAAATTGAGCAGGTCTTAACAAAAAAAGTCCTGGGCCAGCTGGTTTCACAGCTAAATGCTACCAAACATTCAGAGAAGATTTATCACCAATTCTTCTTAAATTATTTCAAAAACTAGGAACAGAACAAACACTTCCAGAGTCATTCTATGAAGCAAGCATAACCTTAATACCAAAACCAGGCAAAAAATATTACCAAGAAAGAAAACAACACACCATTATCTCTCATAAATATAGATGCAAAATCCTTAATAAAATCATGGCCAATAGAATCCAACAGCACATTCAAAAATAATGAATCATGACCAAGTGGGATTCATAACAGGTATGCAATGAGAGTTCAATATAAGGAAAACAATCAACATAATTCATCACATTAACAAAGCAAGTAATAAGAGTAATATAATCCTAGCAATTGGTGCAGAGAAGACCTTTGAGAAAATCCAACACCACTGCCTGACTAAAACATTCAGCAAAATAAGAACAAAAGATAATTTCCTTAATCTTGTGAAAAGTTTATACACAAATCTAAGAGCCAATATCATTCTCAGTGGAAAAACACTAAAAGCATTTTCCTTGCAAACAGAGACCAGGAAAGGATGTCCCCTGTCAACACTCCTATTCAATACTGTATTGGAAGGACTTGCTGGGGCAAAACAACAAGAGAAGGAAAGAAGAGGCATCTAGATTGGCAAAGAGATGGTGAAACTGTCACTATATGCAGATAATATGATAATGTACACAAAAAACTCCAAGG
>NW_006400056.1:2565741-2566364 GCF_000299155.1 Elephantulus edwardii
TTGTATACCAATGAAAGAGTTTTTCTTTTGCTTTTAAAGAAGAGCGAACTGGGGGTGGGGTGGGTGGGGAGAAAAGTGCAACAATGAATGAATGAATGGAAATCCACAATCTCTGTAAATGAAATTAACAATAATAATAATAATAAACCAACCCAAAACCAAAAAATCTGTTAGAGCTACCAATTTAACAGAATGGCAGGATATAAGATCGATATAAAAAAGTCAATGGGATTCTCCTACAGTAACAAAGAAAGTACAGAGAAGGAAAATGAGAAAGCAATACTACCTACAATAGCCAACTACAATTGAGATACTTAGGAATAAACCTAACTAGTGACACAAAAGATCTTTAACAAAAAACCTAAAAAACTCTTCGAAACATTAAAAAACCTTTAAAAATGGAAAAATGTTTTGTGTACATGGATAGGAAGACTCAATATAGCTAAAATGACAATCCTACCAAAAACAATCTGCATGTTTAATACAATTTCAATACAAGTATGAAATTCCTTTTTCAAAGACCTAGAGAAGATACTAAAGAGTTGAATAGAAGATTTCAAAAGGCAGCATGGGATGACAAAGCAAAATATTACAATGAAATGTACAAGGAGTTGGAGTCAGAA
>NW_006400056.1:2567779-2595224 GCF_000299155.1 Elephantulus edwardii
GGACAATGACCAAGGAGGATAGAAGGAGAATTGATGCCTTTGAGCTGTGATGCTGGAGAAGAGTATTGAGAATACCATGGACTGCTAGGGAAACAAACAGATTTGTCCTGGAAAGGGTTAAACCGGGTGGCTCCTTGGAGGCAAAGATTCTGAGGCTCCGTCTAACCTACTTTGGACATGTTGTGAGGAGAGACAGGTCCTTAGAGAGGGACATCATGCTTGGGAGGGTGGAGGTACAGCGCAGGAGAGGAAGGCCCTCTATGAGGTGGACTGATTCAGTGACTGGGATAATTGGGATGGGAGTGCCAGAGACAGTGCAATTGGCACAGGACAGAACGGAGTTTAGGGCTGTTGTACATAGGGTCGCTATGAGTGGCAGGTGACTCGACGGCACATAACAACAACAAACAACAACCTATGGTTAACTGATATTCTACAAGGAAACAAAACCTCTCAAATGAGGAAATGACAACCTCTTCAATAAATGGTGCTGGCACAAATGGAGTCTTGTACACCAACGTTCATAACAGTGTTATTTACCATAACAAAAACATGGAAACAACCCAAATGTCCAACCACAACCGAATGGATTGAAACGTTATGGGACATTCACTCAATGGAATACTATGCAGCATGCAGGAGCAATAATTTTTTAAATTATTACCTAACTTGGGAGCAACTGGAGAGCATTATGCAAAGTGAAATAATTCAGTCCCATAAGGACAAATACTGCATAACACCATTATTGTAGAATAAACATGACGATCCAAGGTTGGGGGATGGTGGAAGTAGAGGGATAAGGGTGTGTGGGGGTGGGGGTGATTAATCATGGAGTCACACAATTTGATGGGGGTGTCAGGGAAATGGGGAGGAACTGGTATGAAAAACAATGTATTTTAATTTTGTAAATAAACTATTATAAAAAACCAACCAAATACTGCTGGCAAAACTGGACTGCTACTTGCAGAAAGCTGAAGCAGGATCCACATCTCACACCATTCACAAAAATCAACTAGAGGTAAAGCCCAAAACCTTAAAAGATCATAAGAGACAAAGTGGGACCATCTTAGAAGGCCTAGCCTATTGTATAAAGAAGCTTACAAACACACCCAGAAGTGCATAGTCTAGAGAGGGTAAAATTGATGAATGAGACCTTCTAAAGATTAAATTCCTATGCACATAAAAAACTTCCAACAGAGTGAAAAGAAAACCTACTGAGTTGGGAAAAAAAAATTTGGCAATACCATTTCAAACAAGGGTCTCAAAGGAGAAGTTTACAGAAACCTACAGGGCCTCCAACAAGAAAGTGACCGATAACTCAATTACAAAATAGGCAAAAGACATGGAAAACCTTTTCACAGAGAAAGACATTTGGATGGCCAAGGGCACATGAAGAAATGCTCAAAATCACTGGTAATAAGATAAATAAAAATCAAAACCACAATAAGATGCCATCTCATCCCAGTAGCAGTGGCAAAGTTTAACATGACAGCAAGCAGTAAATGCTGGAGAGGATGTGGAGAGAGGAACTCTTTGTTGGTGGACTGTAAAATGGTACAACCACTCTGGAAGGCAATGTGGCATTTCCTCAAAAAGCTGAACATATAAATTCCTTATGACTTAGCTATTCCATTGCTAGGAATATACCCCAAAGAAAGAAAAACTGAGACACAAACTTTTTTTATTTGGGGGGATTCTATCCCAGTCTTCACAGCAGCATTATTCATAATCTCATAAACATGGAAACAGCCCAAATGTCCAACGACAATCGAATGAATTGAAAAATTGTGACACACTCACACAGTGGAATACTATGCAGCAGTACTCAGGAGCACTGATTTTGAAAATTATTACAAAACTTAGGAGGGACTAGAGAGCATTTTGCTGAGTGAAGTCAATCTTATAAGGACAAATACTACATAAAGCTATCATTATGATAATAGAAGGATAACTATTACAATGTGTATATAATTAGTAAAATGTCGAAGGGGAGGAGTTGGAGCAGATGGGTGAGGATGGGCAGAGTGGAAATTATGAGATCACACAATGTGGTGGGGGGAGGGAGGGGATAAAGGAAATGAGAAAGATCCAGAAGGGATCTAAAAGGATGGGCTGAAGGTGGGCATAATTCAGTGAAGTTTAATTTTACAAAACGCAATGAATGGGAATGATTGTATGAAACACAATGTGAATGAAGGATAGTGTAAAACACAGTATATACACATTTTGTAGGCAAACCAATGTAAAACAAAAAGGGGGAAAAAAGATTCATAGCCTAGTTAAGAGTCAAGGGGAAAAATAAGTGAGAGGGGGATGTGACACACCATCGTGTGGAAAACATAAGGAAAGTGGTGGCTTCTATTGTTGTCATTGTTAGGTGCTATTGAGTCAAGTGACTCAACGATGGCTCTGAGCCCTGTCCTATCAAGTGTCATCCTCACTATCTCAGACACACCGCACCTCAATGCTGCAGTCACTGTTGTCAATCCATCTCACTGAGGAGTAGGGAATCCATCCTGAAACCACAAGGAGCTGGAGTCCATCAATAGCTTGTGTGACCTAGGCAGAAGATTTCCTCAAGCCTGCTGATCCAAGTCTTCCTCAGCAGATAAATGGATCTCAGACTTCTTGATTTTGTTAGGAACTGATGAGTCAACCGTGACTCACAGCAACCCTATGAACCACAGATCTGAACCTTGCCCTATCCTGCACCATCTTCACGGTCTCCAATATGCTGGAACCCTTTGTATAGTCAGTTTTCATCCATCTTGTTGATGGTCTTCCTCTCTTCCCCTTATTCTCCATCTTTTCCAATACAATGTCTTTTTCAAAGACTGCTTCTGCCTGACAACATGCTCAAAATCAGTCAGATGAAGTTTCACCATTCTTGCTTCTAAGAAGCAACCTGATTGCACTACCTGCAAGAGAGATTTATTTGTTCTTTTAGCAGTCTGTGGGATATTCAGTACTCTTCTCTAACATGACAATTTAAAGACACTGACTTTTCTTCATCATTCCTATTCACTGTGCAACTTTCACATGCATTGGAAACAAATGAAAACATCATTGCCTGGATCAGCACAAGTTGTTGTCATGAGCTGTCAAGTCGCCTGCAACTCATAGAGATTCTATGTACAGGAGCTCCGAAGCCTGCCCTGTGTCCTGAACCAGTCTCACTGACTCTGACACATGTACGCTCTTAGCCTTAGTCACTGTATCAATCTGCCTCACCCGGGGTCTTCTCCTGTGCTATTCCTCCACCCTTCCAAGCATGATTTTCTTCTCCAAATATTGGTCCCTCCTGGCCACATGTCCACAGTATGTAAAATGGAGCTTCAAAATCCTTCAAGGAGAAACTTGGTTTCATACTCTCCAAGACAAACCTATTCATTTTCTTAGTGGTCCATAGTATGTTCAAGACTCCGGTACCTCAACTCAAAGACATCAATTCTTTTTCTGTCATCCTTATTCATTATTCAGCTCTCATGCATAGCAAGTAACTGTGAAGACCACAGCCTGGATTAGGTACACCTTAGCTTCTAGAATGACATCGTTGTTTCTCAGTACTCTGGAAAGGGCCCTGACAGCAGATTTACCTAATGCAATACATCTTTTTATTTTCTGACTGCTGGTGCCAAGAGTTCTGATTGTGAAGCCAAGCAAGCTGTCACTGTTAACAATCTCCATCTCTTCTCCATCTATCATGGTGTCAGCAATTGGCCCAGTGGTTAGACTCTTTGTCTTCTTGATGTTGAGTTTCAATCCATACAGAAGACTACAGTCCTTGATCTTCTGCAGTAAGTGCTTCAGGTTCTCCTCAGTTTCGGCAAGCAAGGCTGTATCATCTACATAACATAGGCTGTTGATGAGTTTTCCTCCAATCCTGATGCCACATTCCTCCTCATAAAGCCCTGCTTCCCAAATGATCTGTTCTGCATATATGTTGAAAAGACATTGAGATAGAATACATCCCTGACACGCGCCTTTCCTAATTTTGAACCATGCAGTGTTTCCCTGTTCTGTTTTGAGGACTGCTTCCTGGTCCACATATGTTGTTGTTGTTGCTGACTGCCATCAAGTCGAGCACAACTCATAGTAACCCTATTAACAAAAGGCCTGAAGCCTTTCTGTAACTATCATCATTTATCAAAGTTCATAAGAGTTTCCAGAGGCATGCTGTTTAGGAAGTGGATGCACTCCAAGCATAGATTTCACATAAGCACAATCAAGTATTCTGGGATTCCCATTCTCCTCAAAATTAACCACAATTTGTTTTGATACACAAAGTCAAATGCTTTTGCATAGTCAGTGAAACACTGATAGATATCCCTCTGGTACTTACTCTTTGCTTTCTGCCAAGATCCATCTGCCATTGGTGATAATGTCTCTAGTACCAAGGGCCTCTTCTAAACCCAGCTTGTATTTCTGATAGTTCTCTGTCAGTGTATTGTTTCAGTCATTTCTGGATAATCAGCACGATTTTGCTTGCGTGTGATAGGAGTGATAGTGTACAATAATTTCCACACTCTGTCAGGTCACCTTTTTTTGGGAATGAGAATATGGATCTCTTACAGTCAGTTGGTCATTTAGTTGTCCTCCAGATTTCTTAGCACAACTTGGTGAGCACATCCAGGGCATCATCTGTTTGTTGAAATATGTGAATTGGTCTTCCATCATTCCTGGGGCTTTATTTTTTTGCCAAATCCTTCAGAGAAGCCTTCATCATCACCACTGCCTCTTGAAATTTTTCTGCGTCATCCAATTCTTTTTGGTACAGTGACACTGTATACGTCTTCCATCTTCTTTTCTTTTTTTTTTAAATGTATGAGTTTTTTGGGTTTTGTGGTGTGTTTTTTTTATTTCCACTTATTCATTGTTGCACTTTTCTCCCCTCCCAACTCTGCCCCCTAGAACACTACCATATTGTAAAAGTAAAACAAAAATTCTTTCATTGTTTTATAAACCCTTCCCCAGGTCCACTTCACCATGTAGCCTTTGCTTTAGACACCTGTCATGACAAAAATATCTAACCACATATCCCTTTTAAACAGTTTTCTCCCTCATCTGCTTCAATGCAGCATACATTATTGAACCCATCTTTCTTCGTCTCCTCCCAACCCCAATGTCAGTCCTGTTTTACAACAGTGGTACCATGCAACATTTGTCCTTTTGTGACTGAGATACTTCACTCAGCATAATGTCCTCCACAGTCATCCACTTTGAATAATATTGCATGAGTTCCTTGTTTTTCAATGCAGCATAGTATTCCATTGTGTGAATATACCATAATTTCTCTATCCATTTGTTTGTTGATGGGCACTTGGGTTGTTTCTAACTCCTTGCTATTGTGAACAAAGTCGCAGTAAACATGGGTGTGCATATATCTGCTTGGATGTCAGTTACGGTTTCTTTGGGGTATATTCCCAGTAGTGGAATTGCTGGGTCAAATAATATCTCTATTTGCAATTTTTTGAGAAAGTGTCATACCGCCTTCCACAGTGGTTGCACCATTTTACACTCCCACCAGTGAATAAGGGTTCCAGTTTCTCCACAACCTCGCCAGCACTTGTTGCTTGCTATTCTGTTAAATTTTGCTATTCTGACTGGGATGAGATGATATCTCATAGTTGTTTTAATTTGCATCTTTCTTAGAGCTAGGGATTTTGAACATTTCTTCATGTGCTTGTTAGCCATCTGAATGTCTTCTTTGGTGAAGTGTCTGTTCATATCCTGTGCCCATTTTTCTATTGGATTATTTACCTTTATCTTGTGGTGCTCAAGTATTTTATGAATTTTGGATATAAGTCCCTTATCTGATATGTTATTACCAAATACTTTTTCCCAGTCTATGGCTTCCCTTTTTACCCTGTCGGAGAAGTTTTTGGATGTGCATAGAGATTTGAATCTTAGAAGATCCCATTCATCTACCTTATCTTCTCCTGGCTATAGGTTTTTCAGGACTTGGAAGACTCTTTATGTTGTGGATTAGGACTTCTAGTGTTATTCCTAGCTTTTCTTTAATGAAATTTATAATCCTTGGTTTTAGTCCTAGATCAATGATCTACCTTGAGTTGGTTTTTGCATATGGAGTGAGGTGTGGATCTTGCTTGAGTCTTTTGCAGATACTTTTCCAATTTTGCCAACACCATTTGTTAAAAAGGCTGTCGTTTCCCCACTTAACTGATTTCATCTCCTTGTCAAAAATCAGTTGACCATAGAGAGATGAGCTGATCTCCGGGTTCTCAATTCTATTCCATTGGTCTGCATGTCTGTCATTGTACCAGTACCACGCTGTCTTATCTACCACGGCAGTGTAGTAGGATTTGAAAGCAGGGAGTGAGATACCTCCTACCTTTTTTATACTTTTAAGGATTGCTTTGATTATTTGGGGCTTCTTTCCATTCCAAATGAAACTGAAGAATGGGATTGGTATTTGTATTGGGATTGCATTAAACATGTAAATTGCCTTTGGTAGTATTGCCATTTTCACAATATTGAGCCTTTCTATCCATGAGTAAGGGGTATTTTTCCACTTCTCAAAGTCTCTTTTTGTTTTCTTATAGTAATGTTTTGTAATTTTCTTTGAATAGATCCTATGTGCTTCTGGTTAAATTTATTCCCAAGCATTTAATCTTGTGATTAGCTATTGTGAAAGGTATTCTTTTTCTTAGTTCCGGCTCTGTATTCTCTTTGTCACTGTAGAGAAATCCAACTGATTTTTATATGTTGACCTTGTACCCTGCTATTTTGCTGAATTGGTCCACTGTGTCCAACAGTTTTCTTGTTCTTCCACCTTCTTTTAACAATTCTTGGATCATTCAATATTCTACCTATGGCATCCTTAAGTATTGTGACTTGAGGCTTGAATTTGTCCTTCAGCTTAAGAAATGCCAAGCAAGTACAGACCTTTTAATTTTCAGACTCCAGTTCTTTGCACATTTCATTATAATACTTTACTTTGTCTTCCCATGCTGCCCTTTGAAATCTGTTTAGCTTCCTAACTTCTTGATTTCATCCCTTTGCTTTGGCTTCTTGGCACTCTAGTGCAATAGTCAGAGTCTCTTCTGACATTCATTTTGGTCTTTCCTTCTTCCTCTGTCTTTGTAATGACCTTTTGTGTTCTTCATGGATGATACTCTTGATATCCTCCCACAGCTCATCTGATCTTCATTCATAAGTGAACTTGTTCCTGAGTTGGTTTTTAAACTCAGGTGGGATAGACTCAAGGTCAAATCTTTATTCCTATGTATTTGATTTGACCTTCTTTAGCTTTAATTTGAACCTGCATAAGTATCTGACGAGCTGTTCTGCAATCTGCCGGCACCTGGCTTAGTTTTCACTTCTGATACTGAATTTCTCCAATGATTCCCTCCAAAAATGTAATCAGTCTGCTTTCTGTGCACACCATCAGGTGAAATCCATGGGTATAGTCTGCATTTATGTTTCTTATAAAAGGTATTTGCTATGAAGAAATCATTCACTGTGCAGAATTCTATCATTCTATACTCAGCCTCATTTCTGACATCAAGTGTTCTTCCTCATTTCCAACTTTTGCATTCAAGTCAGTCCTTAAACTGACATCACTGCTCTCTAGCGCTTTGGAGAGGTCCTTAACTGCAGATTTCCCCAATGGACCATATCTTGATTTCTTGACTGCTGAGTGTTTATTGTGGATCCAAGGAACATGAAATCAATGATAACTTCAAGGTCTTCTTTGTCTATCATGTTGCCTATTTAGGCTTTAGAGCCCATAAGCCGAACACTCAGGCAAGTCCACCTGATTCTGACCTACAGAAGTGTGAGACAAAAATAAACATGGTTTGAGGCCACTAAATATAGTACTGCTATGCTATCAACAGAACACTGTCAGACTCAATATTTAATTTGTAAATGGGGAACTGAGGCCTTGGAAGTGGACACTAATCTAGTAAGGTCACATGACAAAAGGCAGAAAATCATATAGCCCAGACACAGAAGAGAAGGTGGTAGGGGTACAAAGGAGGGGCAGAAAGCAGAGTTTCTGAGGCAGTTCTCACTCTCAGGAGACTCAGGATGGTAATCCCAGAATCCAATTATAGAAAGCGCTATGGGCCCTTGTGAGTCAATCAATGACTTGTTGATGTTGTTATGTGCTGTTGAGTCAGAACCGACTCACAACTGACCCTCCACCTGGTTTTCAACAGCTGTGCATCGCACAGGAGGAGAGCTTTCTTTTTTCCATCTTTCTCCTGCAAAGCAGCCAGGGATTCAAAATGCTGTCCTCTGGGTTGGCAGTGCAGCTGCTTACCAACAGGCAGCTCAGAAAACCTGAAACACTTCCACTGTCTCTGCAGGAAAAAGAGTCCAAATAGGGTTAAGCTGCAGGCCTTCAAGAAGCAGCTGGCCCTCGGGGAGCTCTAGTGTCTTGGTGGTAAAAAGCTGTGCTGCTAACCCAAAGTCATGCTGTTCAAATCCACCAGCTGCTCTACAGAAGGAGGAGAGGCAATCTCCTCCCACATAATTGACTGCTTCCGAAACCCTGCTAGAGGGTCAGCTATGGGTCAATTCCAACTTGACTAGACAAAAGAGCAACAATTGGCCCTCAGGTTAAAGAGATAAAAAACTGGGCAGGCCACCAGTCAGAGAGAAAAGATCTGAAAAGCCTCTCTCCTCTAGTGCACACCATAAATCCCTACTCCTCAGGCCAATGCCACCTAAATACATTCCTCCCCCAGCTATTAGCTCTAATTGGCCCTATTATATGAAACTAATCTGTGCCTGTCACCAAGGCATCATGATTAAAGGGAACTTGAGAAGGAAGCCTGGTGAGCTGAGCCTAAGCTGAGGCTCCAGGATCGCTGTGCAGCAGGCCAGACCCCAGCCACAAAAGACATCATTACCCACACATCTTCCAGCTGTGCGGCAAAGGAGTCTCTTATTTAATTCCAGGTCATTTCAATGATGATGGAAAGAAAAGTAGAGGCTATTCAATGAAGGCAGGGCACGCACGACTGGAGAGCCAAGCTGGGAACCCTGGCCCCGCCTGTCAGCCCTCTGCCTCTATTCTCTGTGCTCCAGAAGCTGAAGTTTAGGAGTCTGGCCCCTCTGTCCACCATGGCCTGTCACAGTCAGTGTGGCCACTGATGGCTCTCCTCTGTCTCTGAATATTCAGCAGTCATGGCCATATGTCTGTGTTTGTGTGTGTTATAGTCTCTGCAGTCTGAGCATCTTCCCCACTCTTCAGAAATAGTAGTGCCAAGGATTAACTCGCCACATGATAACCAAAAGGCTGCACACTCAAGCCTACTCAGAAGTGCCTAAGAAGAAAGGCCTGGTGATCTACATCCATTAACTCAGCCACTGAACAACCTATGGGACACAGTCCTACCGACACACATGGGAGCCTCCAGGAGGTGCAACACACTTAAGAGCTACTAGTCTGGGTTTTCCACATCTTATTTGGCTAATGCTAGGTCATCTTTTAAGCCAGTTTGAATGTCCACTATGAACCCTGCATACGCCTTTGTTGTTGTTGTTGTTATGTGCCGTTGAGTCGTTTGCGACTCATAGCGACCCTATGCACAACAGCCCTAAACCCTGCTCTATCCTGCGCCAACCGCACTGCCTCTGACACACCCATCCCGATTACCCCAGTCACCGAATCAATCCATCTCATAGAGGGTCTTCCCCTCCTGTGCTGTCCCTCCACCCTCCCAAGCATGATGTCCCTCTCCAAGGACCCGTCCCTCCTGGCAACATGTCCAAAGTATGTCAGACGGAGCCCCAGAATCCTTGTCTCCAAGGAGTAGCTTGGTTTAATCCTCTCCAAGATGAATCTGTTTGTTTTCCTGGCAGTCCATGGTACATTCAGTACTCTTCTCCACCACCACAGCTCAAAGGCATCAACTCTCCTTCTGTCCTCTCTGGTCATTGTCCAACTCTCTAATGCATAACAAGCGATTGTAAAGACCATGGCCTGTATCAGGCGCACCTTAGTCTCCAGAGAGACACCGTTGCTCCTGAGTACTTTAGAGAGGTCCCTAACAGCAGACTTTCCCATCGCGATACGCTTTTTGATTTCCTGACTGCTGGTGCCAAGAGTGTTGACTGTGGAGCCGAGCAAACTGAAGCTGTGAACCCTATGCATACGCCTTAGGGAAGCCTTTTTTCAAGGCAGTCAGCTATCCCCTCTGACCTTACACAATCTGCTGTGTACTTCTCTCTCTATCACTTTATGCTGCTGTGAGGGGTCATCAAATCGACTATGACTCATACCAGCCTTACAAACAACAGATCTGAACCCGCTTGCTCTATTCTGGACCATCCTCATGATCTTCCATATGCTCAAGCCCACTGTTACAGATACTGTGTTACTCCATCTCCTTCAGAATCTTCCTCTCTTGCACGGACGCTTTTGGAGAAAGAGGCTTCTTACCAAGGGCTTGTCATATCTGTTTAGGCATCAGACCTGCCTTCTCCTCTGAGATTTATATCTAAGCCCTATCTGCAATTCCCAACTCCCAAGCCTACAAGGACTGGCATGGAGCAGCTGCCCAGTGAATGTTCTTGAGTATTTCTTTCTATCTGTGAGGGTCACAAATGTTTTTCAAGGTCAAAGTCACAGATTCTCCAATAAGCTCAGAAATTCTGTTGCCTGGCCCCCTCACTACATAGCTAAGGAAGAAGCAACCAAGATTTGATCATATAAGTGATAGCTGCCCCACAAAGGGGCCAGAATGAGAAGCAAAAAGAGACAAGAAAGGAGCTGGGAGTGGATGAGCCCCTGGGCGTGGTAGGAAGAGCAGCTGACTCTGGCCTTCCCAGCTGAGGAGGGAAGGCTCTGGCTCAGTGCTCTGTGGTGTCACCAAGCTTGCTCCCACTTCCTGCTGTCAGGGCAGGGCCAGCAGCAGATGAGTCTGCCCCTCAATCCAACATCACCCTGTGCTGCTTGGGTGGCCTTGTGTGAGTCACTTCTTTGCTCTGAGCCTCAGTTTCCTCACCTGTAAAATGGAAAGATCCCTTCCTAACCACCAGAGGCCCTATGGTGGAGCACATCAGGTTATGCATATGTGGTCCATGTGGTTCCCTTCTCCTGGAATGTTCCTCCCAACTGTTCTCCCAACCCTGATTTAGCATGTTCATTCCTGATCACACATTAGGGCCCAGTCCAAGATTACATTTTCTCCAAGGTCTTCTCTGACCAAAAATGAGTGAGGGTCCCTGTGTTAAAAGCTCCAGAAACTCTCCGCATTCCTTCCACTCACTAATCATGATTTAATTGAAATCATGTACTGTGCAATCAGGCACCCCATTCTACTTTCCATGAAATACCAACAGTAAGCTCTGTGAGGCAGGAATCACTGCTGCCTCGTTCCTCCTGTCTTCCCAGAGCCCCCACACTGCAGGAGCTTGTGAAGAACCTGTTCTCACCAAGAATAGGTTTCTACTCAGGCAGGACACACCCTTCTGAGGTAACACAGCACCATCAGCCTGCAGAATGGCAAATTTCTTTCTTTGACACATACGCAGAGAGCATCAACCGGGCACCACATCTGGGGCTAGATGGGATGCAGGTATGTGGCGATGCATGGGATGAACTTCCAGGGCAGCAGAGGAGATGCTGCATCAGCACCACAAGGAACACACTGGACATGGAGATAGCATGGAGTGAGTGAGGGCGGGGTTGCCTTCTGGGCCCTGAGCAACACAAAGGTGGCTTTCTGTTCCAAAATACTCCCCTCAACCCCATATGAGCAGGATGCCCATCCCTGGGTTCAGCACTGTCTTCTCCTCCTTTTCCATCTCATGCATTTGTTTATTAAGTAGATGCAGTTGGTTTACGGTAGCTCTTGGGGCTCAGTCCCTGGGGAATTACGCTACTAACCCAAAGGTGAATTGGTTCGAATCCACATATGGCTCCTTGGATGAAAGATGGGCAATCTCCTCTCTTGCAATTTACAACCTAGGAAACGCAATAGAGGTCAGTTATGAGACTGTTCCAACTCCATGACAATGAGTTCAGCTGAGTAACTGATGTGGCTGATTCAGTGGAAACAGGAATCAAGGAATCAAATCCCAGCAACTTCTCTTTCCCTCTTGGGGTTGTCAGTTTTCTCACCTATAAAGTAGGGGAGTTCCAACTGACTAGGAGTATCCTGAATCTCCTTTCCCAAGATTATGATGCAGATGAGGGTCTAAGATAAAAAAAAAATCAGGCCAGGGACACACAAACACCTCTTAACTCAGCGCTGCTGATCAGCATTGAGTGGGGGCTTTAGGCAGTTCTCGAGTTCACAGCTATTTGAGCTTGAGGCCAACAGGGGAAACCTTGTCTGGGATGCTGACAGGGAGGGGTCTAGGTTCTCTAACTCCTGTGGAGCCTCTGACGGTAAAGCTCTGCACGCATCTTGACCTCTGGCCTCAGGCTGACAAGAAACTTGTCTATATGGAACAGGGAATTTCTTAGGGCTTCCAACTGGTTTAGTCACAGTGGAACTGGAACAGATTCTAACTTGTAAAATGTGACTGTACCCGAATGATAATTGTTGTTGTTATGTGTCGTCGAGTCACTTGCGACTCATAGTGACACTATGTACAAGAGCCCTAAACCCTGCTCTATCCTGTGCCAAGCTTATTGTCTCTGACACACCTTCCTCCATTGCCCCAGTGACTGAATCAATCCATCTCATCAAGGGTCTTCCTCTCCTGCACTGTCACTCCACCCTCTCAAACATGACATCCCTCTCCAAGGACCACTCCCTCCTTGTAACATGTCCAAAGTATGTCAGATGAAGCTTCAGAATCCTTGCCTCCAAGGAGCAGTCTGGTTTCACCTTCTCCAGGACGAATCTGGTTGTTCTCCTAGCAATCCAGGGAACATTCAACACTCTTCTCCAGTACCACAGCTCAAAGGCATCAATTCTCCTTCTGTCATCCCTAGTCATTCTCCAGCTCTTTGACTCATAGCAAGCAATTGTGAAGGCTTGGATCAGGTGCTCCTTAGTTTCCAAGCTGACATCATTTATCAATACTATGGCTATGTCCCTGACAGCCGACATTCCCAATGCAATTCATCTCTTGATTTCCTGGCTGTTGATGCTAAGAGTGTTGATTGTGGAGCCAACCACGCTGCAGCTATCTCCATCTCAATCTCTTCACCATCTATCATGATGCTGTCAATCAGCCCAGTGGTGAGAATCTTTGTTTTCTTGATGTTGAGTTTCAATTAATATTGAAGGCTGCAGTCCTTGATTTCTGTAGCAAGTGTTTCAGGTCCTCCTCAATTTCAGCAAGCAGGGTTGTATCATCTACATAATGAAGGTTGCTGATGAATCTTCCTCCAATCCTGATGCCACCTTTCTCCTCACAGAGCCCAGCCTCCAATCTGTTCTGCATGCAGATTGAAAAGGTATGGAGATAGGACACATCCCTGGTGTACACCCTTCCCAATTTTAACTATGCAGTGTCTCTGCTCTGTTCTGACGACTGCCTCTTGGTTCAAATATAGGTTTTGCATCAGCACGATCAAGTGTTCTGGGATTCCCATTCTTCTCAGAGTCAGCCACAGTTTGTTATGATCCACACAGTCAAACAACACTGGTTAAAGTTCTAGGATGCGAGACTGGAAAAATGTACGGCAAGGTCTTTTAGGAGTCTGATGCAGGAAGGTGGATTGCTGCCAGGACTGTGCAGAGCCTCAGATATTCATTTAAAACTCTGAGCAGGACACCACCACTTCTGACTGGGTCATTTGCAGAGTTTAGTTAATATACAATGTGCACTGCCGTCATGTACCGTCGAGTCAACTACAACTCAGCAAACCTATGAACAATGGAGCTGAGCCCTATCCTATTTTCATCATCTCTAATGTACCTGAGCTCACTGTTACAGTCACGGGGTCAGTCCACCTAGTCGAGGATCTGTCTTTCTCTCTTATGCTGACCCTCCACTTTTCTAAGTGTGATATCCTTTCCCAAGGACTGGCCTCTCCAAATAATATGCCTAGTCTGTGAGATGAAGTTTCATCATCCTTGCCTCCAAGGAGTACCCTGGTTACACTTTCTCCAAGACCGATCTGTGTGTTCTTTTGACAGACCATCAGATATTCAGCACTCTTCTCTCTAATACCACAAATCAAAGACATCAATTCTTCGTCTGTCATCTTTAGTCACTAATTTTCAGATGCACAGTAAGTAACGTGCACACTGCCCTTGTAGGAGATTACATTCCAAAGCACAGGGCTTAGCTATAACATTTCTACTATGGGTATCAGTTATAGTTCCAGTACATCTACATTATATAAACTGGATCTGTTTCAGTTTGGCTTCCTTGGCCATGACTGAACATGAGAAGAACCAATTCAGAGCTCTGAATGTAGTATCTACAAGGAGCTTCTCAAGAATGGTACAATCCCTAGTCCCTTAAAAAGCATCCTCCTTTCTTCTGTTATCACCCTGAGCTGAGATCTAGGTGTGCCCCGGGACAGAACTACCCAGGTCAGTTACTTTGGCATATGACTTCAAAGTAGACACCCTGAGGTCTATTTCCAACTCAGCCACCTGTCAGCCATGTGGTCTTGTACCAACTACTCTTTGAAACCCCAGTTGGTATTCTGCTCTCTGCACATCCCATCCCTAGGCTTCTAATCCCTCCTTAGATACTATCTCCATATAAGATACAAACCTAACAACAACAATTAGCATTCACTGAGAAACCCAGATCCTGTGCAATACACAGGGTATGGGTTTTTCTTAAACACTATTTACTCACAACACTCTTTATTATTCTCATTTTACAGCTAGGGAAACAAAAAAAAAAATTCTGCAAAGTTTTTTACCCCAAGACCCCACACCAAAAAATAAGTTTATGAATACTCATCCCTCAGATCTCTATTAACCGACATCTAACAATGAAGATACCTAGGCTGCCTGTGGTCACAGCTGAAATAGCAGCAACCAACAGTAAAAAAAGGGCTGAACTGTGTTCCCTACACAGACCAGTAAAGATGAACAGTAACACCAGTGAGCCATTCACCCTGTAGAATAGTCAACTCTCAGAATAATCAACTATGTGAGCTTAAAAGGGCAGCATTTGTCCCAGGAGAGAGCTCAGGGGTCATTAAGGGGTAAGAAACATAGGGGAGCTCTGGTGGCCTAGAGGCAAGGACCTGCA
The DNA here is from genome assembly GCF_000299155.1 of Elephantulus edwardii. Taxonomy (NCBI): domain Eukaryota; kingdom Metazoa; phylum Chordata; class Mammalia; order Macroscelidea; family Macroscelididae; genus Elephantulus; species Elephantulus edwardii. The sequence continues at coordinate 2,582,930 of NW_006400056.1, forward strand.
ACTACAATCCCAGAGGCACACGGTTCAAATCCACCAGATGCTCTGCTGGGGAAGGAGGGACAATTTCCTCCTGTACCAGTCAGATCTGATTGGACAGTACACTCACACAAAAATAATTTAAAAAAAAAGGGGGGGTAAGAAACAAGTATGAATGGAAATGAGAATCTCAGGGAAGAATGTGGAAGAGTGTAGCTACATTGTGAGTATTGTGATTAATGCTATAAAACAAAATGTGTATGAATAGTTGAGTGAAAAATCAATTTGCTTTGTAAAAGTTCATTTAAATCACAACAGAAAAGAAAATAAGGGGGAGAACCAAAAGTAATTAAATGACATATGGCACTGGGCACACTTGCTGCAAAAGACTTCTTTAACGTGCCAAAGAGCAAATCTGCAACTAGCGTGTCAAAGAGCACTTTGAGACCAAGCTCTACTTGACCCCAACCACGGCATTTTCAAATGCCTCCGTGCACATGTAGAATTAGGACCAAGAATGAGAAAGGGCTAAGAAGAATGCATCAAGTTGCACTGTGGTCCTGGCAAAGAATATGGACTATACTATGGACTGCCAAAAGACCAAACCAATCTATCCGGGAAGATAAGCAGTTAGAATGCTCCCTGGAAGAAAAGGTGGTGAGGCTTGATCCACATTCTTTGGGCATGTTATCGGACAGGCTCAGTCTCTTGAGAAGACTTCTGCTGAAAGCAGAGAGGAACACTGAGAAAAGAAAGACCTTCAACAAGATGAAATGATGTAGTGTTTGCAACAATGGGCTTGTGCTTAGCAGAGACTGAGAGAATGGCACAGAAATGGGGCAGGGCTCAGTTCTGTTGTGCAGAGGGTTGCTATGAGGTGAAGCCCAGAGGACAGCAACAAGAAACAACAACACATTTTCTTAATTAAAACCAAATTTAATAACTGACATTTCAAGTTCTTAGGTCATAGTTTGACCTGGAGAACTTCCCTGGAGTTCTGTTTACACAGAGACCAGCCACATCATCCTTAAAGACAATCTGTATTCTGAGACATTCCTTCATCCTGGAGGAAATCAGTTAGAAGCCTAGGGTTCTTTAAGGCAGGAAATCACCACACTTCTTAGCTGGACACTCAGAATTCCCGATACAGCTGCCTCTGTCTTCTGGAGTCTGGACATCTTGAGGAATTCGCAAGGAGCCTGATGAAACACAGTCATTCATCTCTCAGAAACGAAGATAAGCTTTTAGTCTTGCTGACCCAGAGTACGGTAAGCAGCGATGATAATTCCCTCAGGGCCCTACTCAAGCCTCACCAGGCATTCTAAGGAAGTGTACTTCCTATATGACAGCCTCTCTAAGATTGTCACTGCAATGGTGTGTGTTATTCTTTCTACAAATAGTGTTTCCATCAATCTATGGCCACGCAGATCTAAGCAAGAGGACAGTCACTGGAAGCAGTCTTAACTTTCCACACCCCTAATAAAGACATTTCCATTCTGAAGATACAGACCCCAACATAAGTCACTACTTTTGATACCTGGATGTATCGAATTCCAGTCATGGAAATGTCTCAAAAGGGGTGTTACCAAAGGGGGGGGGGTGTCCCTGATCAAGAAACACCCGCCTTCTAGTCCTGGCTCCAATACTTGTTCGCTTGGAAGTCATGCTGCCACTCTGCACCTCAGCTTCTTTACATGTTAAAAAGAAATAAAACTGGGTAACTACAGCCTTTAATATGGATGACACATGAACATGAAGAAAGCAAAAACCCTCACCACTGAGGCAACAGGCAACATGGTGATAAACGGAGAAAAGACTGAAGTTGTTAATGTTGGGGGTTTTCCTCTTTTTAAGAACAATGGGATTATGTTCACAGTCCTAGAAAGATTGAGAAAGGATCTCAAGAATGGTTACACATATTTATAAGCAATAAAATACACAACAAACTATAAACAATATTCTGGGATGGACATATAGAAATTGTTCAGTTGTTGTATTTTTCCTTTTTCCTAAAGTTGTTGTTTTCTTCTTACTTGGATTCATAGCCAACACCCTTGGTACCAACAGTCAAGAAATCAAAAGACATGTTGCATTGGGAAAATCTGCTCTCAAGGACCTCTCTAAGGTGTTGGGGAGCAGTTATGTCAGTTTAAAGACCAAAGTGCACCTGACTCAAGCCACGGTCTTGTCAATTATTTTCTACACATCTAAAAGTTGGACAATGATTCAAGGATGACAAAAGAAGAACTGATGCCTTTGAGTTGGGAGGGTGTAGAAGAATAAGGAATATCTATAGAATATCAAAAGAACAAACAAATATGTATTGGAGAAGTTAAAAACAGGGTGTTAATTATGGGCAAGGATGGTGAAACTTTGTCTCACACACTTTGGACATGTTGTTGGGAGGGGCCAGTCCTTGGAAAAGTACATCATGCTGGGAAGGGTGGAGGGTCCAGCAAAATAGAGGAAGACCTTTAGCAAGATGGATGGACACAGTGACTGTACTAACGGACTCATTACTCATTAGAGGGGTGGTGAGGATGGCACAGGACAGGGCCAGGTTCAGATCAGTTATTCACAGGTTCATCATGTGTCACAGTCAACTCAATGGCACATAAAAATAACAATCCCAAAGGTATGTCCAGAATATTACATAAAAGAATACACATCGAGTGAGGAAGGATCTCATAGCAGTTGAGAACACAAATGCTAGAAACCACCTGGGTTAATGGGGGTTGGAGGGAAACTAAAAAAAGAGGGGATAAATAATGCACAATGCATTGAAAGAGATGAGGGAAAGAACTGTTTAAAAGGAATATATGATTAGTAGGGATTATTTGCATGACAACAGTCCAGAAAAAGAGCTGCATAGCAAAGTGGACTCGGGGGAGAGGAAATTGTGCAACAATGAATAAATGGAAATCCAAGTTTTCTGTAAACTGTTGTTAAAATCTCAATAAAAAAGAAAAAGTATTAAAAAAAAAAGTTGGCTCAACACTTTAAAAATGGTGAAGGAAAAGAAAAAATTCCAGCTCTGACACTGAGTATCTGTGTCCAAAGCCTTTTTTTTTTTTTATTATTTTGTGTGCATGTACCGTCAAATCAGATCTGACTGGTACAGGAGGATATTGCGCCTCCTTCTCCGGCAGAGCGTCTGGTGGATTCGAACCGTGTTCCTCTGGGATTGCAGTGCAGCTTCTTGCCACTAGGCCACCAGAGCTCCCCCAAAGCCTTTTGTTTAATCTCTTTGTGTCTCAGTTTCCTTATCTTCCAAGTGTAGATGATAAAAGTATCTATGTTGCAGGGTGGCTTTTAAGATTAACTGAGTTGATACACACTAAGGATCTGCTGTGGGTGGAACCATGCCCCCAGAAATAACTGTCTTTGATGCCTTGTGACAGCTTGCAGATGGAAGGGCACACCCCACTTGTATAGATGAATTAACCGAGGCTCAGCCCAGACAGTAGGAGGAGCAGAGTCAAACCCGAGTGCATCCACTCTCCCTGCTACACCATGCTGCAGTTCCGGCCTGTCACCTGCTCAGATTAAACACCACCAATCACTCAGAGAGCCTCTGCACTGGGAAATTCAGGCTTAAACATGGCTCTGGTGCATCCTGCTCTGAGGCACTGTGCAGCCGTTATGACTGAGAAGTCCTAAAATGTAAATCATCACACTATATAGAAGACGAAGTGAAATCTTGTCAAGTCTCGAGCCCTTGATGTTTGGACACTTTACTGTGGTGTCTTTTCCACAACTTCATGTCACACAGCTGGCAATAATTGTGCTGGGACACCAGCAATTGTGTCACCCTTTTGCTCTAAAACATTCAATAGCTCCCTACTGCTCACAGGATCAAATAAATTAAACACATTTGAGAATACAAGTCTAAATTCAGCAAGTCCTTTTTCTACAATTTCCCCACCCTCCACACTCTCTGATCTGCGCAGCTTCCTCTAGTGAACCTCCACACTCTTCTCGTAAGAACTCTCCCCAGGAGAACACAGAAATAATGGTTGTGAACCAACCCAGAGAGGTCACAATGAGAGACCTGAAGCCCAGATGTTCAAACCCAGGGCCAGTTCAGGGGCCTCACCCCTCATCCTATACTTCAGAACCATTCTGAACAGCAACTTCTCTTTGGTTCATTTCTGAATTATTTGCTGATCTAACCCTAAACATACAAATTCTATGAAATGGCCTGAAAAGTTCAGCAAATTAAAACATTTCTGCATCCCATCACATCCCTCTGATAGTCTTCCATCAAAGTACAAATCTTCTCTGGAGGCTTCCCCTGTCCATCTTATCTCCCACCACTCTGGGCTGGCCTCTGCCTCTCCACAAACCCCAGCAGGATCTCCAGCTTCCAGGTCTCTGTTCCTGCTATTCCCACTGCCTGCAATGTCCTTTCTCTCCAGTAAGCCAGACTGTCATTCAGGGTTCACTTAAAGAGAGACCCTAAAAGCAGCTTTCCCTTACCACCCTTCCACCACTTTCCATTCTGCTTCCTCCTTTTTCACAGGCTATAACGGTCTCATTTACATATTAATTTGTCTGTCTGTTGTCTGCCTCTCTCTCCTCAGGTTAATGCCAGTTTTGGGACAGAGGGGCCTCAGCTGCAGTTCACTGCTGTTCCTGAAGTTCACAGAGAAGACGTGCCAAGCAGACACTCGGCCAGTGAGCAGCCAGGACCCCGCTGGGGAAGGCTGAATGGCTCTGTGATGCTGGGCAGCTTTCGGGAGAGCTTCCACACTGCAGAGGACTAGGAAGAAAGGCGTGGCAACGCGCTTCTGAAAATCAGCCAGTGAAAAGGGTATGGATCACCATGGCGGATCCAGGCCAATGGTGAGGAAGGTGTGGGCTCAGGTCTTGCTCGGTTCTGCTGTCTGTGGTCACAGTGTGTATACAGACTGGCAGGACACATGAAAGGGAGATGAGAGGCCTCTTCTCATTGTCTGTAACCTATGTATGATACGTTCGTCCCCATTTGAGAGCCAGGGAGAGAAAAACCCAAACACAATAAGCACCATCGAGTGGCAAGCTGAAACAAAGACCTCACAACTCCTCCAGGGCTCAGCTGGTCGAGTAGAGCCCGCTGCTGACATTTCACCGAAGAGCTCTTAACAGCACGACAGTCTTTTATTAGTGAGAATTATTTTCCCACCTCCCATTGTGGGGAACCTTGACTTTATGAAGCCAAAACCACACTGTGATTAATACTTAATCATGCTTTCTTCTACAATATAGCTCTTCAAGGGGGGAAAAATAGTTGGGAGCCTTCATATGGTAATGTAGCAATAAGTGTGTTCCTGACATGATTTTCTTATTAGGGCCCTTCTCTGTAAATTTTATTGCATTTAATTAAAAATTATTGTTTCAAAATCCAGCTGCAGATGGCCTTGTTTTAAGTTAGAATATTAAAACTTGAATCTTCTCACCCATCAATTTCAACGAGAAGCACAGGATGTGATGGTTTTGAGATTATCATAATTTTTATGGCATTTCCAGGTCCTTTCAATGAAGCTTAATGAAAGCTCTGCATGAGCTCATTTGTCAAGACACAGTAATAACAGAAAGACCCCTGGCTTCCACACAGCTATAAAGATAACAATGGGTACCACAGTGAGGATGTGCCAAAAATCAAACCGCACAGCTCTCAGCACCAATGGCATTCAGCAGCGGGAGGCTGAGCTGCAGCTCTGCTCAGCTCACATCCAGGGACTGACAGACGAGGTTGTAAATCACCTTTGTTTTACAATGATGCGTCTAAGTGTTGCTGCAGCACCGCTGAAGGCTGTGAATAATGGAAGCCAGGCTTCACTCTCTCAGGGAATCACTTCAGCAAAATATTTACTCCATTCTATGCCTCCACACCTGACGCAGGGAGAGGGTGGTCCTCAGGGTGAACTGTACGAGGGGATTCTTACTGCTATACTTCGTGCTGGATTTTCAAAATGTTACTCATAGTCGCTATCTTTGCTGGTATGGACTGCTCAGACAATTATCTTCTCTAACTTTATGACTTGGCTTGTATTTTTTAACTTTTATAGCAAAGCTTTAAGGTGGTTATTTTCCCCCTGTCTTTTATTGGAAAACACTTCAAACCTTTTATTTGGTGCCAGACAGATTACACAAAAATGAGAAGAGAAATGCAAGTACAGACAGCATCTAGATAAACTCACACTGGCAAGGCTCTGCTTACTGCGTGCATCCCAGAACAGGATTCCTCCCCACCCTTCCCACTGCTACAGCCTAATTCTGGTTTTCAGGACATCCCTCTCCCTAACCCTTCACTCTCCCCTCCGCCCTGCCCACCTCCAACAAAGCATCATGTCAGTGCATGATCCTCATCACATCACCACTTTCCCACCCACCGAAGTCTCCCCACTGACTCCTCTGAAGTATAAACTCCCTACGCTGAAACACCACCTCTCAACTGGGCCCACCAACCTCTCTGACTCTATCTCACAATGGTGTGTACTGAGAACCATTGTTAGAACACTTCAAGATCCCAGTCAACCTCATGGCTCCTGTAAGCCTAATTCTACCTCTGAGATTGTGCACCTCACCTGTGAACTACTTCTCTGTCAAGAACCATCCCCAGTGTCTCCTACACAGTTACCAAGTCAATCCACCTGGTCGAGGGTCTTCCTCTCCTTTGCTGAACCTCGACCTTTCTGAGTATCGTATTCCTCTCCTAGCAACATGCAGAAAGTATGTGAGGCAAAGCCTCATCATCCTTGCTTCCAAAGAGCCCTCTGTCAGCAACCTCTCCAAGACATATTTGGTTTTTTGGCCATCCATGGGCTGCTGAACATTCTTCTCCAACACCACAGCTCAAAGGCATCAATTCTTCTTCTGTCATCCTTACCCAGCTCTCAGATCTCATTACGGGTGAGCAGCAACCCACAAAATCTTAGGCGTGTAATTTAAGTTGTCTTCCAAGCATAAGGAGAACCCCGGCTAGAAAAGGGAGTCCTAAAAGGCTAGACCTTGGGGTCCACACTGCTATCTTGGGAAGGTGTAGTAAGTACTCACAAACTGCAGTTCCTGGGTGGAGGAGTGAGGAAAATTGAAAGAATTTGTTCTTGAAAACAATGTATTCAAATTTTGTAAATAAACTAGTTGTTGTTGTGTTGTTAAGTGCCATCGAGGCGACTCATAGGGACCCCATGAAGGAGAGTCGTCGACGCTTGGGTGCCTTTCATCTTCTCTCCAGGTTCATAGGGTTTCCGGAGGCAAGCTATTATGGAAGTGGATGCCAATCCTCCTTCCAAAATAAACTAGTAAAAATTAAAAAAAAAATTCACTAAAAAAAAAAAAAGAAATGGTGGTTACAAGGAGGAAAGAAAAACATCTCAGATGACACAGCTAACATGCGCTGGACTGTCAATTCAAACCTGGGCAGCCTGGCTCGGAAACAAACTAATCAGTGTTTTTATCCATAAACATAAAAAGTCACAGCTGGAGAAAGATGAGAAGAAGCAAGTACAAGGGACATGCTCACAGCATAAGCCAGGTGGTGGGCACAGGGGTGCTGTTGCTGGGTATGGCTGAGTCACAACCGACCCATAGATGACCCTCCAGCAGGTTTTCAAAGGCAGTAAATGGCATGGGAGGAGATGGCCCATCCTTCTGCTGTGGAACAGCTGCAGGACTCAACTGTGTGTCTCTGGGTTAACAGCGCAACTTCTTACCACACGGCCATTGTTATTGTTGTGTGCCATCAAGTTGTCCTTTTGTGACTGAGATATTTCACTCAGCATAATGTCCTCCAAGGTCACCCATGTTATGTAATATTTTATTGTTGTTGTTATGTGCTGTCGAGTCACTTGCAACTCATAGCAACCCTATGTACAACAGCTTTGAACTCTGTTTAAAACTGAGCCAATCTTGTCTCTGACACTTCTACCCCCATTACTCTAGTCACTGAATCAATCCATCTCATCGAGGGTCTTCCTCCTCTCTTGCACTGTCCCTCCCTTCTCCCAAGCATGATGTCCCTCTCCCAAGACTGGTCCCTCCTTGCAACATGCACAAAGTATGTAAGACAAAGTGTGGTTTCTACCAAGGAGCACCCTGGTTTCATCCTCTCTGGGACAAACCTGTTTGTTCTTCTAGCAGCCCATGGTATATTCAATACTCTTTTCCAGCACCACAGCTCAAAGGCAACAATTCTTCTTCTATCATTTGGAGTCACTGTCCAGGCTCTCTGATACACAGCAAGTAATTTCAAAGATCATGGCCTTCTCAGTTTCAGCAAGACTGTGTCATCTGCATAATGTAGGTTGTTGACCTTTGGCCTTTTCCAACTCAGGTAAGGCCAGTCAGACAGGGCCTAAGGGTTAAATAGTTTTGGGACTGAGCACTGGAGACTTCACTTTGGCCTTGTCCAACTCAGATAAGGCCAGCCACATTCCCAGAAGTCACTAGGCCACCCTCACTGTAAAATTCTTCAAACTTCTGTTTGAAGTTGAACACTTTTCTAATATAACAGTGGAGAATGTAGCATCAGAGATCTACGCTGATGTGTAGTATTGCCTTATTAAAGTGGATTCATGTTTATCATGCTAAAACAAAATAAACATATTTAATGAGACACTGAGGATAAGACAGTCAGTGTAGTATTTTGCACGTGTTTAATAAAAGTATACAAAGTACCCTGTTACAACAACAAGTACTTAATAAATGATAGTGGGTAACTAGCACATTGAGATATATTAGTGTGCTCAGAAGTCAGGAGAGAGCTACCCACTAAGAATGCTGACTGATTAAGATCATATAGCTTCCTATTGAAAAGTAAAGTGTGATGAAAAAGTCACTACCAAAAACATGGATTTTCCTCTTTTTCATGAAGGCAAATTTAGAAATGAAAAAATGTTCAAAAGATGTCTTTTAATCTAAAGGACAACAAAACCTCTCTTTGTGTATCATCGGGGAAATCAACATACGTAGCAATTTATAAAATAGCCTCGCCAAGGAAGCAGTTCAAATCCACCAGCTGCTCCTTGGGCATTCTCCTCTGGTGTTACTGCCTCTGAAAACCTGCTAGAAGGTCAGCTATAAATCGGTTCCGACTTGACAGCAATGGACAACAACAATAAAAACACTATTATAGCTACTAAAAAGCCATTATCTGTGTATATGTCTCAAAGGAAGTAATTGCATAGAGAAAGCTTTATGAGCCCGTGTGCTGCTTCTGTTCATGGACTCTGGTGGTCTCAAAGGACTGCTGGATTCTAATACATTTTACATTTCCTTCTTCTTTTTTCATTGTACATTTCTTGAAAGGAATCCTTTTAAAGGAAAAGGGAACTGCATTTAAATACTGAATCACATCTGGGAGTCATTCCCTTTTTAAATCTTTCTGATTGTGTCAAGCTGAGAGCCTCCATGTGGTACCTGGGTGTTTTTAACTTACCTACAACACTTAACTCAGGGAGCTCTGGTAGCTAGCCTATTGGTAAGGAGCTGTGCTGCCAGCCTGAAAGCACATGGTTTGAATCCACTAGCTTCTCTGTGAGAGAAAGATGGGCAATCTAATCTTGGGTGATTTACTACCTCTGAAAACCTGCTGGAGGCTCAGCTTTCGGTCACTTCCAACATGAAGATACATAACAACACTTACTTATCTCCTTGCTGAAGAGACCAGGACTCTGCCATCGAGTCAGAACCAACTCATAGCTGACTCCCCAGTGGGTGTAACTCACACAGGAGGAAGTGGCCCATCTTTCTCCCGTGGAGCAGCTGGTGGGTTTGAACAGTCTGCCTTTGGATTGGTAGCACAACTCTTGAACCATTAGGCAACCAGAACTCAAAGTTAGAAGTTATCAGGGTTCATTTTTTTTCTCCTTTGGATCTTATATTTTGACTTAGTCTATTTATGGTAAGTAATATGGATTTTCCAAATATTTTTTATTAAGTAAAAAGATGGACTGATTTAAAGAAAAGCAAGTAATTAGTAATATAGGTGGTGCAACAGAAGTTAATACTAGCGAGGTAAATGTCTGAGCAATGTGGATCTTCTTTAACGTTCTCATTTGACAGCCGGAACTGTGACCCAGCCTTTCCCAAGGTCCCACAGCAAGTTCATGAGCTGGCTTTGCACCCACATCTTTTCAGTGTCTTGTGTTCTTTCAGGGCTGTTTATATTTGTTTTGGCTTCTGCCTCAGAACCTCACACTAAAGCAAGGTGTGGGGCAGGACAAGCAGCGGAAGGAGGAAGGAACTGCCTCCCCACCCTCTCATCCTGTCTGGTCCCAAAGACCCCTATGGACATGTCTCAGACAATCTGGACCCTCATACTCAGAGCACCATTCAGTGCAGAAGCAGTGAGCCTCCACCCCACTGGCAGCCCCTCATACCTTTCAACTCCTTATGCCTGAAACCTCCTTTATCCAGACCTGTCCCAGCCCAAAGCAGGGATTTTACTCTGACTTTGTTTCCATCTGTTTCATGCAGGAAACTGAAGAAAGCTTTGCTTGCTGAATGATGTCCAAGAGGATGTGGTTCCTGTACGGAAGATTTATCCCAGTCTGGGCTTCAGTGACAAGCCCCAGAGCAGGGCCAAGTGTGCTTTTGAAATTCAGGCTGATAATTCAAGACACTCACCCAAGGTCCTGGACTTTGACATTGAATGTGAGGTAATGCAGAAAAAGCCTAACACAGGGTCTGGCATCAAGTACATCGTCTAATATGGTAGCCATTAGTGCTTTCCCAGATATTTTATTCCTTATTGTTGAGAGCTCAGTTGGCCTAGTGGACAGAAACTAAAGCTACCAAGCCAAAGGTGGGTGATTTTAATCTGCGGCCCTCAGGCTTGATTTTAATTATTTTTGGTCAAATATTATTCTAGGTGCGACTCGACGGCACATAGTAACAACAACAACATTATTCTAGGTGGTACAGCACTGGTCTGTCCATTTGCTGTACAGAGTTAACTAGTGGTTGCTGTGATGTTAAACACTGTGACACTGATGTGTCAAATGTGTTAATGTTACCCATGGTGACAATGTTTGGTGGAGCTCCCTGATTCAAACAAGCTGGGAAGTGGGAGTAGCATCCACTTTCGAAAGAGCTTGCCTCCGGAAACCCTATGAACTTGGAGAAAGGATGAAGGTTAGTTAACAAGTGTTCAGGTCTTTTGTCCACAGGGTCACTATGACTCAACAACACTTAACAACACAACATTATCATGTTAGTCTAGATGAAAGGAAATTATTTGTTTTTTGGACAAAGTACACATTGAGGCAACAGGACCATTCCAGATGACCATGAAGCAAGTGCCTTGACCAACCCTAGGGGGAGGTGAAGTTGTACAGTGCACAGCCTGTACAACCAGACCCAGCAACCTTTCGTGTTAATGATGGTTAATTACTGAATCAAGCGTCAGGAACTCCAAGCCCGAGAAGTGACTTCTCTACTACTTTGCTGAGAGGCTCTAAGCAAGCTCCTTGTTCTTTTTTTTTAAAAAAAATTGTGATTTTAGCAAAAGTTTACAGAAAAGTGGGATTTTTATTCATTCATTATTGTGCATTTTTCTCCCTACCTCCCCCCTCAGGTCACTTAAAAAAAAAATCTTTATTTTTGCATCATTTCCTCTCTTGCCTCCTCTCCCAGTCCACTATGCTATGCACCTCTTATTCCGGACTGTTGTCATACAGATAATGCCTAATCACGTAGTACTTTTAAATAATCCTTTCCTTCATCTGTTCCAATACAGTGTTTATGATGTATCCCCTCTTTTCTCAATTTCCCCCCAACCTCCACATCAATTCATCACATCCTAACCAAAGTTCAAGAGGACAGCAAACAACAAATGCTGGTGCGGTTGTGGAGAGACTGGAACTCTTTTTCACTGATGGTAGGAATGTAAAATTGCACAACCCCTATGGAGGGCAGTCTGACACTTTCTCAGAAAGTTGGAAATAAAAATACCATTTGACCCAGCACTTTCACTACTAGGAATATACCCTAAAGAATCCAGACCTGCCACCCAAACAGATGTATGCACATTCACATTTATTGCTGTGTTATTCATAATAGCAAAAGAAACAACTCAAGTACCAATCAAATGAATGGACAGAAAAACTATGGTATATTCACACAATGGAATGCTATGCAGCACTGAAAAACAAGGAAGTAATTTAAAAAGTGTCCTAATGTTAAATGATCCAGGAAGTATTAAAAGAAGACGGAAAGAATATACTGAATCACTGTATCGAAAGGAATTGGCAGACACAGAAGAATTTCATGAAACAACATATGAGCAAGAGCCTATGGTGATGAAAGAAGTAGTTCATGTTGCTTTGAAGGAAAT
>NW_006400056.1:2596494-2612243 GCF_000299155.1 Elephantulus edwardii
GACATGTTGTGAGGAGAGACAGGTCCTTGGAGAAGGACATCACAGGAGGGGAAGGCCCTCTGTGAGGTGGACTGATTCAGTGACTGGGATAATCGGGATGGGAGTGTCAGAGACAGTGAGATTGGCACAGGACAGAGCAGGGTTTAGGGCTGTTGTACATAGGGTTGCTATGAGTCGCAGACGACTCAACAGCACATAACAACAACAACAACAACATCTCCATACCTTCTCAATCTATATGCAGAACAGATCGTCTGGAGGCTGGGCATCAGAATGTGGCATTAGAATTGGAGGAAGACTCATCAACAACCTGTGTTATACAGATGATACAACCTTCCTTGCTGAAACTGAGGAAGACCTTAAGTGTTTGCTGCAGAAGGTCAAAGACTGTAACCTTTACTATGGATTGAAGCTCAACATCAAGAAAACAAAGATTCTCAGCACTGGGCCAACTGACAGCATCATGACAGACAGCGAAAGGATTGAGATTGTTAACAGCTTTAGTTTGCTTGGCACCACAATCAACACTCTTGGTACCAGCAGCCAGGAAATGAAAAGACAAATTTCACTGGGGAAGTCTGCTATGAGCGACTTCTCTAGAGTACTGAATAGCAATGATGTCAGTCTGGAGACTAAGGTACCCCTGATCCAAGCCATAGTTTTTGAAATTACTTGCTATGTGCCAGAAAACTGGACAAAGACTAGAGATGATAGAAGGAAAATTGATGCCTTTGAGCTGTGGTGCTGGAGAAGAGTACTGAATATACCATGGACTGCTAGGAGAACAAACAGGTTCATCCTAGAGAGGGTTAAACCAGAGTGCTCCTTGGAGGCAAGGATTCTGAAACTCTGTCTGACATGCTTTGGACATGTTGCAAGCAGGGACCAGTCCTTGGAGAGGAACATTATGCTTGGGAGGGTGGAGGGACAGTGCAAGAAAGGAAGACCCTCGATGAGATGGATTGACTTAGTGAACGAGGTAATGGAGGTAGGTATGTAGAACAGTAAGATTGGCTCAGGATAGAACAGGGTTCAAAGTTGTTGTACATAGGGTTGCTATGAGTCGCAAGTGACTCAATGGCTCATAATAACAACAACAATAAAGTATTATACCATAAGGGTGACCCCGGAGAACACTATGCTGAGTGAAATTATCTGTCACAAAAGGACGAATATTGCACAACTCTGTTCTTTTTATGCCTCAGTTTCCTATTCTCTACGAGGACTGAATGAAATCTGAGGATCCTCTGGCTCTTAAATTCTACTATTCTCTAGAAGTGGATTTTAGTTTCTTTAGTGGCTGTCACACCAAAAGGTTAACAAGCTTATTCTCCTGGCTTGGGAATGAGGCTGGATTCTTAGAGGGAAGACAGGGCTTACCCACTAGGAAAGAAAAACTTCTGACTAACCAAGGTACTTCTGGTGACCTAGTGGTAAGGAGTTGTGCGAGCAACCCAAAGATATACTGTTCAAATTCATCAGCTGCTTCATGGAAAAGATGGTCAATCCCCTCTCATGCAATTAACTGCCTGGAAAACCTGCTGGAGGGCCAGCTATGAGTCAGTTCTGACTTGATGGTACACTAGAACAATCAACGTACCTAGCAACAGATGACACAGCTCCAGGAGAGGAAGTATTATCTGTGGCTTGAGGAATTTAAGTACAAATTATAAGTCTACCTGCTGGAGATGGGAGCCTTGCCATATGCCCTCTGAGGTCCCATCAGCACAGAGATGTGATAGTGTCAAGATCTGTTCTGTTTAAAGTGGTGGTGTGATGCACCTGGCTAGTATCTGGTCTTTTCAAAGACCAGAAGCTACTTAAACAGTGCCCTGGTCGGGTCTGTTTCCCTAATTCTCAGTAAGCTCCCACATGTTCACCTTTTCTAAGATTTGGTGGCTACCTTTGTTTGGCAAACAAATCTTTGATTCTAGACAAGTATAATGAATAGCTTTACCCAGAGTTGGGGAAGGGAGAAGATAAAGCCAGGGTGGTAAACTGTGTAAATTATTCCAGAGAACGCACCATACAAACACTTCGTTACATCTCCATTCTAGCAACAGCATTAATGCTAATGCACACTTACTATTCACTACTGCAAATTCTGCAGAAACACCTAGAAACAACAGCTATGAAGGACTCGTTTGAATTATTGAACATCACAAGAAAGAATGAGATGATTTTAAAATCAAAACAATTTTGGATTTTTAGTCATTTAGACCAAGTACCACCAAAGAGTATCAAAGGCTGAGATATAACCACATCGTCCTTAGTTTGCAACCTCATAAACAAGGAACAACAAGATCTGGCAATTATCTACTTGGGATAATCAATAAGTGCATTCAGTCAGTCTTGAGAAGGGGGGTCAGAAAATGCCCCACTGTTATAAATAACTGCAGTGTTTGGCTCCCACTTCCAAAGATAATCAGTTTAAGGGGGGAAAAAATCTGCTTGAGGGTAGTTCTTAAAGGTTTAATTCAGAAATGTAGCTCAGGACGCCTTTAGCTCTTTAAACCATTTAAATAGTCACTTCTAGTTCCCTGTTGAATTCAGCATACATTTACACAATAAGAAGGCATCAATCTTAATTTAAAGTATTCTCGTGATGGTAAAAGAGGTTTAGTTTGGCAAGACTTCATGAGCCTCCTCCCCGGGTGACCTTCCCAGGGGCAAGTGGCAAAAGCATCAACCTAGGAGACAGGAGACATCCCACACGGAACAGAGATACAAACTCCCACACTGGACCATATCCACACCCACAGAGCAATTCCATGGTGATCACCCACGCTGACCTGCGCACACACTTCGGCAGACGAACTAACTGAGGCCTAGAGCAATAGAGCCGTTCATCCCATGTCACCCAGCTAGAAAGCAACACAGCCCAGGCACAGAGCCAAGTCTGTCCTGTCACCTACCCTTCTGCTGCCTCTAGAGAATCACCCCCAAAGAAAAAGAAAGGAAACACAACGGCACAGTACCTTTCCGCGTCCTGGTCCACACTTGGCTGCTTGCTCTCAAAGGCATTGAAGCTGCTCATGTCCACATAGCCATCGTTTTCATTCGCCGTGGACAGGGCTCTGCTCTGATCTTCAAAGAGCTTTGTGAAAGTCCCAGCCCTTGCAGGCCTCCGGGGCAGAATCTGGATATTCTCATAGTCTGCATTCATAGCTGGAATGTTCTCATAGTCTGACGTGTCTGCATTGGGGAACGAGATGGACCGTGGTTTGGTCAGTGGCAATGGCAGGAAGGGAGGCCGGGAGCGGTCTTCGAAGGACTCCACTCTGGACACCGTCCTGCTGAAGGGGACGCCTCTCTTCTTGGCATCTCTATAGAAGATGAGGGAGGAGGGAGACTCAGAAGCCCGGAGCTTCCCGGTCCGAGACTTGAGCTGCGGTGAGTTACTAAGGCTCCTGCGGTCCATCTCCAGGAGTCGGGCAGGCCCGTGGTAGCTGGACTCTGAGGAGGACCGGGAGGAGGACACATTCACCTCCACATGCACTTTACTCTCTGTCTTCTTCTTGAATGTCAGTGCCAGGAACTGCTTAAAGGATGACTTCTTCTTCTTGGGGTACTTATCCAGGGAGTCACTCTCCACCAGAAGTGAAGGTGAGCTCTTAGTAACAGGCTTCTTGGTGATGCAGGCCAGGTCAAAAGGAGGTGGGATGTCCACCACGGATGACGGGGTGGATGTGCCACTGGAGGAGAGGTGGTTTCTTTGGGAGAAGCTTCCAGAAGAGCCAATCACACAAGGCAGAGAAAGGTTGTCCTCCTTCCCTTTGATTCGATGCTCATCTAACCCAGTTCCTTCTGGCTCATGGAACAGGGAAAATGGAATCTCTCGGCCTTCCACAGAGAATGACCTCGGATACAGAGTGAAGGCCCTGGGTTTGGCTGGCAAGGCCCTCCCAGAAGCTTCTGGAGGCTTTCCCTCAAGTGATAAGCCCATTTTTCTGGCCTCTGCGATGGTGCTTCCACTCCCAGAGGCTGTGGAGCTGGATTCTGCTCCGGTTTCTTCGGGGACCGTTTCTGGGACATAGCCAGCTACCTTGCCAGAGTGAGGCCGGGCTCTTGCAGCAAGGTTCTTCCTGTCAGTGGGAAGCAGGCTGGCGTCCACATCAGAGCTTTCTTCTGGAGAATCAGGTCCAGCCTGCGCCTCACTCCAGCCAGCCTGGCATGCAAGGCTGATGCCCATCACATAGGGGCTGGTGAGCGAGTCATCCATGGCACCCTGGCCTGCATCATCCTCTGGCAGGACCACCACCTCAGGAACAGAGGGCTCTTTACAGATAGCCCCCTCTGAGGGGTCTTGCTGGCTGCACACAGTCCTAGCCTCAGGGTCTTCCTCTGACTCTAAACGTTCTGCTGACCTGGAAGTAGGTGGGTAGCTTTCACTACAGAAAGATGTGCTCTCTGTTGGAAAGAACTCATAAGGACTTCCTGTCAAGGACGGCACAAAGTTGTCAACAGAATCATTCTCAAAAGGAATAATCTGGCAGCTCTCTTCTGCAGGATCGTCCTCCATGGGGCCCTCACTTATTTGAGGATCTGTGTGTATCTCCTGAACGGCCACATCTTCCTCCTCGCCAGTGTTCTCATCTAGGTCAGGATGAGCATCATCGGCCTGAACATCACACTCTGTGGCATCTCCACATGTCTCCTCAGAGACATCCTGGTTTTCTCCAGCCATGTCTGCTTCTTGGAGACCTGAGGCCAATTCCTCCTGCGCTGGCTCAGCATTCGAAGGTGG
The DNA here is from genome assembly GCF_000299155.1 of Elephantulus edwardii. NCBI lineage: Eukaryota > Metazoa > Chordata > Mammalia > Macroscelidea > Macroscelididae > Elephantulus > Elephantulus edwardii. The sequence goes on from NW_006400056.1 coordinate 2,601,242, forward strand.
GTCCTTAAGGACATCTTCAGTGTCCACCTCAGCAGGACTGCTGGAGTCCACTTGCTCATCTAGGGTGCCTGGTTCTGCTGTGATACAGCCATTCTCACTGTCCTCTTCTTCCACTTCCTTGGGGACTTCAAGGGATGTGGCTGTCTCCTCAGGGGCTGCTGGATCCTCTAGTTGGACGGGGGTCAGGACACTGTCTCTTGGGCAGGCCTCCTCTCCATCCCAAGGTTCCCTGTCCTCTGGGTCACATGTACTGTGTTCTTCTGCCTGCTCCACTTCCTCCCTTTGTGCGGCAGTATGTTCCCCTCCTTCCTCACAGTCCTCATCCTCAGCTGCATCATCAGGAGGCTGGTCCATCCCTCCATCATTCCCTCCACTCAGGGCAGCCATGTCCTCTGCAGCTTCCGTCTCCTCCACATCACATGACTCCACATCACATGCCTCACCTCCCTCCTCGTCATGCTCCTCTTCCACAGGATGGTCCATAGGCGTCAACATTTCATTCTCTGCACAACCCCCATCCCCAGGCTCATCCTCTCTCGGCAGCACACAGGGGGCCACGATGTAGTCCTCATCTGCCTCTGGCTCAGAGCACTCCAGGTTGGACCTGTGCCCTTTGTAAAGATCCCTGTCTCCACAGAGCAGCCTCCCATTGCTGCACTTGTTTAAGTTGTTGTTCATGTACACACTTGATCGCCACTCATGGGGGGCACCCAGCCTGGGTTTGGGGGCAATGGGAGGCTTTGGACCCCTGAGCATAGAGTTTGGACTGGGAAGACTGTCAGGTCGGGGTGAAGAGGGGAATTTGGGGACAGTCAATGGTGTGAAGGAGCTGGTAGTCTTTGGCTTGGGAGCAAGTGGTGGTTTTGGTGAATCTGCAGGATAAAAACAGAAAAAAAAAAGAAGAGAGAAAAGTAAAATTAATCTCATTTTTATTCAGATTCTCTCGCATACCACTTGTGTGTGGACATTAAAGATGGGATCCTAATCCATGTGACTCCAAACTAAAAAAAGAGGCAAACCAGGTGTTGTTGAGTGAAACTGCACTCATGACAGCCTCATGAGTGTCAAGGCAGCTCTGCGCTCCAGCGAGCTGTCAAAGGCTTATTCTTCAGAAGGAATCACCAGGCTGTTCTCTTGGTGGACTTAAAAAAACAGCCAATCTTCTAGTAAACTCTAGTTAACACATAATGGTTTGTACCACTCATGGACTTCATGTGAACTCAAGCTATTATGCTGTGCCTTGGACTTAGCCTCTCCATCATAATCTTGAAGAGTAATCTTTTTGATCCTTCATTTAAGATTCAATCTATAACAAAATGTGAATGGATCCCTCTTCTAAACACCACAAAACTAACAAAACTCCACAAATCAAATCCTATGCTTCCTCAATAACAGTGTCCAGATTACTGCAAACATTTATTCAATATTTATTAAACATCTGTGGTGTGCAAGTCTAATGTACTTGATCTATTTAGAGGGAGGGAGAATGGTCTAGCGATTACTTCCCAAAATAAGGTGCCACTGAAAACTTTATATGGAGCATAATTCTGACACATAGAGGATATGTCATGGAGCCATGCAACAACACTGACAGCTTGACCACTTCTGCCACCCTGTGGTGCTGACATACTGTTGTTGTTGTTGTTGTTAGGTGCCATCAAGTCAACGACAACTCAAGCAACCTTATGCAACCTATGACCCACTGCACCCCTATGAATAATAGATGTGAATCTCGCCCTATCTTGAACTATCCTTCCCATCTCTGACATGTTCTAGTAAATTGTACACTTTCTACACAGCACTGTAGATGGCAGAGTCTTCAGGTTAAGAAGGACAGAGTATCTCCATTGAGTACTCATTGTTGAGTTAGGGAAACAAAACAATGATCAGAGGACAGGGGCAGACACTCTTGGGCTATGATGACTGAGTAATAATTGTATCACCCCTCAAGAGCAACATTCCAATGGTCAATGGAAGTGACACACTCTGCTGAGGGCCCCACCTGAATGCCACAGGACTTAAGATTGGTGTCCAAAAAAGCAGAACAAAGAAATGGAACACGGACTTAATGAGACAGAGGTCACATTTTTCAATATTAATCTGCAAGAGGAACTATCAGGAAAAAATGGAAATGAATGAAGCATAAGAGTCTAAGGACGAAGTATCAAGAGGAATTTCTGTGTGATTAGAATTCCAGAAAAGGGGGCGGGGGAGGGCACAGAAGAAAGTGTTGAAGATTTGTTAGAAGAAAACTTCCTGAATATTAGAGAAAAGGAGAAACTATGTATTCAAGAAGGCAACTGAACCCAAAACTGGATAAACCCCAAAAGAACACCAAGATAGAGCCATTTTTCAAAACTGAAAGCAAAGAAGAGTAAAATTAGCTGGGGAAAAACTAAAAGTTACCTAAAAAAGCGAGTAAAATGAAACTCTGATTTCATGGCAAAAACCATAAAGATAAATACGAATAACACAAAGAACATAAAATTATATCAAAGAAACCTTGCCTCTCAATAATCACATTGGATGTAAATGGTTTAAACGCACCACTGAAGGGAAAGAGAGTAGCAGATTGGATAAAAAACCAAAATCTATCAATATGCTGTCTACAAGAGACACACCTGAAAAATGAAGATAAAGAAAGACTAAAAATAAAAGAGTAGGGAAAAAATATACTAAGCAAATGCCAACCAGAAAATCAGAAGTAAGCTATATTAGTCTTGGATAAAATACATTTCAATGCAAAAACCATCACAGAGGACAAAGAAGGTCACCACATAATGATGAAAGGGTAAACAGAACAAGAAGACATAACAATAATAAATATTTATGCACCAATTGAAAGATCTGCAAAATACATAAAACAAACATTAACAAAGCAGAAAAAAAGAAATAGACCACAGCACTATAGTAATTGGAGACTTCAATATATCACTCTCCAGAAAGAAATTCAACAAAGACACTTAAGAATTAAACCACACAATAAACCAACTCGATCTCATAGATACTTACAGGCTACTGCACTTAAAAAAAAAAAAAAGCACAGTATGCCTTCTTCTCCATTGTGCATGGAACATTCTCCAGAATAGATCATATTTTAAGGCACAAGGAAAGTATCAATAAAATTAAAAAAAACCATAGAAATAATACAACAAAGCATCTTCTCAGACCACAGTGCTACAAAATTAGAAATTAATAACAAGAGGATAAAGAAGAAAAAACTATACATTTGGAAGCTGAACACCACCTTGCTTGAACATGAGTGGGTACTAGAAGAAATAAAAAATAAAATTAAAGTTTTTTTAAACAAATGACAATGGAAACACAACAAAACCTCTGGAAAACAGCGAAAGCAGTACTTATTGCCGTTGTTGTTATGTGCCGTCAAGTCGCTTGTGACTCATAGTGACCCTATGTAGAAGAACTCTGAACTCTTGTTTTAAACTGAGCCAATCTTATTGTCTCTGACACACCTATTCCCACTACCTAATCACTGAATTGATCCATCTCATCGAGGATCTTCCTCTCCTGCGACATCCCTCCACTCCCCCAAACATGATGCCCTTCTCCAAGGACTGGTCCCTCCTTGCAACATGCTCAAAGTATATCAGACAAAGCTTCAGAATCCTTAACTCCACGGAGCAGCCCAGCTTCACTCTCTCCAGGAAAAATCTGTTTGTTCTCCTAGTAGTCCATGGTGTAGTCAACACTCTTCTCCAACACCACAGCTCAAAGGCATCAATTCACTTTCTATCATCCCTAGTCACTGTCCAGCTCTCCAATGCATAGCACTCAATTGAGAAGACTGTAGCCCGGATCAGGAGCACCTTAGTCTCCAGCCTGACATCGCTGCTCTTCAGTATTCTGGAGAAGTCCCTGTCAGCTGAATTTCCCAACGCAATTCGTCTCCTGATTTCCTGGATGCTGGTACCAAGAGTGTTGACTTAGAAGTTAATTTATAGCAATAAGCAAACATATGAAAAGACAGGAAAAAAATTACCATTGACTCTCTAAACCAACATCTCCAACAAACTGAAAAAGAACAGCAAGAAAACCTGAACATTCCCAAAAGACTGAAACTATAAAAATTCAGGCAGAAATAAATGAGATAGAAAACAGAAAAACAACTGAAACCATCAACAAAACCAGGAGTTGTTTCTTCAAAAAGGTCAATAAAATCAACAAACCACTAGCAAAACTAACAAAAGGAAAGAAGGAAAAGACACAAATAATCAAAAAAAGTGATAACTTGGGCAATGTCACAACTAAACCAACTATTATAAATAAAAAGGGTAACAATAAAATATTATGAAAAACTATACTCAAACAAATATGAAAACATAGAAGACATGGACAATCATGTAGAAAGTCACAAATTACCTAAACTGACACAAACCAAAACTGAACACCTGAACAAACCCATTACAAAAGAAGAAATTGAAAAGGTAATAAAACAACTTCCAACCAAAAAAAGCCCTGGACCAGATGGTTTTACAAGTGAATTTTATCAAACATTGAGAGAACTGTCACAAATTTGACATTAACTATTTCAGAATATAGAAAATGATGGAATTCTCCAACACTCATTCTGTAACACAAACATATCCTTGTTACCAAAGCCAGGTAAAGACACCACCAAAATAGAAAACTATAGGCCAATATCTCTCATTAACATAGTTGTAAAAATCCTGAATAAAATCCTGGCCAATAGGATCCAATTATGTTGTTGTTGTTGTTATGTGCCGTTGAGTCACCTGTGACTCATAGCGACCCTATGTACAACAGCCCTAAACTCCGCTCTGTCCTGTGCCAATCGCACCATCTCTGACACTCCCATCCCAATTATCCCAGTCACTGAATCAATCCACCTCATAGAGGGCCTTCCTCTCCTATGCTGTCCCTCCACCCTCCCAAGCATGATGTCCCTCTCCAAGGACCGGTCTCTCCTCACAACATGTCCAAAGTATGTTAGACGGAGCCTCAGAATCCTTGCCTCCAAGGAGCCACCCGGTTTAACCCTTTCCAGGACAAATCTGTTTGTTTTCCTAGCAGTCCATGGTAAACCGCGAGACATTTGCTCCAGCAGGCCACACAGAGGAAGGGGTAGGCATCTGACAAGCTGAAGGCTGGGCAGCTTAGAGACCCCTCCCATCTTCCCCAGGTAATTGAAGAAGAAAAAACCATGAGACATTCGTTCTGGCAGGCCGCACAGAGGAAGGATCCAATTATACATTAAAAAAAAAATACACCATGACCAAGTGGGATTCACAACAGGTATGCAAGGATGGTTCAACATAAGAAAAACAATCAGTGGACAAGAACCACATGATCTGATCAATTGATGCAGAGAAGGTCTTTGACAAAATCCAACATCCTTTTCCGATTAAAACACTCAACAAAATAGGAATAGAAGGGAATTTCCTCAACATAGTAAAAAATATATACGCAAACACAAGAGCCAACATTGTTCTCAATGGAAAGACGTTAAAGGCATTCCCATTGAAAACAGGAACTAGGCAAAGATGCCCACTATCACCTCCTCTATTCAATATTGCATTAAAAATCTTAGTGATAGTAATAAGACAAGAGAAGGAAATAAGAAGTATCCAAACTGGCAAAGAGGAGGTAAAATTACCTCTATATTACAGATGACAGGGTATTATACTTAGAAAACTGGAAAGACTCAGCAAGACAACTATGGACATAGTTGACCAATTCAGCAAAGTGGCAGGATATAAAATCAACATACAAAAATAAACTGGATTTCTGCACAGTGACAAAGAGAATATAGAACTGGAGCTAAGAAAAACAATACCCATCACAATAGCTAATCACAAGATAAATACTTGGGAGTAAATCTAACTAGAAACACAGAGGATCTATTCAAAGTAAATTACAAAACATTACTACAAAAACAAAAAAAGACCTGGAGAAACGGAAGAATATACCTTGCTCATGGTATTACAATGGGAAAATCTGCTATTAGGGGCCTCTCCAAAGTACTGAAGAGCAATGGTGTCAATCTGGAGACTAAGGTGTGCCTGATACATGCCATGGTCTTTGCAATCACTTCTATGCGTCAGAGAGTTTAACAATGACTAGGGAGAATAGAAGGAGAATTGATGCCTTTGAGCTGTGCTGTTGGAGAAGAGTATTGAATATACTATGGACTGCAAAGAAAACTAACAGGTTCAACCTGTAGAGGGTTAAATCAGGCTGCTCCTTGGAGGCAAGGATTCTGAAGGTTCGTCTGACATACTTTGGACATTTTTTAAGGAGGGACTAGTCCTTGAAGAAGGATATCATGCTTGAGAAGATTGAGGTACAGTGCAGGAAAGGAAGACCCTCTATAAGAAGGATTGATTCAGTGACTGGAATAATGGGAATAGGTGTGTCAGAGACAGTGAGTTGGCATAGAATAGAGCTGGGTTTAGGGCTGTTGTACATAGGGTTGCTAAACTCACAGACAACTTATGGGCACATAACAACATGGATAGGAAGATTCAGTATTATGAAAATGACAATCTTGCCAAAGGTAATTTACAATGCAATCTCAATAAAAATACCAATTCCATTCTTCAAGGAGATGGAAAAGGCAATCTCCAATTTCATTTGGAATGAAAAGAAACTTCGATAAAGCAAATCACTCCTTAAAAAGAGAAACAAGGCAGAAGTCATCTCACTCACTGATTTCAAATCCTATTACACTGCCGTGGTGGTCAAGACAGACTGGTACTGGTACAATGACAGACACATAGATCAGTGGAATAGAATTGAGAATCCTGAAACCAGCCCATCTTTCTATGGTCAACTGATTTTTGACAAGGAGATGAAATCATTTAAGAGAGCCTTTTAAACAAATGGTGCTGGCAAAATTGGAAAACCATCTGTAGACAACTCAAACAATACCCACACCTCACTCCATACACAACAACATAATTAAAGTGGATCAAGGACATAGGACTAAAACCAAGGACTATAAACTTCAACAGAGAAAAGCTTGGAAGAACCCTAGAAGCACTAATTCACAACATGAGCAGTCATCCAAGTATCTTGAAAAACCTATAACCAGGAGAGGATCAAATAGATAAATGGGAACTTCTAAAAATCAAATCCCTATGCACATCCAAAACCTTCTCCAATAAGGTAAAAAGGGAAGCCACAAACTGGGGAAAAATATTTGGTAGTGACATATCTGATAAAGGACTTAGATCTAGAATTTATAGAATACTCGAGAAAAATAACAAGATAAATGTAAACAAAAATGAACACAGGATATGCACAGACACTTCATCAATGAAGATACTCAGATGCCGAACAAACACATGAAGATATGTTCAAAATCCTTATCTCTAAGAGAGATGAAAATCAAAGCAACTATGAGGTATCATCTCACCCCAGTAAGAATAGTAAAATTCAGCAGAGCTACAAACAAAAAATGCTGGTGAGGTTGGGGAGAAACTGGAACCTTTATATTCACTGCTGGTGGGAGAGTAAAAAGGTGCAGTCACCATGGAAGACAATATGGCACTTTCTCAAAAAAGTTCAAAATAGAAATACCATTAGATCCAGCAATTCCACTACTGGTAATACACCCTAAAGAAACCATAACTTCCACCCAAGCAGATACATGCACACCTTACTGCTGCTTTGTTCACAACAGCAAAGAGTTGGAAACAACCCAAGTGACCATCAACAAACGAATGGCTAAAGAAGCTGTGGTATATTCACACAATGGAACATTATGCAGCACTGAAAAACAAAGAACTCATGAAATATTATACAAAATGGGTGACCACGGAGGACATTATGCTGAGTGAAATATCTCAGTCACAAAAGGACATAATGCCACCATTATAAAACAGGACTGACATGGGGGTTTGGGGAAAACTAAGAAAATAGAGAATACATAATGAAACAGATGAGGGAGAGAACTGTATAAAAGGAATATATGATTAGGTATTATTGGCATCACAAGAGTTCAGAATAGGAGCTGCATATTAAAGTGGTTGGGGGGGAGGGTAGACTGTATAAAACTGAAAGAACATTTAAAAAAAGTGAACTGGGGGGGCAAGGAGGAAAATGTGCAACAATGAACGAATGGAAATCAAAGTTCTTTATAATTTCATTAAAATCTCAATTAAAAAAACCTCCACAAACAGTTGTGTTATTGTTGTATTTTTGTTGTTGTTGTCATGTGCCATCAAGTTGCCTGCAACTTAAAGCGATCCTATGTACTACAGCCCTAAGCCCTGTTCTATCCTGTGCCAATTTCATTGTCTCTGACACACCTACCTCTATTACCCCAGTCACTGAATCAACCCATCTCATAGAGGGTCTTCCTCTTCTGCACTGTACCTCCATCCTCTCAGGCATGATGTCCCTCTCTAAGGACTAGTCCCTCCTTGCAAAATGTCCAAAGTATGTAAGGCAAATCTTCAGAATCCTTGCCTCCAAGGAGCAGCCTGATTTAACCCTCTCCAGGTTGAACCTGTTAGTTTTCTTTGCAGTCCATGGTATATTCAATACTCTTCTCCAACAGCACAGCTCAAAGGCATCAACTCTCCTTCTATTTTCCCTAGTCACTGTCCAGCTCTCTGATGCATAGCAAGTGCTTGCAAAGACCATGGCATGTATCAGGCACACCTTAGTCTCCAGATTGACAACACTGCTCTTTAGTACTTTGGAGAGATCTCTAGCAGCAGACTTTCCCACCACAATACGTCTTTTAATTTCCTGGATGCTGGTACTAAGAGTGTTGATTATGGGCCCAAGCAAACTAAAGCTCTTAATAATCTCAATCTCTTTGCCATCTATCATGATGCTGTCAATCAGCCCAGTGGTGAGAATCTTTGTCTTCTTTATATTGGGCCTCAATCTATATTGAAGGCTGCAGTCCTTGACCTTCTATAGCAAGTGCTTCAGGTCCTTCTCAGTTTCAGCAAGCAGAGTTGTGTCATCTCCATAAGGCAGATTGTTAATGAATCTTCCTCTAATCCTGATTCCACATTTCTCCTCATAGATTCCAGCCTCCCGGATAATCTGCATATAGATTGGAAAGGTGCACCCTTCCCAATTTTGAACCATGCAGTGTTTCCTTGCTCTGTTCTGACTACTGCCTCCTGGTCCAAGTATAGGTTTCACATTAGCACAATCAAGTGTTCTGGGATTCCCATTCTTCTCAGAGTCACAGTTTGTTGTGATGCACACAGTCAAATGCCTTTGCACAATCAATGAAACACAGATAAACATTCTTTCGGTACTTCCTACTCTAAGCCGAGATACACCTGACATTAGCTATAATATCCCTAGTACCACCACCCCATCTAACCCCAGACTGTACTTCTGGCAGTTCTCTGTTGATATGCTTGCTATTTCAGTCATTTATGGATAATCTTCAGCAGAATCTTACTTGCTGATATTAATGATATTGTTTGACAATTTCCACCCACAACTTTTAAACCACAAAAAAACCCCAAAACACAACAATACCAATAACAAGAAAACGGAAACAGCTCAAATGCTTGTAAACAAACAAATGGATTAAAAAATTCTGGACCATTCACAAAGCACAAAGATTTCACAAAACACTGTATAATGTGGAAGAGTCTAATCTAAAGAGCATTATGCTGAGTGAACTAATGTAATCTCATAAGGACAAATACTACATAATACCATTATTGTAAAAATAGAAGCATAACTAGTAGGATGTATATAAATGTCCAAAAGATGAAGGGGTAAGTGGGAAGGGGATGGAAAGAGGAGAGGGGCGCAAATCATGAGGATAGCAGAAGTTGGTGGGCACTGGGACAGTGAAGAAATAAGTGAGATTCAATGAGGCTTCCAGAATGTTGCGTAATAACAGGCATAGATCAATGGTAATTATATGGACTACAATGTATATTAACTATTATATGAAACACAATATACATGATAGAATGTATAAAGTACAGTGTAAATGAATGAAACACAATGTAGATGAATCATTTTTTGCAAACCAATTAAAAAAAGAAAAAATAAAGTATAACACAGTCAGCACAATTGTTCCTCAAATATGAGGGTGAAATTGGGGCATTTCCAGATAAAGAGAAACTAACGGGATTTCTGAAAACTTGCTCAACCCTTAAAGAATATTAAAAGGGTGTTTTGGACTAAGTCAAGTCAACAACCATAGATACCAAACCCAAATTAATATATATGATAACTGCTCGAAAATGACCCAGACACAGAAATACACAACGTAAAAAAAACTGCAGCACAAAAACCTGAACTAACAGGCTGTCCATAACTTAGGACAACACCACACAAAAAGTGTAGTCACACAACTAGATGGAAAGGAAGTCCGACGATTTCAAGATAGAGCAAACTGTTGTAGGCTTGGGAATAAAATAGGAACTTACAGGGTATCCGCCCGGAAAATTAATAAACCTTCTCACCAAAATAAAAAAGAGGAAAACCATAAAGATTAAGCAAGTACCAAAGCAAAAGCAATGAAGACAATGGTAAGAAAAAACAGAAACAAAATGAACTTGGCACAGAAAAGCAGACAGAACAAAGCCAACAGCAGCAATACCACAGTAAGTGTGTGCAAAATGACAGCAGTTAAAACCGAATCTTACACCAGTCAAGAGAAAAAGAACAGCAGAGCAGACCAGAAAGCAAAGCCCATCAATAAGTTTGATACAAGAGACCCATTTTAGACACAAGCATAAAGAGGCTAAAAATCAAAGAGCGGGAAAGATGTGTTGTGTAGACAGCAATCCATGGCAATATTAAAATCTCATAAAATAAACTTCAAGGCAAAAACCACTATTGTTGTTGTTATGTGCCATCGAGTCGTTTGCGACTCATAGCGACCCTATGCACAATAGCCCTAAACCCTGCTCTATCCTGCTCCAACTGCACCGCCGCTGACACACCCATCCCGATTACCCCAGTCACCGAATCAATCCATCTCATAGAGGGTCTTCCCCTCCTGCGCTGTCCCTCCACCCTCCCAAGC
>NW_006400056.1:2613193-2615902 GCF_000299155.1 Elephantulus edwardii
AGCCTGGACTTCCGGCAGTTCTCTGCTGATATGCTGTTCTAATCGTTTTTGGATAATCTTCAGTAGAATCTTGCTTGCATGTGAAATCAATGAAACTGTTCTGTAGTTTCCACACTCAGTTGGGTCACCTTTCTTTGGAATGGGAACAAATATAGATCTCTTCCAGTATAAGAGACAAATAAAGATCATTTAATGATCAATTTTATAAAGGCCAACTGAACCAAAGAATGTTAACGATAACTAATTTGTACACAACCAGTGACAGAACTGAAAGACACATAAATCAAATTTTAATGGACTTTAAGATAAAAACAGAGAACTCCACAATAACAGTCAGAGACTTTACTACAGCACTTGAGATGAAGGACCCAACGACTAGAAAGAAACTCAACACAAGGACGCAAAAGAATTAAACAATACAATTAAATCACAGAGAAACAGCACAATATATAATCTTCTCCAGTGTACATGGTACATTCTCCAGAATGGATCATGTTTTAGGACAGAGCAAGCCTGAATCAATGAAAAACACTGAAGGCATTTTCTCAGATTCAATAACAGAAAACTGAGTATCAATAGAAGGGAGGTCAAGGGTGTGGAAATATCAAGTACATGGAACTAAATAACAATCTTTTTGAACATTATCAGAAATAATAAAAGAAACTGTAAGTTTTTTTGAAACAAATAAGAATGAAGCGCACATCCCAAATCCTGACATAGCAAAAGAAGTACTCAGAGGTTAATTTCTAGAAATAAGCACACACATCAAAACAGAATAACTATCCAAAATCAATACCTTAACTCACTATCTCTGACAACTAGAAAAAACAAAACAAAACATAAAACAGCAAGTAAAAACCTACAGACAGGAAAAAAAATGGAAATAATAAGGATAATCATTGGTGGAGCTTCTGATTAAAACAAGCTTGGAAGCAGGAGTGGCATTCACTTCCAAAATGGCTTGCCTTCATAAACTCTATGAACAGTGCTCAGGTCTTTTGTTCATAGGGTCCCTATGATTCATCCATGACTCGATGGCACTTAACAACAACACCACCACAATAATAAGGATAAGAGCAGAAATAAATTAAAAATAAAAAGGAGGGGAAGCAATAGAAAGAATCAACAAGCCTTGAAGTTGGTCCTCTGAAAAGATTAATATTATCCACAAGCCCCTGGAAAATCTAACAAAGGAAAAGAGCCAACTTATACAAAAAAACAATGAAATGGGTGATGTCATTCCGATATAATTAGAGAATTCTATGACTAGCTACACTCCTCCAACAAATTTCAAAATAACAAAGAAACAGATGAACTTTTAGAAACTCACTGATTATGTAAACTAACAGAGACAAGTATAGAAAATTTTAACAGGCCCATCACAAAAGAACTTGAGTAAGTCACAGAAACACTCCCACTTTTAAAAAAAAAAAAGTCCTGACCCAGACAACTTTAACAGTGAATTACACCGAACATTCCAAGAAGAGCTGACAGTCTATTAAAAATATTTCCTGTTATTATTCTTTTTAAAATCTTATCCATCCCAAGAGGAGTGAAATGGTATCTCACTGTATTTTTCATTTGTATCTCTCACAGCTGAATTAATCCTATAAAGCAAGCATAATCCTGACATCAAAGCCAAGAAAAGTCACTTATGATAGACTAATATCCCTCAGGAACACAATTGTCAGATGCAAAAATTGTCAACAAATCCTAGGCAATAAAACTCAACATCTTTTTTTTAAAAGAATTTTTCATGATCAAGGCCATTTTTAGATCCATCTTGAAATTCAATGTTGTGAGTGACAGGATAGCATCCATACACATAAAAGGAAGACCTATTAATACCACTATCATACAAATTTATGCACCAACAATTAGGTCCAAAAGGGGGAAACAGATGATTTCAACCAACTGTTGCAATTGGAAATAGATCGAACATGCAACCAAAATATATTAGTAATAATGAGTGATTGGAATGCAAAAGTTGGGAACAAGGAAGAAGGATTGGTAGTCTGGAAACAAAGACTTGGCGACAGAAATGAGGTGGAGACAGAATGACAGAATTCTGTAAAATCAATTATTTATTCATTGTAAATACCTTTTATAAGAAACAGAAAGAGTGACTACATATGCGTACTTCACCTAACAGCCTACACAGGAATCAGATTGATTATCTATGTGGGAAAAATCATGGGAGAAACTCAGTATCAGCGGAGAAAACTAGACCAGGTGCTGAATGTGGATCAGATCACCAACTATTTTTATGCAAATTCAAACTGAAGCTAAAGAAAATAAAATAAAATCCATAATTACCTGAGTTTGACCTTAAGTTTGTCCCCCCTAAATTTAAAGACCATCTCAGGAACAGATCTGAAGTCTTTAATACTAATGACCAAAGACAAGCTAAGCCGTGGAAGGATATAAAGAATATCATCCATAAAGAATACAGAAGGTCATTAAAAAGACAGAGGAAGAAGAAAAGACCAAGATGGATGTCAGAAGAGACTATTTTACACTAGAACACAGGGAAGTCAAAGCAAAGGGAAGAAGTCAAGATGCTAAGGAGCCAAACAGAAGATTTCAAAGGGCAGCACAAGAAGACAAAGTATTAGAATGAAATGGACAAAGAGCTGGAGCTGGAAAATCAAAAGGGACAAACTCGCTCAGCACTTTTTTTTTCTAGTATAAAATCTTCTAATAGTTTTT
>NW_006400056.1:2616002-2645419 GCF_000299155.1 Elephantulus edwardii
CCCACCCCCAGTTCGCTCTTCTCCTTGAAAAGCAAAAGAAAAACTCCTTCATTGGTACACAATCCCCCCGCACCCCCCACCCTCACCCTCACCCTACGTATACTCCACTCTGCAACCCTTGTTCCGGACTCTTATGATAATCATAATGCCCTAAATATATTACTTTTAAACTATTCTCTCCCTCATCGGCTTCAATGCAGTAAACATAATTTAACCAGTTTTTCTCAGTCTTACCCCCACTCCGATGTCAGCCTCATTCATTCTACATCACTCAGCATTTAAGGCGAAGGAACTGAAAAATGAACTCAAGTCTCAAGGTGTAATACATGAGGATGCTATGAGCAGAATATTGAATGACCCAGGATGCATCAAAAGAAGATGGAAAAACCATGTATTCAAACTTTGTAAAGAAATCAGAGTAAATTCTTTTTTAAAAAAGATGGAAAGAGTACATAGAGTCACTATACCAAAAATAACTGACTGACAGAGAAGAATTTCATGAAACAACATATGATCAAGAACCTCTGGTGATGAAGTTCAAACTGCTCTTTAAAAAAAAAATCAGAGTGGATTATATTTGGGGGTAGGGGGTGGAGTTTGGGGAGGTGTGGTGGGGGGATTGTGTACCAATGAGGGAGTTTTTCTTTTGCTTTTCAAGGAGAGGAGTAAATGGGGGAGGAGGGGGGAGGGGTTTGTGCAGGGAGAAGGGTGAAACAATGAATGAATGGAATCCCAAAATCTCTGTAGATGTTCATTGAAATGAAAAATAAACAACCTAAATTTAAAAAAAAAAATGGCATAGAGTGTGACTAAATTAAGACAGGTTTTGCTTTCATCACAGTAAATTAGTTGCAGTGGCTACAGAGACCTGTAACACCTTTTATAAAGTTTAAGTGAAAAATACTTCAGAAAAACAATGACTAATAAGGATTATTAGATCACTTTACCAAAACTGGCTTTCTATTTCTAGGACCCCAAAGTGAGTGACTAATAGGGAGAAATAGTAGGAGAGAACAAGTGTATCAGCATGCAGCCTAATGGAAACAAAATGTGACAGCTCTTTAAGCTCTGTGTCCAGTGGCAGTACTGCACAGAAGCATGCTGTGACTCCAGAAATCTATATTTAAGGAACAGCAGTGGAATAACGGTTCTCCTGAAGATGAATCTTATATACAAGCTTTGGAGGAACTGTGGTGATTATTGATGGACAACGGAACTGAAAAACAGAGGACCATTCATTAAATAAAAAATTATTAATATTAAATTTAAAAAACCAAAAATTTTAAAAAATTAAAAATGGCATAAAACAAGGCCCCATAAATTGACAACATACAAATTAACTATTTCAACAAACAGACACTGCTCTGGATGCACTCGCCAAGTTATGCCAAGAAATCTGGGGAGCAACCACCTGGCCAAGTGACTGGAAGAGATTTTTATTTGTTCCCATTTCAAAAAAAGGTGACCTGATAAGAGCGTGAAAACTATCAAACAATATCATTAATATCACATGCAAGCAAGATTCTGCTGAAAATAATCCAAAAATTACTAGAACAGCACATCAACAGAGAATTACCAGATGTGCAGGCTGGGTTTAGAAGAGGCCGTTATACTAGGGATATTATAACCAATGTTAGATGGATCTTAGTTGAAAGCACAGAGTACCAGAGGAATGTCTGTGTTTCATTGATTATGCGATGTCTGTGTTGATGTCTGTGTTTCATTGATTATGTGATCCACTGTGTGGATCACAACAAACTGGAGCAGACTCTGAGAAGAATGGGAATCTCAGAACACTTTATTGTGCTTATGTGAAGCCTATACTTGGACCAGGATGCAACTGTCAGAACACAGCAAGAAAACACTGCATGGTTCAAAATTAGGAAAGGTACAAGCCAGAGAGACATCATACCTCCATACTTTTTCAATCTATATGCAGAACTGATCATCCAGGAGGCTGGGTTGTATGAGGAGGAATGTGGCATCAGGCTTGAAGGAAGATTCATCACCACTCTGTGTTATATAGATGACACAAACTTGCTTGCTGAAACTAAGGAGGACATGAGGCATTTGCTGTAGAAAGTCAATGACTGTAGTATTCAATATGAATTGAAGGTCAACATCAAGAAAATGAAATTCTCACTACTGGGACAACAGGCAGCAGCATCATAGATGGTGAAGAGATTGAGATTGTTAAGAGCTTCTGCTTGCTCGGTTCCACCATCAATACTCATGCTACCAGCAGCCAAGAAATCAAAAGACGAATTGCACTGGGAAAAATCTGCTGTCAGAGACCTCTCCAGAGTACTGAAGAGCAATGATGTCATTCTACAGACTAAGGTGTGCTTGATCCAAGCCAAGGTCTTCACAATCACTTGCTATGAATCATAGAGCTGAACAATGACTAAGGATGATAGACAAGAATTGATGCTTTTGTGTTGTGGTGCTGGAGAAGAGTATTGAATAAACCATGGACTGCTAGGAGAACAAACAGGTTTGTGCTCGAAAGGGTCAAACAAGGCTGCTCCTAGGAGGTAAGGATATTGAAGCTTCATCTGACATACTTTTTTCTTATCACTTAATTCTTTTTTATTTTAAATTTTACTGGGAAAAACATGTTGGGGATACAAGGAGGTGAGGGTTGGGAGCAGAAGGGTGAGGATGGGCAGGGATGAAATTGCAGGGATGCAGTTGTGGGGATGCCCAATTTGGTTGGTGGGGGGAGCAGGAGAAGGAAATGAAAAGGATCCAGTGGGAACCAGATGATACGGGGCAATGGTAAGCATAGTCCAATGGTAATTAAACAAACTGTCTTATTCATTTGTGGGTTTCTCATTAGGGAATTGGGCACAGACTCTTTGCCTTCTTCATGCTGAACAGGGGAGCTGATGTGAAGGGGGAAAGGGAGCACACTTTATCACCTTACTGGTGGTCTTGGGTTAAAGCTGCTTGCCTTCCTGCTCTGTTAGAAGATATTTTCCTGACATTTACTCCCCTTTGGACTGCAAAATATTTTCCCAGTTGGGTTCAGTGGGGATGGCTGACTGAACCCTGAAGCTCCATCCTCTTTTGCTTCAAGTGGCAGTTGTAGTTCCTTTTTGTCTCTGGAACTGGGTTCAGGGTCAGGTCTGGAGTAAAACTCAGTGTTAAGGTTACCTATAGGAAAGGGAGCAAACCTAGAGAGAACAATTTTGTGAGTGACAAATAGAGGGGTTTTGGAGGTGTTGCTTTCAGTTTTACTGGGGGATAAGGTGGCAGAAAGTAGCCTAGATAAATTTCTCTGTACACCCTAGGCAGTTTTTTCTCCCCAGGGGTTGGATGGCACCACCTGAGGGCTGAGGAGCTCACCCCAAGAGCTGGCTCACCCTGGGGCCGAAAGGTCCCCCCCAGGGCCAGCTCACCCTGGGGTCGAAGGGTCCCCCCACAGAGCCAGCTCACCATGAGGCTGAACGGCTCCCCCCCACCCCCGCAAGGGCTGGCTCGCCCCGAGGGCTGAACAGTTCACCCCAGGGCTGGCTCGCCCTAAGGGCAAAATGGCTTACCCCAGGGACTGATAAGCTCTCCCTGAGAGCCAAGCAGCTCACCCCAAGGGCCAAATAGCCCACCCCCGAGGGCTGGATGGCACCCCCCAGGGCTGGGCGACACACTGTAGGGGCTGGCTGGCACACTCCCCCATCAAGGTTCCTTCCCCCCCCAAGTCCGGATCCCACACTTCACTGAAGACCATGTGGTCAGGGACAGCGTCCCCAATTCCAGCACTGCCACCATTACCCTTCCCCCTCCAATAAGTGGTCATACTATAATTTGAAGTAGGTACCACTGCCCTCCCCCTTTATAAATGGAGAAGGGAACCTGAGAGTGGTAAACAGACCCCTCCTAGGTCTAAACAGTTCTTGGCAGATGCAGTCAACAGATCAACAGATGTGGTGCATTGAGGATATCTTCCATCTGGGACATGCTGCCACTCTTAAGTGTCGTCAAGTCGTAGACAACTCACAGTGACTCTCATCAATCCATTGTATTGGTAATCTTCCTCTCTGGCCCGCCCAACAAAACCCCAACCTGCCGCTGTGTCTTCCACCGCTGCCATCTTGGCTCCAAGAATTCTCCCCAGAACAAGTCCTCTCTGCTGTGGTGTGGTGGCTCTGCTGCCCCAGTCTCAGGGGCTCAGTGCTACCATCCATCCCAGGTGAGGGGATCCCTGGGTTCAGTGGTGCAGGCTCAACAGCAGGAGTCCATCTGACATACTTTGAACATGTTGCAAGAAGGGATCAGTTCTTAGAGAGAGGCATCATGCTTGGAAAGGTGGAGAGACAGCGCAAGAAAGGAAGACCTGGATAAGATGGTTTGACTCAGTGACTGGGGTAATAGGAGTAGATGTGTCAGAGACAATGAAGTTGGCTCAGGATAGAGCAGGGTATAGGGGCTGCTGTACATAGGGTCACTATGAATCAGAGATGACTCAACAGCACATAACATGCAAGTATGGTTCAACATGAGAAAAACAATCCGTGTATTACTGCACATAAATAAAACAAAGGAACAAAAATCACATCATCACCTCAGTTGGTGCAGAAAAGGCATTTGACAAAATTCAACACTTTTTTCCCCTGATAAAAACACTCAACAAATAGAAACAGAAGAAATTCCTCAAAATCATTAAAAGCTTATACATACAAGATCATTCTCAATGAAGAGATATTGAAGCCATGTTTCTAATCAGCGAGCAGGCAAGGTTGCCCTTTATCACCACTCATATTCTACTGGAAGTCTTAACCAGAGCTATAAGGCAAGAAAAGGAAAGAAAGGTATCCCTTAAAGAAGCAAGTAAAATTGTCTCTATTTGCAGATGGTATGATCCTATACATAAGAAATTTAAAAAAAAATTAGAAAGAAAATTGCTAGATCTTATTAACAAATTCAGCAAACTGACAAGGTACAAGATCAACATACAAAAATCAATCTGATTCCCCTATGGTAACAAAGAGAACTCTGAAAAGGAAAACAATGCCATTTACAATAGTCATCCCAATGAACAGTGCCATTTACAATAGTCATCCCAATGATAAAATATTTAAGAATAAATTTAACCAGGCATATAAAAGACTTACACAAAGAAAACTAAAAATCCTACCTAAAAGGAAAAAAACACACTATACTCAAGGATCAGAACACTTAGCATTGTGAAAATGGCCTATCAAATGCGTTCTACAGATAAAATTCAATCCTGATCCAGAGCCTACTATTCTTCTTCAAAGCAACTGAAATAGTAATCACCAACTTCATATGGAAAGGAAAGAGACTTTGGATAAAATCAGAGGTCTTACACTTCCCAATGGCAAAAACCTGTTACAGTCACAGTAATCACAACAGTGTGGTACTTGGCACAGTGGTAGGAACATAAGCCAGCTGAACAGAAATGAGAACCCAGTGCACAAGCAACCTGAACTTGGACCAGAACTTGGGCCTCCTACATGGAAGGCAAGGATTTTACCACTGAACCACCACCAACGCCCTATGCATCATACCCCTAGCTATGTTGATTTTATTCAAGAAACCGAGAAACACTGATGCTGTTCAAGAAAACTAGATGCTATCATAATGGGTGTTTCCTCTGGTCATCCACGTAACTCCTCCACTGTTTGTTTTTTTTTCCTTCCATTTATTCTTCTGATTCAGTGACAACTGTGGAGTTTCTAAAGTGTACTTGAGACCTTTTCCCCTGTTTCTCCATATGTACAGTAAGAGTCACAATCCTGTTCTTTGTTCTTTATTCTTGCATCTATCCTAAAGACACAGGTATCCCCAAACCCCACATGGCCTCCATACAGGAATGACCAACAGAAGTATCATGTAAGCCATGAATGTCAATACATGTGAGATTTTTAGTAAAATATAACAAAACAAGGAAAAGTCATCTTCATATTCAACTCAATATACCTAACAAATTGTCATTTTAACATGTAATGATATTTTAAAATTAATAAACAGATGAGGTTTATTTCTTGTACTGTCTTTAAAATACAATGTATATTTTACAACATAATATATACATCTCATTTGATCAGTACTCCATAAAGATCAAAAGTGGTTAGTGCAACTTGGACTCTACATCTCTATGGAGGTGTCCAAATGGCTGAAGCCAAAATCTGCTTTGTCTCCTCTAAAATGAAATAATTATAAGAAATTCAGCTACAGTTCCAAAGGAAAGAAAAAGAGGTTTGAATAGTACTACTACTGTTGTTGTTGTTGTTGTCAGGTGCCGTCAAGCTGAGTACGACTCACAGCAACCCTACAAATAAAAGATCTGAACCCTGTTCTACCCTGTGCCATCCTAACACACTTCCTGACACACTAGGGCCTATTGTGGCAATTACGTCTGTCAATCCACCTGGTTGAGGGTCTTCCTTTCCTCCATGAACCCTCCACCCTTCCTAGAATCATGTCCCTCTCCTAGCAATATGCCCAAAGTAGGTGAGGCTAAGCCTCATCATTCTTGCCTCCGAAGACCACTCTGGTTGCACCCTCTCAAGACATATCTGTTTGTTCTCTTGGACATCCATGGGATCTTCAGTGCTCTTCTCCAACACCACAATGCAAAGGCATCAATTCTTTTTCTGTCATACTTACTCACTATCCAGCTCTCAGATGCATAGCAAGTAATCAAAAAGACAATGGACTGAATCAGATGCATCTTAGTCCTCAAACTGGCATCATTACTTAGCAATAATTTGCAAAGATCTCTGTCGATTTTCCCAGTGCAATGCATTTCTTTATTTCCTGACTGCTGGTACCAAGGACATTAATTGTGGATCCAAGCAAGATGAAGCTACTGACAGTTTCAATCTTCTGTCCATCCATCATGATGTTGCCTATCTGCCCAGGGGTAAATGTGAGTAATACTACTACTAGTGGTCTAATAGTAATGATAGTAATAGTCCTCATCATAATAATATTACTTAAATTGGGAGTTCTGGTGGTTTAATGCTAAGGAAATGTGCTGCCAACACAAAGATACATGGTTCAAGTCCACTAGCTGCTCCACAGGAGAAAGAGAAGCAATCTCCTCCCCATGTAATTTAATGCCACTAAAAACTGACTGGAGAGTGAACAATAAGTTGGTTCCAACTTAACGGTACAGAACAGCAATTAAATAGCATGGAACACATAAACATTGACATATTAGGCACTGGCAAAATGAGATGGATTGGCATGAGCTACTTTAAATCAGACAATCATGATCTACTATGCCAGAAATGAAAAGGTGAGGAAAAACAGGGTCTCATTCATAGTTTAAAAGACCATTTCTGCTGGCAAGGTTGTGGAGAAACTAGAACCCTTATTCACTGTTGGTAGGAGTGTAAAATGGTTCAACCACTATGGAAGGTGTTCTGGAGGTTTCTCTAAAAGTGGAAATATAAATACCATTTGACCCGGCAATTCCACTAATGGAAATATACCCTAAAGAAATCAGGTACTGCCATCCAAACAAATATATGCACACCTGTGTTTATTGCTGTATTGTTCACAACAGCAAAGAGATGGAAACAACCTAAGAGCCCACCAACAAACGAATGGATAGAGAAGCTGTGGTATATTCATATAATGAAATACTATGTAGCACTGAAAATCAGGAATTCATAAAATATTATTCAAAATGGGTGACCTGGAGGACATTATACTGAGTGAAATATCTCAGTCACAAAAGGACAAAAATAGCATAATGCCATTGTTATAAAACAAGACTGACAGGTGAGTTGGGGGAAAACCAAGAAAATAGGGGATAAATAGTGTACACTGTCTTGAAACAGATGAAGGAAAGAACTGTTTAAAAGAAATATAGGATTAGGTATTACTTGACAACAGTCCAGAATAAGAGCTGCATAGCAAAGTCGACTGGGGGAGGGGGGAGGAAACTGCACAACAATGAAAGAATTTTTTTCAAAGAGAAAAGCAAAATAGGGGTTGGGTAGGGAGGAAAATGTTCAACAATGAATGACTGGAAATCCAAGTTCTCTATAATATTTTGTTAAAATCTCAAACAAATTTTTTAAAAGAGACTATATCTAGCTTTTTTAAACAACTTTTTAAGCATTTTTCCTAATTAGCAGCAATGTGTTATTTGAAAAGGTATCACATATTTCCATTTTGTAAGCCTTTTTATGCTTATTTTGCATAATCTGTGCTTCAATTATGAAAATATTCTTTCACAAAAAAGTATTTTTGGTTTTATGTTAGCATTTCATATATTGACTCAAAAGGAACATATAACATTAAAAACAAAATTTATAGATTCAGTACAAAAATACCTTATACTTTAATGTTGTATACAGATCAATATCTATTAATAAGTATTTTGACCCATGATAATAATAATTCAATAATATTACTTTGCATGGATTCATGTCTCAAATATGATATTTAAAGAAAATTAATAATTCAAATAATCTATAAAAAGTAAAGATTTTTTCACTTATTGTAAAAAATACACCATTTTAAGATCTATCTTGAAATACAATGCTATTAGTGGCAGGACAGTAACCACACACATACAAGGTACATCAAGGTTAATACCACCGTCATTCAAATATATGCACTAGCATCCAGAGCAAAAGAGGAGTAACAGATGATTTCTACCAATGTTTACAGTTTGAAATTGAATGAACATGCAACCAAGATACACTAATAATAATGGGTGACTAGAATTCAAAAGTTGGGAACTGAGTAGAAAAATCAGTGGTCAGGAAACACGGGCTTGGTGACAGAAGTGAAGCTGGTGATAAATGATAGAATTTTGGACAGTCAATGATTTATTCACTGTGAATACCTTTCATAAGAAGCACAAATGGCAACTATATACATGGAGCTCACTGAACGGTCTGCACAGGAATCAAATTTATTTCAGTGAGGGAAAGAATCTCTGGAGAAGCTCACTATCAGCTGTGAAAACCAGCGCAGGAGCTGACTGTGGAACAGACTACCAACACATTAAAACTGAAGCTAAAGATTATTAAACCAAATCCACAAGAACCAAAATTTGACCTTGATTCTATCTGATCTGAATTTAAAAATCATCTGAGGAACAAGTTTGAGGCCTTGGACACTAATGAGTGAAGACCAGATGAGCTGTGGGGGGATATCAAGAATACTATCCAGGAAGATTGCAAAAGGTCATTACAAAGCAAAGGAGGAAGAAAAGATGAAGATGGATGTTGGAAGACACTGAAGATAGCACTAGAGTGCCAAGAAGCCAAACAAAGCAAAGAGAAGAAATAAGGAAGTTAAGGAGCTTAAAAGAAGATTTCAAAGGACAGCTCAGGAAGACAAAGCAAAGTATTACAATAAAATGTGCATAGAGATGGAGAAAATCAAGAGCCAAACTCGCTCGACATTTCTTAAGGTGAAGGAATTGAAGAACAAATTCAAGCCTTGAGTTGTAATACTTAAGGATTCTATGTGGTACACACACACAAAATAGAAAAAAAAAATAAAGGATGCTATGTATGGGTGGAATATCTAGGAAGTATCAAAAGAAGATGGAAGGAGTAAACAGAGTCACTGTACCAAAAACAACTGGATGACACAAAGGTATTTCATGAAACATCTTATGTTCATGAGTGAGGCAATGGTGATGAAGGAGTAAGCTCCAGCTACTCTGAAGGAACTGGAAATAAAAAAGGCCCCAGAAATTGATGGAATATCAACTGAAATATTTCAACAGACAGATGCAGCCCTGGGAAAGATGAAACAAAGCTTCTGCTTGGACGCAAGGATTTTGAAACACCGTCTCACATACTCTGGGCATATTGCCAGAAGGGACCAGTCCTTGGAGAGACACAACATGCTTAGAAGGGTGGAGGGACAGTGCAGAAGAGGAAGACCCTGGATGAGATAGATTGACCGAGTAACTGGAGTAATGAGTGTGGGTTTGTCAGAAGCAGTGAAACTGACTCAGGATAAGCAGGGTTCAGAGCTATTGTGCATAAGGCTGCTGTGAGCTGGAGTCAGCTCAAAGACACAGAACAAGAATAATATTCACCCTTCACTTTTAACACAGTTAAGCTTCAAAGATCAAGATATTATGTGAAAATGTATGACTACATTACTATACTACTGCCAAATCACTGAGAATCATGACTCAGTCAAGGTTACACATAACTGCTACAGCCAGTGTTACTCTCACCTATCACCTCATTTCTTCCAGGACACTTTTAACACACAAAATAGATACTAGGATGTTGGGGGGCAGGGGGAAGGGTGCATTAAACTATTATGGCAAATGCGGGGAACTCTGGGGGGCCTAGCGCTAAGGAACTGTGCTGCTATCCCAAAGTAAACATGGTTCGAATTCACTAGCTGCTTTGCAAGAGAAAGATGGGCAACTAATCCCCTCACCTGCAATTAAACTGCCTCTGAAAACCCACTGGATAGCTTTGAGTTGGTTCTGACTTGACAGTACATAGTAACAACATGATCAGTGCAAAATGCCAGATAGTAAAATTGTAAATAATGAAGACCAAGTACTTTTCCCAGGAGGGCTTGATTTCAAAGCCTCCAAGTATTTTACACACAAGTCTAAAAACTTGACTATGTGGCTTTCCAGCCCACAATAAATGAAAAGGGAGTGAAGAGAAGGACAAAGCAGAAAACTGCCAATTATAAAACGCAGTAGTTGGTAGCAAAAATGAGAGAGAAGAGGCACAGCTGTACTAGACCTGCAGGGATAAAGTACACAGCAGCCTGAGGACCATCACAGCAATGTCTTAACCAAACCCCAACTCCACCTGCATTGGAGACAAGTGTGGGCCTACACTGCCAGGCAATGTAGGCAAATAGAGTGAGCCTGTGGATTCAAATCATGACTTGACCACTTACAAATTATTGAGGTGAGCTTCCGTTTCCTCATCTTTTAAAATGAGTAGAACAGCTGTAACTGTTGTGAAGGAGTTGTTGAGAAGATTATAAGATATATAGTAATAGTACTCATGAGTAGATCTTTACATTGTTGTTGTAATGTGTCATCGAGTCACTCATAACTCTTGGTGACCCTATGTACAACAGCCCTAAACCCTGCTCTATCCTGTGCCAACCTTATTTTCTCTGACACACCTACCCTCATAGTCCAGTCACTAAGTCAATCCATCTCATTAAGGATCTTTCCCTCTTGCACTGTTCTTCTACCCTCCCAAGCATGACGTCCCTCTCCAAGGACTAGTACCTCCTTGCAACATGGCCAAAGTATGTCAGACAAACCTTCAGAATCCTTGCCTCCAAGAAGTCTGGTTTCACCCTTTTCAGGAAAAACCTATTTATTCTCCTGCAATCCATGGTATATCCAATATTCTTCTCCAGCACCACAGTTCAAAGGCATCATTGTCAGCTTTCTGACACATACCAAGTAACCACAAAGACTATGGCCTAGATCAGGCACACCTTGGTCTCCAGATTGATAGTTGCTCTTCAGTACTATGAAGAGGTCCTGGACAGCAGACGTTCCCAATGCAATTTTTCTTTTGATTTCCTGACTGCTGGTACCAAGAGTGTTGATTGTAGAGCCAAGCAAACTAAAGCTGTTCACAATCTCAATCTCTTCACTATCATAATACTACTGATCAGCCCAATGGTGAAAATCTTTGTTTTCTTGATGTTGAGCTTCAATTCATATTAAAGACTGCAGTCTTTGATCTTTTGCAGCAAGCTCTTCAGGTCCTCCTCAGTTTCAGCAAACAGGGTTGTCATCTGCATAACGCAGAGTGTTGATGTATCTTCCTTCAATCCTGACGCCACATTCCTCCTCAGAGCCCAGGCTCCCAGATTATTTGTTCTGCATATAGACTGAAAAGGTATGGAGACAAAATACATCCCTGGCATACACCCTTCCAGATTTTGTCCATGCAGTATTTCCTTGCTCTGTTCTGACAACTGCCTCCTGGTTCAAGTATAGGTTTCACATAAGCACAATCAAATGTTCTGGGATTCCCATTCTCCTCAGAGTCAGCCATAGTCTGTTGTGATCCATAGAGTCAAATGCCTTTGCATAGTCAATGAAACACAGATAGACATTCCTCTGGTACTCTCTGCTTTCAACCAAGATCCACTAACATTAGCTATAATAGCCCTAGTACCACGACCTCTTTTAAACCCAGCCTGCACAACTACAAGTTCTCTGTTAATGTGCTGTTCCAGTAGTTTTCGGATAATTTTCAGCAGAATCTTGCTTGCATGTGTTATTAATGATATTGTTCAATAAATTCTGCACTCTGTCAGGTCACCTTTCTTTGGAATGGGAACAAATATGGATCTCTTCCAGTCAATTGGCCAGGTGGTTGTCTTCCAGATTTCTTGGCATGACTTGGTGAGCACATCCAGGGCAGTATCTGTTTGTTGAAATCTGTCAACTGGTATGCCATCAATTCCTGGGGCCTTGTTATTTGCTAATTTTTTCAGAGCAGCTTGAACTTCTTCCTTCATCACCACAGACTACTGACTCATGAAATTCTTCTGTGTCAGCCAATTCCTTTTGGTACAATGACTCTATATACTCCCTCCATCTTTTAATGCTGTCTGGATCATTTAATATTCTGCCAAAGCATCCTTCAGTATTGCAACCCAACACTTCAATTTGTTCTTCAATTCCTTCAGCTTAAGAAAAGCCAAGCAAGTTCAGCTCTTTTGATTTTCTGACTCCAGTTCTTTGCATGTTTCATTATAATACTTTACTTCTTACCCAGCTGCCTTTTGAAATCTTCTGTTCAGCTTCTTAAATTTCTTTATTTCTTCCCTTTGCTTTGACTTCTTGGCACTCTAGTGCAATATTTAAAGTCTCTTTGGACATTCACTTTGGTCTTTTCTTCTTCTTCTGCCTTTATAATGACCTTTTGCATTCTTCATGGATGATATTCTTGTTATCCTCCCACAGCTTATCTGGTCTTCGCTCAATGGTGTTCAAGGCCTCAAACCTGTTCCTGAGATGGTTTTGAAATTCGAGTGGGATAGACTCAAGGTCAGATTTTGGTTCCTGTGGATTCGATTTCATTTGCTTCAATTTCAGCTTGAATTTGCATATGAGTAGTTGGTGGTCTGTTCCACAATTAGCACCTGGCTTAGTTTTCACAACTGATATTGAGCTTCTCCAGTGATTTTTTCCACAGATATAATCTATTTGATTCCTATGCATACTGTAAGGTGAAATCAATGTGTATAGCCTGCGTTTGTGTTTCTTATAAAAAAGTATTTGCAATGAATAAATCATTGAATGTGCAGAATTCCATCTCCAGCTTCATTTCTGTCACCAAGTCCATGACTTCCAACTATTGATTCCTTCTTCCCTGTTCCCAACTTTTGCATTCTAGTCAACCATTATTATTATTAATGCATTTGACTGAATGTTCGATCGATTTCTGACTATAAAAATTGGTAGAAAACTATTTCCTCCTCTTTGGCTCTAGTTGTTGGTGCATATATTTGAATGATACTGGTATTTATTGGACTTCCTTGTATGCATATGAATATTATCCTGTCACTCATAACACTGTGTTTCAAGATGGATCTAGAAAGAACTTTTTCAATTATGAAAGCAACCCCATTTTTCCTCATTTTTCATCTCCAGCATAACAGATCATATGATCATCTGATTCAAAATGGCCCATGTCAGTTCATCTCATTTTGCCAATGCCTAGTATGTCAATATTTATGCATTCCATTTCTTTCTTAACAAAGTCCAATTTTCCTACATTCATGCTTCTCACATTCCACGTTCCAATCACTAGTGTCTGCTTACAGTTGTTCCTCCTCCTTTGTGTTTCCTACTTGAGGGCTCAGCCTCAGTTGCCATGTTTGCTAGTCTCTAAGTGTGCTCCACTGTACATAAGGTTTTCGAAGGCCTATTATTTTGGAAGTGGACAGCCAATCCTTCTTCCTAATCTGTCTTAATTTGAATGCTCAGATTTAGAACAGTATCTAACAGATAAGCATTTTATAGAAAGGAACAGATGAAAGACATTTCCCCAGTTATAGAAGTAAGCAACAGATTCCAGTGTTGTTATTCACCCTTGGTGTGTCTTGATCCACACCTTTCCCTACCCCACTAGCATCCCCTTCCACTCCTGCCTACCCCATTACGTAGAAGCACTCAATAAACAGTAATGATTCTTTTTCCGGTAAAATCAATCTTTATGCACTTCCCATCTTCCCCCTTTGTGAATCTTTCTCTGTTGTTGTTGTGGTTAGGTGCTGTCAAGTTGCTGGCGACTCACAGCGACCCTATGTACAAGAGCCTTAAACCCTCTCTATCCTGTGCCAAGCTCACCATCTCCGACAAACTTACCCCCACCACCCTAATCACAGAATCGATCCATCTCATCGAGGGTTTTCCTCTCCTATGCTCTCCCTCCACTCTCCCAAACATGATGTCCCTCTCCAAGGACCAGTCCCTCCTTGCAACCTGTCCAAAATATGTCAGATGAAGCTTCAGAATCCTTGACTCCAAGAAGCAGGCCAGCTTCACCCTCTCCGGGACAATCCTGTTTGTCCTCGTAGCAGTCTATTCAACACTCTTCTCCAGCACCACAGCTCAAAGGCATCAATTCTCTTTCTATCATCCCTAGTCACTTTCCAACTCTCTGATGCATAGCATGCAATTGTGAAGACTACAGTCTGGATCAAGCGCACCTTAGTATCCAGCCCGACATTGTTGCTCTTCAGTACTCTGGAGAGGTCCCTCACGTTGACTTTCCCAATGCAACTCATCTCTTGATTTCCTGGCTGCTGGTACCAAGAGTATTGACTATGGAGCCAAACAAACTAAAACTGTTAACTGTATCAATCTCTTCACTATCCATATTGATACTGTCAATGGGCCCAGTGGTGAGAATCTTTTTTTTCTTCACGTTGAGCTTCAATCCATATTGAAGGCTGCAATCCTTGACCCTCTGCAGTCTTGCTCTACACTATGTATTATATTAGCATAAGCCCTCAACACCAGGTGCCAGGCATCACCAAGAAATTATTCTTTGCAGTAGGGACTCTCATTCCTCACCTTTTGATTTCTCTAAGGAGCCCGCTGGTTGCCGTGGTGGGTCTCCTGTTTCTTGAGCTAGTTACCTGATCCTTTGTCTTCACTTTTTTGCCACAGTGTTCCTTCTACAGTGAAGACAACGGAGTGAGGCAGAGATGGGTAAAATTCAGGGGAAATAAAGCCAGAGAGACTGGGGACAGCTGGCCAGGTGAGAGATTTGAGGTCAAGGTATAGGCAGAGGACTGTTAAGTGCTTTGTTCCTCTGTGCTCAGGAGCACCAGCTGGCTTTACTTACTCCCATTCAAATTTCCTTTAATCCAATTCAGATCAATTAATATATGCTATGTATCCAACCAGAGTCTCTGGATACATCAATAATTGTAATAGAAACCCTAGCTTCGTGTACTTCATATTCTATCAGGGGGATGGAAACAATAAACAGGTTAGCTATATTACTAGTGTAAGTTACAGGCACCACCTGTGTGTCAGCCAATGGAAGCTTGTATTTGGTTATAGTGCTCAACAAGCTTCAGTCAGCATCCAATAGACTAGGAAGAAAAACCTGGCCATCCATTTCTGAAAAGAAGCCAAGGGTAACTCTGTGGATCACTAGAGTCTCGTCCTCAAATGATGACTGGGATGGGAATTGTTTTGCTCCACTGTGCATGGGGCACCACGAGGGGCCACCTCAATGACCGTTAACAAGTAATGGACAACAACAAAATCTGTGGAAAAAGAGCAGAAGTGAGGGCCTTTTACTTGGGCTATCTGCACAAAGACCTACCAGAGGTGGTTGTTGTTGTAATGTGCCATCGAGTCGCTTGTGACTCAAAGCGACCCTATGTACAACAGCCCTAGAGGGGGGAGGTCAAAGGAGTAGTAGGGGAGGTTCAGATCACATAAGTGATGGGTTTTGTTCAGAGATGGAGAAAACCACTGAAGGACTTTGAGGAGATGATGTACACAACCTGTGGGAAATAAGCTGATGTGGTGAACATGGGAAGACCAATGAAAAGGCTGTTACAACAATCCAGGCTAGAGATGATGAAAGCCTGGCTCAAGTAGCAGTGGAAGAGGGGAAAAGGTGTCAGATTCCAAACATGAAGGAGAGAGAGGTTCAAGACAAGGCCAGATACAATGGGGGGGGGGGGGACTACAAGTGTTGTGCTTGAACACGTGTTGAACACGTGTTAAATATGAGTTCCATGTTTACGGCATTGAAATCTATGGGGGAGAGAATAGTCTAAAAGTATTATATTTTAGGGCATTATTTTTATCGTAGGAGTATGCAATGAGGGTTGTAGAGTGGATTATATTTGGGGCTAGGGTGTGGGGTTTGGGGAGGTGCGGGGGGGGGATTGTGTACCAATGAGGGAGTTTTTCTTTTGCTTTTCAAGGAGAGGAGCAAATGGGGGGGAGGGGGGAGGGGTTTGTGCGGGGAGAAGGGTGCAACAATGAATGAATGGAATCCCAAAATCTCTGTAGATGTTCATTGAAATGAAAATTAAACAACCTAAATTTAAAAAAAAAAATATGAGTTCCACACTCAGTTTATTGTATTGTGGTGGCTTCTACATTGCTGTGGTGCCGGAAGCTACTACACTATATTTCTAATACCAGCAGTCATCCCTGATGGATGAGTTTCAGCAGAGTTTTGGGTAAACCAGGAAAAAAGATCTAGAGATTCAGTTCTGAAAAATCAGCCAATTAAAACCTCCTGCAACTCAACAGAGCATTATCTTGACCACGCCACCTGGATGAATCAAGCACCAGAGAAAGACATCATGTTTGGTGAAGTAAAGGGCTAAGAAAGGGCAAACGAGACCCTCTCTGTGATGGAAGGAATAAGATTTGCAAAATGAACTCTTTGTAATAGAAGAGATCACCACGAATTGACTCAACATCTGTCATAACAATTTAAAAATATTCCTTATCAGACATCTAGGTGGAGATGCCAGGTAGGTACATAAACAGCAGTCCGAGCCCAGGGGTATGTCTGGCTGGAGGCACCCATCACATTCATGGAATTTAAGGCATGAGCCAGGTGAGGTCACCAAGCAATTGTGGGGGAAGAGAATAGTACCAAGGAATGGGGGCTTGATGCCTATGAGGCTCTGAAAGGGGGCAGCAAAGGAGGCTGAGGAAGAATATAACCTGAGGTACAAAGAAAATCAGTGTGGGAGTTCTCAAGGCTCAAGGCTGCTGCTTCCCTTAAAAAACCAGAGACAGCTCTCCTGCACAGTTAGTTACCTGTGTCTCAGCAATTCTCCCTCGAGAAAGCTCACAGAAGGGGTGGATAACAGAGATGCACACTCAAACACAGGGAATATTTTCATAACTGAAAAGCCGACTGAGGAGAGGGAATTCCAGAGAGCAGGACAGCCTATGCAGAAGCCTTAAGACACAGAAATGTGAAGAACTGTAGGAGCTTGCTAAAGGGTTTAATGTGGCTGAGATTTAGAAGGGTGTGGGGAATTACAGGATAAATCAGAGCTGGGTTTTCCTCCTTGTGGGTTTATTTGAACCACCTGGCTCCCGGAGTACTGTTAGGGATGTAGTTCACGAATCCTCTGCATTCTCCTGTCTCTTGAGCTGCTGCATGCACCTTCGCTCTCTGTGCATCACAGAGCCTGGGAGTCATACCCTACTCACTCTTCCTGCCAATTCTCAGAGCCTCTAGGCAATCTGCTGTGCTTTTAGAAGGACTCAAAGCAGAACACCTGCTGAGTCAAGATACCAAAGGTGGGGGTAATGACAGGAGAAACAGATTACAGATAGCTTCTGGTGATAGAAACCATCCTTTGCCAGCCTCCTGGTACCAGTTTATATTTCCTCTCTAATTAAATATGTCATTCACACATTCACATTTGCTGCTCCCTTAGCGTCCACACACAGGCTCAACAGAGCATGGGGCTGTGTAGAGCACTGGACTTGGAGGCAACCTCCCTGATCTCTATCTGGGGCTCTGCTATTAGCTAGTCCTGTGACCTATGGCCAAAAACAAATGGGTTTTTTCCCCTACTCTGAGCCTCAGTTTCCCCTCATCTAAAAGGTAAAGATTTGATCTGTTAGGAAACCCCTTCCATTCCTATGACCACGACCTGTTAAAGCAAGGCTCTGGACATCTTGTGTCTTCCTTCAGTCCGAGACTGTTTCAACTATGGTTCACTCTCTCTGGAATTCTTGAAACTGTCTGTTTCATGAATAATTGTCTTTCAATTTCACCTTCCAACTGCATCTTAATTTAACTTTCATTCCTGGGTTCCTGATGGACTGTCTAAGCTGAGCCTGATGATTTCTAATTAGCTGTCATTAACCTCGCCCAGTGATCCAGGACTGGACACTTACTGGGAAGACAGCAGGCCAGGTGCACAGACTCTGGGTTCAGAAAAGGGTGGGCTCCAATCCCAGCATGGCCACCCTCTTCACCAGCTGTGTGACTGAGCCTCACTTTCCTCCTGGGTGAAATGGAAGAAATCTCTCTCCATATTTCATGCTTCTGTTAAGAAGTTCAAGGGAAATATATACCAAGTCAACTATCAATTTCCTTTGCATTCACTATGTGTTTTCATTCAAATCATTGCTGTTGAACCAAATGGACTCGTAGTTGAGTCTCCACTCATTTTCAGAGGCTGAAAATCACATGAGAAGAAATTGTCCATCTTTCTCCCACAGAGCCGCTGGTGGACTAAATGGCCAGAGAGGCTTGACGTTAAGGTGAGCAGCGCGAATCCCTAAGGTGACTGGTGCCTACACCACCAGAGCTCTGTACTGTGTGTTAGACACTGGATTTAAAAGCAAGCTCTCAAGCTTGACAGTCTTGAGTTTCAATCTTCTCCCAGCACCATCCAGTACTATCTTTATTAAGATTCTGCACATTAGTAATAGGGATAACAACAATACCCACTTAATAAGATTATGGTAAAAATTAAGTAAATCAATGTAAGTAAAACACTGACAAGCATTATCTGATTCATAATCATCAGGGCCAGTGACCCGCTGCTACAGAGTTGACTCTTAAATCACAGTGACCCACCTATGTCAGGGTAGAGCTCTGCTCCACTGGGCTTCTAATGGGTGCTTTTTCTGAAGCTGATCGCCAAGTCTTTGTTCCAAAGCACCTCTAACCATCCAGTTAGTAGCCAAGTGCTTAACTGTCTGCACCACCCAGAGACAGATTTATTAGAACACAACAGACATTAGCTAATACCAGGGGAGGACAGTCCCTAGTGGGGGATGTCATTGTAAAGTCAAAGGTCAGCAAACACCAAAAAGGAAGACCTTCAATGAGATGGACTGATAGATACAGTGACTGCAACAGCAGCCTCGAACAAAGCAAACATATGAGGATTGTGCAGGTTCATTCTGTTGTTGTTTGGGGATTTGTGTTATTTAATCTCTTTTTATTTCAGCTTATCTGCTATATAAGAAAAAATTTACAGTCAATGTGATTCTTTAAAGGAATACAGTAATATAGATGCATAGAACAGTGCTGGCACTTCATATACATTATAATAATGTTGGTAGGGTTACTCTTAAGTGTTCCTTTTACTGTAAACATAATGTATATGTATTCTTTTTGTAAAAATCAAACTGATGCTCTGTTGTTATATAAAGTTGCTATGAGTAGGAACCAGCTCAACAATACCTGATAATAACATTTAGTGGTCAGATGTACTCTAACAGACACTGTACGAGCCACCTTATCCAAATTGTCTTATTTAACCCTAAGAATACAGTGAGAAAAATCTTCTATTTCTAACATGAAAAAACTGAGACACCAAGTTAAGCCACCTGGTTCAAGATCACATAACTAAGTAAATAACATGTCTCAGCTTCACACCCACTACGTCCATTGATGATGTTACATGCTCTGGGAATCCCTACCATCACACCACCATCAAAACGAAGACATAACCAGGTTTATGCTGGAGACAAATTACAGGGTAGCTGAGCCCATGGAGAGTAGCTGCTGAGACTTCCTGGGATCAAATCTGCCTCCAGATTAAATCCAGTTCATACTAAACCCTATAAAGAGGGCCCCAAAGCTTCATGCAGAGAAATGTGGGTAAAACGGAAACTCTCTGGCCACTGCATTAAAGCTAGTTTAATTAGAAGTACAGGGGCGAAAGCAGCCTTGTTCTACCCAGACTTTGTCAGCACACACAGGCAACCACCTTCTCCTCTACTGTGGCTAGCTGGGCAGCTGGGACCCTGCTCCAGACTTCATCTTTGTTCCCACCAAACTGTACCCTGCCTCTATCCCTTTTCCAGTCTGTGACCCATTCACTAACTCCTAGGTGTCCACATGCTCAGTAATAACAAAGCCTGGACACAGGGAGTTGGCAGCCCAGACCCAAGTCCCTGAGAGGCTCCTTTGTCACAGCAGTCCAGTCCTAGAATGTAATGCCTGTACAAACACTCCCAAGCAAATTTTTTCCCATAAAACATATTTTTAAAAGAATAAAAAACATAAATAGATAATAGACACATAATAAGACGAGTGACGGAATAGGCAATACACATACATAGAAATGCAGGTAAATATTTTTAATAAAGAAAAAAATAAAAAAAAATAAAGAAAAAAATTACACACACACACACACACACACACACACACACACACACACACACACACACGACAGCAGGATATGGTTCCAAGACAGCCAAAATGGTGGCTTCCTGTTTCTTTAGGGATGTGTTTGGGACTATGGCTTCGGCCATGGGTGTTGGTCGCAGGGAACAGCCCTCTGATCAATTCTAAGAGAAAAGGAAAAGGGAACAGCGAGCCCTTCGAGACAGACAGATGATGAAGTTAGATGTTAATGTTCCCTTGCAAACTTGATGCATCTCTGAAGGAACTTTCTGCCCTGGCCCAGAGGTGGACGGCAGACACCGCCCATCTCTATCAGTTTCTATTAAATGGCACTCAGTGGAGGGACCCCTAGAATTTCTTTCCAGACGCGTTCGTAATTCACAGAATCTCTGAACAGGAGGAAATGGGGGTGAGGGGAAGTCAGGTTCTCAAGGCAGTTAGAGAGGAGTGAGGCTCAGACTTGGCCAAGGTCCTCTAAGTGTTCGATTTCCTGGGAGCGCACAAAGGCATTCCGAGCCACGGTGGTGTGAGGAGTGGAGTGCGCTGCGTTGCGCCAGGAAGGGCTAAGGCTGTAATTTAGGGTTAAGTGAACTCCAAGTTTCAGGGTTTGGCGAAAGAGAAAGAAGCTGGCGGGTTTCTACATATGCGCTGGCTATCAGAGGACCAGTAACAGACTCCCGGTCGGGGAGAAGTCCTGACGGGTATCGTAGGCCTGGGAGACCCTGGAAGTTCCAGAATCAGGGCTTGGCGGGAACCTCAGAAGCGAGCGTGAGATTCGACATCACAAATGAGGTTTGGGGGCGCAGCCAAGTAGATTAGCTTTGTTTGGTCAAGTCGGGAGGGAGTCTTTCTCTGCTGCCTGGGCGACCTTCGTTCTGGTAGCTTTGATGGGAATGGGACACACGTACCAGGGGTTAGCTGAAGGGGCGTCCTTGGGGCGGGGCGTCCTGGCCAGGGGTTCCCGATTCTCAGCCTCCTCAACGAGGAGACCTGGGACCTGCCCATACCGCCCGCGAACCATGCCGGTGGGGGGGTTCCTGGAAGATACCTCCAAGCACCCCGAGACCTCCAACTTGGAGCGCCCGGACGGAACCCCAAGTGCGCGCTCATCCGCGCCTGGGATGGTGGGAATCTCCTACCTGCTCTGTTCATCTTCCAGCGCGCGGAGACGGGGCCGCCAGCCAGTCCTCCGTGCGGCGATGTGTCCGGGCGCGAGCCGGCGCTACCTCATTCCATGGCCGCTCCCCGCGGGACCCGCACCCGGGGCGCCCGCTCCGCCCCCCCGGCGCGCAGGGCAAGTGTGAGCACTGGGTACGAGCCTTGGCGAGATAAGACCCGGAGCTGGGCTGGGGCGCAACGGGAGTCGTGCAGCTGCCCTTGTACTCGAGGTTCTGCGAAGAGCGCGAGCCCGGGGGTGGGGCCGGGCCGGTGGGGTCGAGGGGCCGGACGAGGAGAGGACGCGGGGCCGAGCGCCCGGGGAGGGGCGGTGGCTGGGTCAGCGCGCGGCGTCTTGTCCGCTCTGGGCTCTGCGTGGGACGTGCTGCGCTTGGGTCACCGCGCCTCTGCCACCACTGCTACCGCCGCGCGCCTACGCCCCCTCCTCGATGTTTCCTCCCGCTCGGGAAGAGGAAGCCTTTTTTTTCCCTCTGTTCAGTCAAGGATCTAGGGAGTCCTGGGGCGAGGCATCCCAAGCACATTTAAAGGAGCCGTGGCTGTGAGTGGTGCTGCTGGGACTTTCTGATCTTTGCACCCCAAGGTGGATCAGGCACTGTGCTGACCGAAGAACAGGACAGCTCCAAATTCTTGCAACTTGGATGAACAGAGAGAGGTTGCTGGAGACATGACAAATTATCCTATTTCAGATAGCGATAAGTGGCCTCAAGGGAAGAGCACCAGGGTAATGAGTGTAGCAGAGGTGTCAAAGGGCGCCCAGACCAGCATGGCACCTGTTAGACGTGAAAATTCTTGGAAACATCACATCTCGACTAACTGAATCAGAAACCCTGCTTTAGTAAACTCTTCAGGCCCTTCTGACACACTCAAGTTTGAGAATCACTGAAATTGTTAGTTGTGTACCATCAAATTAGAATCGACTCACAACTGTCCCTCCAGTGGTTTTTCATGGACAGTAAATCGCACTGGAGGAGATTGCTCATCATTCTCCCTTTGAGCACCTGGTGGACTTAAACCTCAAACCTCATGCCTTTCAACTGGCTGCATAATTCCTTACCCATTGGCCACCAGGAGGGAGCTCTGGTCATCCTAGTGGAAAAAAGCTGTGCTGCCAAAAACTGTGCTCGAATACACATTATGAATGAAGAATAGTGTGAAACGCAATGTATATGAACTTTGTAAACAAACCAATTTTTAAAAAATTCTCCTTTTTAAAAACACGTGGTTCGAATCTCTAGGAAAGATGGGCCCCCATCCTCCTATGTGATTTACTGCCTCTGTGGAAAGTTAGCTATGAGTCCGCTCTGACTCTGACAGCACACAACAGCAGGCCACCAGAGCTCCTCTTTTGTGTGTTTGGTTTTTGTTTGTTTGTGAATCACTGGAGTAGAGTATGGAAATCAAGGTGTCTGTCTGTGTTTTGTTAACTATGCAAATGCATTTGACTGTGTGGATCACAGCAAATAGTGCCTAACCTTGAGAAAATGAGAATCCCTGAACACGTGATTGTGCTTATGTGAAACTTATTCTTGGACCTGTAAGTAGTCATCAGAACAGAGCAAGGAAACACTGCCTGGTTCAAAATTGGGAAAGGTGTACGCCAGGGATGTGTCCTGTCTCCATACCTTTTCAATGTATATGCAGAACAGATCATTAGGAAAGCTGGGCTTTATGAGGAGGAATGTGGCATCAGAATTGGCAGAAGACTCATCAACAACCTGTGATATGGAGATGACACTACCTTGCTTGCCAAAAACTGAGGAGGACTTGAAGCACTTGCTGCAGAAAGTCTAAGACTATAGTCTTCATTATGGACTGAAGCTCAGCATCAAGAAGACAAAGATCTCACCACTGGACCACTTGGTAGTGCCATGATAGACAGAGAAGAGATTGAGGTTGTTGACAGTTTCATCTTGGCTTGGCTCCACAAGCAACACTCTTGGCACGAGCAGTCAGAAAAAATAAAAGACAAATTGCACTGGGGAAATCTGCAGTCAGGGACCTCTCCAGACTACTAAGAAGCAAAAATGTCAGTCTAGCAACTAAAGTGTGCCTGATCCAGGCCATGGTCTTCTCAATTGCTTACTATGCATCAGAGAGCTGGACAATGATTAAGGATGACAGAAGAAGAATAGATGCCTTTGAGTTGTGCTGGAGAAGAGTATTGAACCGCCAAGAAAACAAACAGGTCTGTCTTAGAGTTAAACCAAGTTTTGTCTTGGTGCTTAAGATTTTGAAGCTCTGTCTCACGTCCTTTGAACACATGGCCAGGAGGGACTGGTCATTGGAGGAGTACAGCATGCTTGGAAGGGTGGAGGGACCGTGCAGGAGAGGAAGACTTCAAATGAAATGGATTGACACAGTAACTAAGGCAGTGGGAGTAGGTGTGTTGGTGTCAGTGAGACTGACTCAGGATAGGGCAGGGTTCAGAGCTGTTGTACAAAGGACCGCTATGAGTAGCAGGTGACTTAATGGTACATAACAACGAAAACAACGGCCCTTAGCAGATGATTTACTTTTTCACTCAGTGGACAAATGTCAGTATTTCCTTGGGCCTGGTTTTGAGCCACCTTGATGACTCAGAAATGGTCTCAATCCTGAAGGAGTTCTTAGTCTAACCTGTGAGGACAGGAATGGGCAGAGGGCCCTGTTAAACCTGTCAGAGGCACTTGGAGGAAGCCTACACCAAAAGAAGAATCAGGACTTGCAAAGAGTTGACTCCTGGGTGTAGGGAATATTTTGAACCAAGATTTAGAGGTGTGAAGACACATGACAAAAATAGAGAAATTTGGCTTGGTGGAAAATAGCTGGAGGTATCCTCGTATGAGTTAAGGAATGCCAAAATGAGAGATGCTTAAACACCAAAGGCTTCCTTCTTTCCTAGCCATTAAATGCTAAGAACAAGAATCATATTTTTCATATATTATACCCACTAACATTTTTGGAGTCTCTACATGGTGCAAGGGGTTAACATGCTCTGATACTAAGTTTGGAGGTTTTGAATCCACCCATCAAGACCTGGAAAGTCAGGCCTGATAATCCACTAAAAGATGATCTATTAAAAACCCTGTGGAGTACAGTTCTACCCTGACATACCAGGAGTTTCCATGCGTTGAAGCTGACTTCATAACAGCTGGTTGGATTAACATTGATGAGCAATAAATAACTGCTTAGCATGGGATCAAACATGATGCATGCATGTTTTCAGTGAAATCTCACTACACCTTATGAAGGTTTCAAAATGCTGCCCATTTTGTAATTACAGAAACTGAGTAAACTAAGTATTGAAATGGAATTTCCTGATTCTCTCCTTTATCCCCCTCCCGATTATATGTTTGCTTTATTCTCTCTCTGTGTTTCCAGGACCCAGCTCAAGGTTTAGCTAAGTCACTGAGTACTTTTTTTCTGAGTCCACTATCTGGTAAAGGAGCTCTGGTGACATGGAGTCATACTGCTCACAGTTCAAATTCCCCAGCAATAGCTGGGTAGTGAGTGTCCTGCCATAAAGAATTAGAGACCTGATAGAGAGTCACAATGAGTCAGAACTAGCTCAATGGCAGTGTGCATTTTCACTGGGTACTATATTCCAAAATATGCAAAGGTGAGGGCTCTGGTAGCCTAGAGGGTAAGGAGCTGCACTGACAACCCAAACGTAGGCAGTTCAAATCCAACAGCTGCTTGTCAAGAGAAAAATGGGCAATCTCCTCCTGTGCAATTACAGCCCCTGAAACCCGCTGGAGGGTCCCCTGGGAGGTGGTTCCAGCTTGACAGCAGTAAGTTTAAGGTTTTTTGAGTCTTCTCCTGATAACCTGTCCTAAGTATATGAGACACAGTCTCACCATCCTTACTTCTAAGAAGTCCTCTGATTGCATGTGTTCTAAGACAGGTTTGTTTGTCCTTTTGACAGTCTGTGG
This sequence comes from Elephantulus edwardii, assembly GCF_000299155.1. NCBI lineage: Eukaryota > Metazoa > Chordata > Mammalia > Macroscelidea > Macroscelididae > Elephantulus > Elephantulus edwardii. Next base: position 2,641,702 of record NW_006400056.1, read on the forward strand.
AACATTCAGTATTTTTTTGCCAACCCTGCAATTCTAAAACAAGAATTCTTTTTCAGTGTTCCTTATCCTAAACCCATGTCATTGTGTGCTGTCGAGTCAGAACCGATTCTTAGCTGACCCTCCAGTGGGTGTTCAGAGGTAGTTTAATGACATGGGAGATTGTCCACCCTTTTCCTGTGGAGCAGTGGGTGGATTTGAACCACATGCCTTTGAGATTGCAGAGCACTAGGCCACCAATGTGGCCTTAGTTGGAAATAAGATCTTTGAAGATGTTACTAGAGGGTCATATTGGAGTAGGGTGGCTTCTAATCCAACAGAAGTAATATCCTGTAAAAGAAGAAAAGACACAGAAAAATAGAAGGCAGTTGGCCATGTGAAAATATAGGCAGAAATTGGAATGATCAGTCTACAAGGCAAGGAATGCCAAGGATTGCTCGGAGCCACAAGAAGTTGCAAACTGTGAGATCATAAATTTCTATTGTTCTAAGCCACCAGGTTTGTGGTATATTTATGGCAGCCATAGCACAAAGGCCATCCCTTCTTTTCCTTAAGATGAAGAAGAAAGGCCTGCAAATGAACCCTTGCCCAGCTGATTGCTCTAGGGACACAGCATGACTCAGTATTGCTGCCGTGAGCCCACAATGTTGGAGGTCCTCAAAATATTTGGGTTGATGATGATGGGAATAAAGGCCTAGAATCAGTGTTCACACTGCCGCATAGACCCACCTTTGGTTTCTGGAACTAAAAGCAGAAGAGGCTGGAGTTTTAGGGCAGAGATAGAATTCCAGATGGATTTGGGGTATTCATTATCTTGACTGTGTCCAGCCTTTGGCCCCAGTGGTTCCATGTGAGTAGACAGTTCATTGCATGAACGAAATGTATTTCTTTTTTAGAAATGCAACAGCAAGGCTGAAAACAGCATCTGCATTTTAATATGATCTTGAGATTATTTCTATGCACATTATAGTTAGAGAATTAATTAATACACCCTAATTAATTTACTTCATTTCTTTTTGACCAAGTATATTGCCAAGATACAGAGGCAGACAAAAGATGTCAAAATGTCCCGAGGTTCTTAGTGGAGAAAGAACTCAGTGCTCTGATTTCTGTTTCTTCTTGTTATGTGCAGTCGCATTGCCTGCAACTCATAGCCACCCTATTCACAATAGCTCTGAACCCTGCCCTATCCTGAGACAATCTCATTGTTTCTGACACCTACCCCCATTACCCAGTTACTGTGTCACTCCATCTCATTCAGAGTCTTCCTCTTCTTCCCTGTCCCTTCACTCTTCCAAGAACTAGTCCCTCTTGGGAATATGCCCAAAGTATGTGAGATGGAGTTTCAAAATCTTTGCCTTCAAGGGATAGCTTGGTCTCACCATCTCCAGGACAAACTTGTTTGTTCTTTTTGCAGTCCATGGTACATTCAGTACTCTTCTCCAGCACCACAACTCAGAGGCACCAATTCTTCTATCCTCTTTGATCATTGCCCAGCTCTCTGAAGCATAGCAAGTAATTGCAAAGACCATGGCCTGAATCTGGTGCGCCTTAGTCTCTGGACTGACATTGTTGCTCTTTAACACCCTGGAGTGGTCCCAGACACTAGACATCCTAATGTGTTCATCTTTTGATTTCGTGGCTGCTGGTGCCAAGAGTGTTGATTGTGGAACCAAGCAAGCTGAAATTGTTAACAATCTCAATCTCTTCTATATCTATATCATTGTGCTGCCAATTGGTCCAGAGGTGATAATTTTTATTTATTTGATGTTGAGCTTCAATCCATATTGAAGGCTTCAGTCCTTGACCTTCTGCAGCAAACGCTTCAGGTCCTCCTCAGTTTTGGCAAGCAAGGTTGTGTCATCTGGATAGGACAGGTTGCTGATGAGTCTTCCTCCAATCTTGATGCCACATTCCTCCAATCATAATGCCACATTTTCTCCTCATAAAGTACAGCTTCCCAAATCATCTGTTCCACATATAGATTGAAAAGGTATGGAGACAAGACACATCCCTGACACACTCCTTTCCTGATTTTGAACCAGGTAGTGTTTCCTTGCTCTGTTCTGACAACTACTTCCTGGTCCAAGTATAGGTTTCACGTGAGCCCAATGAGATGTTCTGGGATTCCCATTCTTCTCAAGGTTAGCCACATTTTTTTCTGATCCACAACAAATGCCCTGACTTATGTCTTCTTATTTATATGTTATTAGAAGGTTGGTAGGTTTGTGGATCTCTAGAAATCTACACCCAACAGAACTCTTAGTTAATATTCAGTACTCACTAAAAATACACAGCATACATGAAGGTCTAATTTGAATTTTTACATAAATCAGTTGGTGCTTCACACACTAAAGCTCAGTGCACACATACTGAAGGCAGAAAAAACTAAATTTCAGTTAGGCAATGTGGAAAAGTTCTAAGGAAGTCAAATCATTTGCTGAAGTGTTTATGTACTTGTTATTATGTACTGTCGAATAGCCTGCAACTCATAGTGACGCTATGTACAACTCTGAAGTCTGCCCTGACCTGAACCAGTCTCACTGACTCCAACACACCTACCCCCATTACCCCAGTTATTATAACGATCTATCTCATCTGGGGTCTTCCTCTACTGCACTGTCCCTCCACCCGCCTGAGCATGATGTCCTTCTCCAAGGAATGATTCCCCGTGGCCATGTGTACAAAGTAAGTGAGGCATAGCTTCAAAATCCTAGGCTGTAAGGAGAAACTTAGTTTCACCTGCTCCAAGACAGACCAATTTGTTTTCTTGATGGTCCATAGTATGTTCAAGACTTGTCCAACACCACAACTCGAAGGCATCAATTCTTTTCTTTTTTAATGAAAATTTACAGAGACTTTGGATTTCCATACATTCATTGTTGCAATTTTCTCCCTGCCCACCCCTTCCCTCCAATTCACTCTGCTCTTTCAAAAGTAAAAAAAAATTATTTCACTGTTATACAATCCCTCCCCCAAGTCCACTCCAATATGCAGCCCTTATTCTGGGCTCCTGTCATAACAGTAATAGCTAATCATATATCCCTTTTAAATAGTTCTCTCCCTCATTTGTTTCAATGCAGTATGTTGTTGTTGTTGTTGTTATGTGCCGTTGAGTCGCTTGCGACTCATAGCGACCCTATGTACATCAGCCCTAAACTCTGCTCTGTCCTGTGCCAATCGCACTGTCTCCGATATACCCATCCCAATTACCCCAGTCACGGAATCAGTCCACCTCATAGAGGGTCTTCCCCTCCCACACTGTCCCTCCACCCTACCAAGCATGATGTCCCTCTTGAAGGACCGGTCCCTCCTTACAACATGACCAAAGTATGTCAGATGGAGCCTCAGAATCCTTGCCTCCAAGGAGCAGCCTGGTTTAACCCTCTCCAGGAGGAACCTGTTTGTTTTCCTAGCAGTCCATGGTACCCTCAATACTTTTCTCCAGGACCACAGCTCAAAGGCATCAATTTTCCTTTTATCCTCCTTAGTCATTGTCCAAGTCTCTGATGCATAACAAGTGATTGCAAAGGCCATGGCCTGTATCAGACACACCTTAGTCTCTAAAGAGACACCATTGCTATTCAGTACTTTGGAGAGATCCCTAACAGCTGACTTTCCCACCGCAATACGGCTTTTAATTTCCTGGCTACTGGTGCCGAGAGTGTTGACTGTGGAGGCAAGCAAACTAAAGCTGTGAACAATCTCAATCTCTTCACCA